>NC_141940.1:80187718-80494301 GCF_057802395.1 Ceratotherium simum simum | reverse complement strand
AGACATATGTTTCTCCAGTGCACATGTAATACTATTGAGGACAGAACATATGTTAGGATGAAAAAACAATTATCAATTATTGAAATCACACAGTGTGCTATGACCACATGGAATAAAGTTAGAGAGAAATCACCCAAGTAAATTTGGAAAATGAGAAATATACAAAAATTAAAAACACATTTCTAAATAACCAATAGGTCAAAGAAACCACAGGGGAAATTGGAAAATATTTTGAGACAAATAAAAATGGAAATACAACAAATTAAAAAGTAAGAAATACACTGAAAGCAGTGCTCAGAAGAAAATTTATACCTCTAATTTCCTAGATTATAAAAGAATAAAGATCTCAAATAAATAAGCTTAAAATCCACACTAAAAAACTATAAAAAAACACTAAACACAAAGAAAGCAGAGGAAAGGAAATAATAAAGTATCTGATAGAAACAAACAAAATAGAAAATAGAAATGCAATAAAGAAAGTCAACAAAAGTTGGTTCTTTGAAAATACAACAAAATTGACAAAACTTAGGCAGACAAAGAAAAAAAGGAGAACATTCTAATTACTAAAATCATGAATGAAAGAGGAGACATTACCTCCAACCTTACAGAAATTGTATATATATATATATATTTGAAAAGTTGTATGGCAATTAACTGGATAACCTAGGAAATGTACAAATTTCTACAAGCTACTGACACTGAGTCAAGAAGAAATATTTACATCACCAAGATTACAGTCTAGGAAGATCCAGGGCCTCCTTCTTCCACAGAGAGACCAAGGTAACAGGAATATACAGATCAAAATACATTTGTGAGACCTGCACAAACCAGTTAGGAGGCTGTATCACCCAGATGAATGCATAACTACTAGAAAAAACTGCATCAAGAAAGGTAGAAGAATTTGGGACATTTTGTTTGCCACTGCCCCTTCCCCAACCCAGCATAACCTGGTGCAGTCAGTAGTAAATCTTCCAGTTCCAGGCAATTCCTTTGGGATGGAAGAAAAAGAATGGAACTTGCATCAAATAGTATAGGCTGTCTGGTGCTGCCTGGGGCTACCTGAAGTACTAGTCTGTGTCTCATCTAGCATAGGTAATTGAGGGAAATAGTGGCATAATTTGGAAACAAGGTGGGAGACTAATGAAAACAAAGGTCAGCACCACAAAACATTAGGTTAGTAAGGCTATTCCACAAGCAGGCACTGCAGAGATCAAGAGATTATGGGCAGAGGAATACAACAAAAACAGAAATTAAATGCTCCTGAGGAGAAACAGGGATGAGCTGCTTAAAGAAAGTAAGATAGTTAAAAGAAGCCATTTATACTAGAATAAAAGCATGTACACAAAACCAGAGAAGACATATATCCAGAAAGGATTTGAGAGGTCACAGGACCTCCAGACAGTCTAACTGGTGAAGGTCTGTCCTGCCTGAAGCCACTGGGAGAGGTGGCTATTTTTTCAAATGAACAAATTCCAAAAAAAGATCACAAGATATGCAAAGACAGAAATACAGCCCAAATAATCTCCAGAAACCAACACTAAAGAAATGCATAACTCTGAAATACCTGAAAAAGAATTTAAAACACCAGTTTTAAAGCTGTTCAATGAGCTAAAAGAGAATGAAGATAGACAACTAAATAAAATCAGGAAAATGATACAGAAACAAAATGAGAATACTAACAAAGAGATAGAAATTGTAAAATTGTGTAGCACTGAAGAAAACAGTTTGGCAGTTTCTCAAAAATTTAAACATTGAATTATCATATGATCCAGCAATACTATTCCTAGGCATATATCCCTCCAAAATTGTAAACAGGTATTTAAGAACACAAATATTCATAGCAGTACTATTCTCAATATCCAAAATGTGGAAATAACTCAAGTGTCCGTCAACAAATAAATGGGTAAGCACAATGTGGTATATCTATATAATGGAATATTTAGCCAAGAAAGGAATAAAGTACTGACACATGTTATAAGGTGGATGAACCTGGAAAATGTTAAGCTATGTTAAAGAAGTCAGATAAAAAATGTTACATATTGTATGATTCAATTTATATAAAATATATTCCATTTATATGCAATAAAAATAGGTAAATCCATAGAGACAGAAAGTATATTGGTTGTCTCCAGGATTTGAGGTCAGGGCTAATGGAAAGTGGTTGTTAGGTGGTTATAGGTTCTCTTTGGGAGGTGATGAAAACATCTTGGAGTATTTTGAGACTAGATAGAGACAATGGTTGTGTAACATTCTGAATATGCTAATGCCATGAATTGTACACTTTCAAATGTTTGATCTTGTGTTATGTGAATTTACCTCAATTATAAAAATGTTTACAAATAATCTATATTAGACTATAATTAATAATACTGTATTGCATAATTGAAAGTTGCTAAGAGAGTAGATCTTAAAAGTTCTTAC
The DNA here is from genome assembly GCF_057802395.1 of Ceratotherium simum simum. NCBI lineage: Eukaryota > Metazoa > Chordata > Mammalia > Perissodactyla > Rhinocerotidae > Ceratotherium > Ceratotherium simum. The sequence continues at coordinate 80,491,880 of NC_141940.1, read as the reverse complement.
CACAAGAAACATAAATTTATAAATGTGTATGGTGACGGATGTTACCTAGACTTGTTGTGGTGATTATTTTGCAATACATACAAATATTGAATCATTACACTGTACACCTAAAACTAATATGATGTTATATGTCAATTATACCTGAGTTTAAAAAGATAAGAAAGATCTCAAATAAAAAATCTAAATTTACACATCAAGGAACTAGTAAAAGAAGAATAAACTAAGCCCAAAATTAGTACAAGGAAGGAAATAACAAAGATCAGAGCAGAAATAAATGATATAGACACTAAAAAGACAATAGAAAAGATCAAAGAAACTAAGACTGTTTTTTTGAAAGATAAACAAATTAGCTAAACCTTTAGATAGACTCATCAAGAAAAAAAGAGGATTCAAATAAATAAAATCAGAAATGAAAGAGGAGATGTTACAACTGATACCAAAGAAATACAAAAAATCATGAGACTACAGTGAACAATTACATGCTAAGAAATTGAACAACCTAGAAGGAATAAATTCCTAGAAACATACAACCTACCAAGGCTGAATCATGAAAAAATAGAAAATATGAACAACCTGATTACTAGTAAAGAGATTGCATCAGTAATCAAAAACCGCTCAACAAACAAAAGTCGATGATGAGATGGTTTCACTTGTGAATTCTATTAAACATTCAAAGAAGAATTAATACCCACCCTTCTCAAACCCCTCCAAAAATAGCAGAGGAGGTTACATTTTCAAATTCATTTTATGAGACCAACATTACTCTAATACTATAAACCAGACTAGGACACTATAAGAAAAGAAAATTACAAACCAATAACCTTGATGAAAAAATCCTCAACAAAATATTAGTAAAATGAATTCAACAATACATTAAAAGGATCATACACCATGATCAAGTGGGATTTTTCTAGGAATGAAAGGAAAGTTTAACACCTGTAAATAATATGATACACCACACTAACAAAATGAAAGATAAAAATTATATGATCATTCAGTAGATCCAAAAAAATTACTTGACAAAATTCTACATCAATTCATAATAAAAACACTCAACAAAGTAGGTATAGAGGGAAGGTACCTCAACATAATAAAGGCCATAAAACAAGCCCAGAGTGAGTATAACACTTAATGGTGAAAAGCTGAAAACTTTTCTTCTAAGATCAGGAACAAGACAAGGATTTCAACTCTCACCACTTTTATTAACATAGTATTGGAAGTCCTAGCCACAGCAATTAGGCAAGAAAAAGAAATAAAAGATATCAAAATCAGAAAGGAAGAAGTAACACTGTCACCATTTGCAGATGACATGATATTACATACAGAAAACTCTAAATACTCCTCCAAAAAACTGATAGAACTAATCAATAAATTCAGTTAAGTTGCAGGATACAAAATAAATATGCAAAAATTTGTTGTATTTCTATCCACTAATAACTAACTATGAGAAAGAGAAATTAAGAAAACATCCCATTTATGATTGCATCAAAAAGAAAAAAAATACCGAGGAATAAATTTAACCAAGGAGGTGAAAGAACTATACACTGAAAACTATAAGACGTTAATGAAAGAATTTGAAGAAGACACAAACAAATGGAAAGATAGTCTGTGTTCAAGGACTGAGAGATTTAATACTGTTAAAATGCCCATACTAAGCCATACAATATACAGATTTAATGCAATCTCTACCAAAATTCCAACAGTATTTTTCACAGCAATAGAGCAAACAATCCTAAAGTTTGTACGGAACCACAAAAGACATTGACTATCCAAAAAAAAACTCTTGAGAAAGAAGAACAAAGCTGGAAGCATCATGCTTCCTGATATCAAACAGTACTATATTGACCAGACACATAGATCAATGAAAAAGAATATAGAGTCCATAAATAAACACACACACAAATGATCCATTAGTTTATGACAAAGCAATCCAGAATATAAAATGGGGGAAATAACAGGCTCTTTAATAAATGATGTTGGGAAAACTGGACAGCTATATGCAAAAGAATGAAACCAGACTACTATCTTACACCATATACAAAAATTAACTCAAAATGGATTAAAAACTTGAATGTAAGACCCAAAACCAAGAAAATTCCTAACATAAAACATAGGCAGTAAGCTCCTTGAATCAGTCTTGGCAATGATTTTTGGATTTAACACCAAAAGCAAAGGCAATAACAGTAAAAATAAACAAGTGGGACTAAGCTAAAAAGCTTCAAACTAAAAAGCTTCTGCACAACAAAGTAATCCATTAAAAAATGAAGACAACCTAATGGAGAAAATATTTGTGAATAATATTCTTGAATGGGGTTAATATCCAAAATATATAAAGAACACACAAAAATCAAAAGCAAAAAAACAATGCAATTAAAAAAAAAAGGAAGAAGACCTGAATAGACATTTTTCAAAAGAAGACATACAGATGGCCAATAGGTACATGAAAAGGTGTTCAACATCGCTAATCATCAGGAAATTGCAAATCAAAACCACAATGAAAGATCACCTGACACATGTTAGAAGGGCTATTATTAAAAAGACAAGAAATAAGTGCTGGCCAGGATGTGGAGAACAGGAAATATTTGTGCACTGTTTTTGGGAATGTAAATTGGGGTAGCAACTAAGAGAAACAGTAAAAAGGTGACTCCAAAAATTAAAAATAGAACTACCATATGATCCAGCAGTTCCTCGTTTGGGTATTTATTCAAAGGAAATTAAAACACTATCTCAAAAGGATATCTGCACTCTCATGTTCACTGCAGCATCATTTCCAATAGCCAAGACAGTGGAGGGACCTTGAGGACGTTGTGCTAAGTGAAATAAACCAGACAGAGAAATATACATATTCCTTGATCTCACGTACAAATGGAATAAGAAAACAAGCTAAACTCATAGATACAGAAAACAGATTGGTGGTTGCCAGAGATGGGGGCAAGTGGTGGGTGAAATGGGTGAAGGTGGTCAAAAGGTGCAAATTTCCAGTTGTAAAATAAATAAATTCTGGAGACGTAAGGTACAACATGATAACTATAGTTAATAATGTTCCTTTGTATATTTAAAATTTGCTAAGAGAATAGGTCTTAAAAGTTCTTATTAAAAGAAAAAGACTTGTAACTATTTATGGTGATGGATGTTAACTAAACCTATTGTGGTGAACATTTCACAATATATACATATATCAAATCATTATATTGTACACATGAAACTATATAAACTTTAAAAAAAGCAACAGTAATCAAGACAAGTTTGTACTGAGGAAAGAATAGACATATATAGGCATACCTTAAAGATATTGTAGGTTTGGTTTCAGACTACCACAATAAAGTGAATATCACAATAAAAGGAGTCACACAGATTTTTTTGTTTACCAGTGCATATAGAAGTTATGTTTACCCTATACTGTAGTCTATAAAATGTTCAACATAGTTATGTTTAAAAATACAATATACAAACTTTAATTAAAAAATACTTTATTGATAAATTATGCTAAACATGATCTGAGCCTTCAGTGAGTCATAATCTTTTTGCTTGTGAAGGGTCTTGTAAAAAACGCAATATCTGCAAAGCACAATAAAGTGCATCATAATAAAAAAAGTATACCTGTAGATCAAGAGAATAGACTGAGTGGACTAAAGAGAATTCTACACATTTTCTGTGAAATAATACTCAAAATGCTATGAAAACAATTCAATGGGGTTTCCAAATAGTGCTAGGAAAACTGGATATCTATACATAAAAGTTTGAATTTGGGCCATTACTTTATATCATATATAAAAATTTATTTAAAATAAATCATAGACCTAGATGTAAGGGCTAAAACTATAAATCTCTTAGAAGAAAACAAAATCATAAATCTTCTTGACCTTTGTTTAGGCAATGAATATTTAAATAGAACATTAAAAGAAAAGGAAAGAGAAAAAATAACAAAAGAAAGCAACAAAAGAACAAATAGATATTTTGAATTTCATAAAAATTGATAACTTGTGTACTTCAATGGGCATTATCATAAAAGTGAAAGGGAAAACCAAAGGGTGGGAGAAATATTTACAAATTATATATATGATAATCAACTGAATTGAGAATATATTAAAAATACAGCTCAACAATAAAACGATAAAAAACCAAATATTAAAATGCACGATGGGTCAAAGTTGGAGAGAGTGACGTCAGCATCATGGCGGAGTGAGCTTTCACGTGAACTCTTCCCCCGACAAGATACAACAAAAGGAACAGTCACAGACCAACAATGGAATACCAGACAGTGAAAAGCTAGAGCGGAGGGATCCACAGTGCCGCACATCTGAGAGCAGAACGTGCTGGGCCCCCAGAGGAAGTGGGGAGAGGTAAGGAGAACTCCTCTCCCTCCCCATCAGATCAGTGATCCCGGTCCACGAGGCTCCCAGAGAGGGGGAGGGGGCGGCCCTCAGCGGGGAAACCATGGCTCTTTGGGCTCTCTCAGCCAGTGGGAAACTCCCGCACAGAGTACTCAGAGGAGCCACAGGGCTACCATCAACATCTGAGCACCCCAGAGAGCGGATAAAGAGGGGCAAACGAGAAGACTCCCAAGTCAGGGACCCAGAGAGAAAAAGAGAGAGCTCCCCCCTCTCCGCAAACCGGACTCTGCAGCTCAACCGACCAGACCAGACCTAGCGATCCATGGCAGACCAGACCAAATGATCCGTGACAAACCAGACCAAGCGGTCCGCGGCAGACTTGATCAAATGACTGGACCCGTGGATCGAAGCAGGGAAAAAAAAAAAAAACAACACTGCGGATCGCAGCAGAAAAACCGGGGCAGAGCACAGGACGCTTAGACTACACAGCATTTTACCACCAGACAGTAGCGGCAGGTGGAAATTGCAAGCAGAGATTTCCAGGATGAGGAAAAACAAAACCAACACAGGAACCACAATGCAAAAATATATGAAATCACCAGACCAGAAACAAAATGACAAGCACCCAGAAATCAACCCCGAAGACACAGAAATCCATAAACTAAATGACAGAGATTTCAAAATAGCTATCATAAAAACGCACAACGAAATACAAGACAACACAGACAAACAATTCAATGAGATTAGGAGTTTCTTCACAAAAGAGATTGAAATCATAAAGAAAAACCAATCAGTGCTGATGGAGATGAAGAACACAGTGGAGGATATAAAGGAGAATCTGGAATCTCTAAAGAACAGAGCTGACAATATGGAGGAAAGAATTAGCACCTTAGAGGATAGGAATACAGATATACTCCAGATGGAAGAGGAGAGAAAACTAAGACTAAAAAGAAATGAAGAAAGACTCTGAGAAATATCTGACTCTATTAGAAAATGTAACATAAGAATTATAGGTATTCCTGAGGGAGAGGAGAGGGAAAGAGGAACAGAAAGCCTATTCAAGGAAATAATAGCTGAAAATTTCCCAAATCTGGGGAAGGAGCAGGAAATACCAGTAAGCGAAGCCAACAGGACACCTATATATATTAACAGACAAAGGCCTTCACCACGACACCTAGTGGTAAGGCTAGCCAAGGTCAATGACAAAGAAACCATATTAAGGGCAGCTAGACAAAAACAAAAAATAACGTACAAAGGAACTCCCATCAGCCTTTCAGCAGATTTCTCAACAGAAACTTTACAGGCTAGAAGAGACTGGAATGATATATTCAAAATACTGAAAGACAAAAACTTTCAGCCAAGAATACTCTATCCAGCAAAAATATCCTTCAAATATGATGGAGAAATAGTAACTCTCCCAGATAAACAAAAGCTAAGGGAGTTAATGGCCAGGAGACCCTCACTACAAGAAATACTCAAGAAGGCCCTCAGGCCTGAAAAAAAGAAAAGAAAGGGAACACAAAGCTTGGATGAAGGAGAAAAGTAGGTAAATAAAGTCATAAAAATAGTAGATCTTTACCAGAATAGGTTAGCAACCACTTAAATACTAAATTCAAAGATCAAAGGAAGAAATTCACCAAAAATAAATTTAACCTCATCACTGTAAACACACAGCCACAACACAAGATAGAATAAGGTATCACAAGAACAACTTAGAAGGGGAAGAGGAAAGTGACTGAATTGACTTAGTATAAGGAAATAGGAGGCCATCAGATAATGGACTATCTCATACACAAGATTTTTTGCCCAAACCTCAAGGTAACCACTAAACAAATAATCAAAGCAAAACCACATATGATAAACAAAGAGAAAACTAGAAGAGTCATAAGACAGAACAACCAAACTGAATTGGCAGTCCAAAACAAATGGGACAAGAAACAAAGGAAATGCAAAAGAACCAGAAAATAAGTGACAAAACAGCAACATTAAGCCCTCATATATCAATAATTACCCTAAATGTAAATGGATTGAACTCTCCAATCAAAAGATACAGAGTGGCAGGATGGATTAAAAAGCAAGACCCAACAATATGCTGCCTTCAGGAAACACATCTTAGCACTAAAGACAAGCACAGGCTCAGAGTGAAAGGATGGAAGACAATACTCCAAGCTAATGGCAAACAAAAGAAAGCAGGTGTTGCCATACTCATATCAGACAAAGTAGACTTCAAGATAAAACAGGTTAAGAAAGACAAAGAAGGGAAATATATAATGATAAAAGGGACACTACATCAAGAAGACATATCACTTATAAATATATATGCACCCAACATAGGAGCACCAAGGTACATAAAGCAACTATTAACAAACCTAAAAGGAGACATCAACAACAACACAATAATAGGGGATCTTAACACCCCACTTACAGCAATGGGTAGATCATCCAGACAAAAAGTCAATAAAGAAAGAGTAGACTTAAATGAAAAACTGAACGAGGTGGACCTAGTAGACATATACAGAGCACTCCATCCAAAAACAGTTGACTACATATTCTTCTCAAAAGCGCCTGGAACATTCTCTAGGATAGACCATATGTTGGGAAATAAAGCAAGCCTCAATAAATTTAAAAAGATTGAAATCATAACAAGCATCTTTTCAGACCATAAGGCTATGAAACTGGAAATGAACGATGAAAAAAAAACTGGGAAAGTGACAAAAATGTGGAGATTAAACAAAATGCTACTGAACAACCAATGGATCATTGATGAAATTAAAGGAGAAATCAAAAACTATCTGGAAACAAACGAAAATGATAATATGCCATATTAAACCATATGGGATGCAGCAAAAGCGGTCCTGAGAGGGAAACTCATAGCGATACAAGCCCACCTTAACAAACAAGAAAAAGCCCTAATAGGCAACCTTAAATTACACCTAACAGAACTAGAAAAAGAAGAACAAAGCCCAAAGCCAGCAGAAGGAGAGAAATAATAAAAATGAGAGCCGAAATAAATGATATTGAGACCCAAAAAAACAGTAGAAAGGATTAATGAAACAAAGAGTTGGTTCTTCGAGAAGATAAACAAAATCGACAAACCCTTAGCCAGGCTTACTAAGAAAAAAAGAGAAAAGGCTCAAGTAAATAAAATTAGAAATGAAAGAGGAGAAATTACAACGGATACCATGGAAATACAGAGGATTATAAGAGAATACTATGAGATATTATATGCCAACAAATTGGACAATCTAGAAGAAATGGATAAATTCTTAGACTTATACAACCTCCCAAAATTGAACCAAGAAGAAATGGAGACTCTGAATAGACCAATAAGAAGTAAAGACATTGAAATATTAATCAAAAACCTCCCAAAAAATAAAAGTCCAGGACCAGATGGCTTCCCCAGTGAATTTTAGCAAACAATCAAAGAAGATTTAATACCCATCCTCCTCAAACTATTCCAAAAAATAGAGGAAGATGGAACACTTCCTAAATCATTCTATGAGGCCAACATCACCCTGATACCAAAATCAGACAAAGACAGTACAAAGAAAGAAAATTACAGGCCAATATCGCTGATGAACATTGATGCAAAAATCCTCAACAAAATATTGGCAAACCGAATACAACAATACATTAAAAAGATCATACACCATGATCAAGTGGGATTTATACCAGGGATGCAGGGATGGTTCAACATCCGCAAATCAATCAACGTGATACATCACATCAACAAAACAAAGAATAAAAACCACATGATCATCTCAATAGACACAGAGAAGGCATTTGACAAGATACAACATCCATTTATGATAAAAACTCTCAACAAAATGGGAATAGAAGGAAACTACCTCAACATAATAAAGGCCATATATGACAAACCCACAGCCAACATCATACTCAATGGGGAAAGACTGAAAGCCATTCCTCTGAGAACAGGAACGAGGCAGGGCTGCCCACTCTCACCACTCCTGTTCAACATAGTACTGGAGGTTTTGGCCAGAGCAATTAGGCAAGAAAAAGGAATAAAAGGAATCCAAATAGGTAACGAAGAAGTGAAACTCTCACTATTTGCAGATGACATGATTGTATATATAGAAAACCCTAAAGAATCTGTTGGAAAACTATTAGAAACAATCAACAACTACAGCAAAGTTGCAGGGTACAAAATCAATCTACAAAAATCAGTTGCATTTCTGTATGCTAATAATGAACTAACAGAAAGAGAGCTCAAAAAGATAATACCATTTACAATTGCATCAAAAAGAATAAAATACCTAGGAATAAGTCTTACCAAGGAGGTGAAGGACCTATACAATGAGAACTACAAGACATTATTGAAAGAAATCGATGATGACATGAAGAAATGAAAAGATATCTCATGCACGTGGATTGGAAGAATAAACATAGTTAAAATGTCTATAGTACCTAAAGCAATCTACTGATTCAGTGCAATCCCAATCAGAATCCCAATGACATTCTTCACAGAAATAGAAAAAAGAATACTAAAATTTGTATTGGACAACAAAAGACCCCGAATAGTTAAGAAATCCTAAAAAAAAGAACAAAGCAGGAGGCATCACAATCCCTGATTTCAAAACATACTACAAGGCAATAGTAATCAAAACAGCATGGTACTGGTACAAAGACAGACACACAGATCAATGGAACAGAATTGAAAGCCCAGAAATAAAACCACACATATACGGACAGCTAATTTTTGACAAAGGTTCTAAGAACATGCAATGGAGACAGGAAAGTCTCTTCAATAAACGGTGTTGGGAAAACTGGACAGCCACATGCAAAAGAATGAAAGTGGACCATGTGCTATCGCCATTCACAAAAATTAACTCAAAATGGATCAAAGACCTGAAGGTGAGACCTGAAACTATAAAACTCATAGAAGAAAATATAGGCAACACACTATTTGACATTGGTTTTAAAGGAATCTTTTCGGATGACATGCCTACCCAGACTAGGGAAACTAAAGAAAAAATAAACAAGTGAGACTTTATCAGACTAAAGAGCTTTTATAAGACAAATGAAACCAGAATCAAGATGAACAGACAACCAACCAGCTGGGAGAGAATATTTGCAAAACATACATCTGACGAGGGGTTGATCTCCATAATATATAAAGAATTCACACAACTGAACAACAAAAAAACAAACAACCCGATCAAAAAATGGGCAGAGGAAATGAAGAGACACTTCTCCAGGGAAGATATACAGATGGCCAATAGGCACATGAAAAGATGCTCAACATCACTAATCATCAGGGAAATGCAAATCAAAAGAACACTAAGATACCACCTCACGCCCTTAGAATGGCTATAATCACCAAGACAAAAAACAACAAATGTTGGAGAGGATGTGGAGAAACAGGAACCCTCATACACAGCTGGTGGGAATGCAAATTTGTGCAGCCTCTATGGAAAACGGTATGGAGATTCCTCAAAGAATTAAAAATAGAGATGCCCTATGATCCAGCCATCCCACTACTGGGAATCTATCCAACGCACCTGAAATCAACAATCCAAAGAGGCTTATGCACCCCTATGTTCATTGCAGCATTATTCACCATAGCCAAGAAGTGGAAGCAACCTAAGTGTCCCTCGACTGACGATTGAATTAAGAAAATGTGGTATATATATACAATGGAATACTACTCAGCCATAAAAAAAGACAAAATTGTCCCATTTGCAACAACATGGATGGGCCTGGAGCGTATTATGTTAAGTGAAATAAACCAGAAAGAGAAAGACAAACAGTGTATGATCTCATTCATATGTGGAATATAAACCAACACATGGACAGAGAAAACTGGACTGTGGTTTCCAGGGGCAGTGGGGGGGGGGGGGGGGGGGTGGGGGGTGGGGACAAGGGGTGAAGCGAGTCATATATATGGTGATTGACAAACAAAAACGTACAACCCAAAATTTCACAATGTTAGAAACCATGAAAACATCAATTAAAAAAATGCACGATGGAACAGAAGAGACCCGTCTCCAAAGAAGATATACCAATATCCAAAAAACACATGAAAATAATCTCAAAATTATTGAATATCGGAGAAATACAAATCAAATTTACAATGTGATACCATTTTACACCCATTAGGATAGCTAAAATCAGAAATATAATACCAAGTGGTGACAATGTGGAGAATGTGGAACCTTCTTACACTGCTCATAAAAATGTAAAACGCTGCAGTCATATTAGACAAGTTTGGCAGTTCCTCAAAAATTTAAACATAGAATGAGATATCACCTCACACCTGTTAGAATAGCTATCATCAAAACAAGTGATAACAAGAGTTGGTGAGGATATGGAGAAAAGGGAATGCTTATGCATTTTTTGTGGGACTGTAAATTGGTTCAGCCACTATGAAAAACAGTACAGTCGTTCCTGAAAAAATTAAAAATACAACCACCATATGATCTACCAATCCCACTTCTGGATATATATCCAAAGAAAATGAAAATAAGATATTGAAGAAATATATGCACTCTCATGTTTAATGCAGCATTATTCACAATAGGTAAGGTGTGGAAATAACCAAAGTGTTCATCAATGGATGAATGGATAAAGAAGATACGATATAGACACAGATATAGATATAGATTTGATATAGATATAGATATACATATACATATAGATATACATATATAGATATACATATAGATATAGATATACATATAGATATACATATATAGATATAGAATGAAATATTATTCAGACATGAGAAAGAAGGAAATCCTGCCATGTGCAACCTGGATGGATCTTGTGGGCATTGTGGTAAGTGAAATAACTCAGACAGAGAAAGAAAAATACTGCATGATATCACTTATATGTGGAACATAAAAAATGCCAAACTCATAGAAACAGAGAGTAGAATGGTGGTTACCAGGGGCTGAGGGATGGGGGGACTGGGGAGATGTTGGTCAAAGGGTAGAAACTTGCAGTTAGAAGATGAATAAGTTCTGGAGATGTAATGCACAGCATATAGTTTACAACACTGCAGTATATACTTGAAAGTTGCTAAGAGAGTAGTACCTAAATGTTCTCACCACAAAAAAGAAACGATAATTATGTGATGTGATGGAGGTGTTAGCTAATGCCATGGTGGTAACCATATTTCAGTATATAAATGTATCAAATATACACATTTACACCTTAAACTTACACAGTGTTATATACCAGTTATATCTCAATAAAAGAAAAAAAAATTACACATAGAATTACAGTATCACACAGAAATTCCACACCAAGGTATATATCCAAGAGGAATAAAATCATATGTCCACACAAAAACTTGTACACTAATGTTCATATCAGCATTACTAATAATAGCCAAGAAGAGCAGACAAACTGAATACGAATGAACTGATGACTGCATAGATAAATGTGGTATATCAATACAAATAAATATTATCCAGCAATAAAAATGAGTTTAGTACTAATACAACATGGATAAACCTTAAAAACATTATGTCAAATGAAAGAAACAAATCACAAAAGCCCACATATTGTATGTTTCTATTTATATGAAATATCCAGAAAAGACATATCTATAGACAGAGAAATTATATTAGTGGTTGCCTAGGGATGGACTGGTGGTTGGAAAAGGCAGAAATAGGGTGTAACTCTTAACGTATGTAGGATTTCTTTTAGGGGGAAATCAAATATTTCTAAAATTAGCTTCAGTGATAGTTGCACAATCCTGTGAATATAGTTTAAAAAAACTGTATTGTGCACTTTAAATGGATAAATTTACAATATTTGACTTATTTCTCAAAGAAGATGTTAGCAAAAAAAGTAATAATTGCAGGGGATTTTGAAAAGGTTGAAGACATTTTATAAAATGAAAGCAGCCAGCCTTTTATAAAGAATGTTCTCTGTAAGTAGCAACTACATGTTAGGTCCACCAGACACAGTATCATTTTCAATGCACAAGGTATATCTATTTTATGACAGATTTTAAAAATTTTCTTTCAAAAACATATCACTAAAAAGCATGTATATAGCACATATGTACAGTTTAAAATTAACAAAACGAACATGAATATTTTTAAAAGTAGAAAAATATTAGCAGATTGTATTCTATAGATATAACAATGAGAATACATGATGAAGTTTATTCCAGGAATGCAGGATTGTTTTACTATTTGAAAATCAGACACTGTAATTCAACATATTAACAGACTAAAAAAGAAAAAGCACATGACTACCTCATTAGATGCAGAAAATTCATTTGATAAAACTCACCACACATTCATTAAAAAAAATCTCACCAAAGCAGGAATAAACAGAAAAATCCAAATTCTTATAGAGGGCATCTACCCAAATCCTATAGCTAAGATAGTAATTCGTGTGAAAGACAATTATTTCCTTTAAGGTTGGGAGAGAGGCCAGGATGCCTTTTCTCATCACTTGTATTCAACATTGTACTGGAATTTCTAGAGAGTTCAATCAGAAATGAAAGAGAAAAAGCAACTAAAAAAGAGAGAGAGAGGAAGAAAGAAAGGAAGAGAGAGAAAGAAACGAAAGAGAGAAAGAAAAGAAAGAAAGTAGGGAAGGAGGAAAGGAGGGAAGAATGGGCCTAGAAGTCAGATACGAAGAAACATAACTGTCCTTTTGTGGGTATTACAGTTATTTACTAAGAAAATATCAGTGAATCTATGAATCAAACAACAGAAGTAATAGCATTTGACAAGATTGCATGATACAAATTCAGTATACAAAAACTAACTGTATTTTCAAAGACTAACAAAAAACAATGGAAAAATAATAGGAAAAAATAATTCTACTTGCAGTAGCACTGAAAAACATAAAATACCTAGGAATAAGTTAACAAAATAGGACCAAAAATTGCTTAGAAAAATTAGAAAATACCTAAATAAACAGAGAGAATACCATGTTCATGAATTGCAAGAACAAACATAGTTAAGATGTGTATTTTTTCCAAATTTATCTATATATTCAATGCAATCCCAATCAAACTGTCAGCAGCCATTTTTTTGGTGGAAATTGACACTTATCCCAAAACATGTATATGGGAAAACAAAGGATCTAGAATAGCCAAACATTTTTGAAAAAAAAGATCAAAGTTGAAGGAGTCACACATCAACATATTTAAAGATTTATTAAGAAGTAATAAAAAAATATGGTTTTGGCATAAACATAGAAGTAAAGAAAAATGTCTTAGAGAGCCCAGAAATAGACCTACATATACATGGGCAATTCATGTTTTACACAGTTGCCAAAGTAATTCAACAGTAGAAAGATAGTTTTTTTTTAATTAAATGGTGCTGAAAGAACTGATGATTCTCTGGGGCGGGGTATAAATCTGGGCTGTTGACACCATACATAAAGATTGACTCAAAATAAATCACTGACCTAGATATAAGTGCTAAAATTGTGAAAATTATAGAAGATATATGACAAAATCTTTGCAAACTTGGTTTAGGCAAATATTTTTTAGATTGGATATAAAAAACTTAACCATAAAGAAAACATTAGTAAGACTTCATTAAAATTATAAATTTTTGCTCTTCAAAAGATTATTGAAAAAGTTAAAAAGTTACACCACAGACTGGAAGAAAATATTTTCAATATATATTTTAATAGAGAATTCTATCTAAAATAGATAAGGAATTGTTACAATGGCTAAAATTAAAAAGCTGATCCTTAAATTTATGTAGAATAGCAAGGGGCCCTGAATAGCCTAAAATAATTGGAAGAAGAAGAAGAAAATTGAGGGCTAACTTGTAGATTTCAAAACTTACTACAAAGCTACAGTAGTCAAAACAGTGTGATAATTTCATAAGGATAGACATATGGGCAAAGGGAATAGAATTGGGAGCCCAGAAATAAACCCATATATGACCAGTTGATTTTCCACAAAGATGCCAAGTCCATTCAAATAGGGAAAGAACCATCTCTTCAACAAAATGTGCTTGGACAACTAAATACCCACATGCAAAGAATGAAGTTAGACATTTAACTCATACCATATACAAAAATTAATTCAATGACTTAAGTATAAAAGCTAAAGCCATAAAATTCTTAGAAGGTAACGTAGAGGTAAATCTAAGTTACTTTGGATTTGGCAATGGATTTTTACATATGAAACCAAAAGCACAAGAAGGAAAAGAATAACTTGATAAATTGGACTTCATCAATATAAAAACTTCTGTGCATCAGAGGACGTTATCAAGAAAGCGAGAGATCTCAAGTCAAGATGGCGGCATAAACAGACTCGAAACTCACCTCCTCCAGTGGACACAGCCAATTTACCATTACTCCTGGAAAAATTACCCCTGAGACAGAACTGAAAACTGGATGAGAGGAACTCCTGCAACAACGGACAATCCTAACTGAGGTAGAAGAGGCAGAAAATCCCTTCTGGAGAGGAAAAACGCCGCCTTCACAAGCCGCCAGCTTCACAGCCGCCAGGAGCAGCCAACAGGTACGCAGCCCTCCCTGGGGCCGCGGGGCCTGACCCAGGGAGCGCCCCCGCTGTGGGCATTTTGAGGACCCAGCACAATTGAGACGAGTGGCATAATATCTGACTTTGCCTGCTACGAAAACATTGGGGAGTACCCCCAGAAAACCCGGTTCACAAAGAAACTAAAACCGGCTCTTAAATGGCCCATGCACAAACTCACCCATTTCAGAAAGCATCCTAAAATCACCAGAAAGAAAGGTGCACAGTGCTTTGGTGAAAAGGGACTCACCTAATAGGCCCTGAGTGCATCTCGGTGAGGGGAGAGACCGCTCCAGGGACTGGGACATTGGCGGCACCACTGTTGTGGCCTGGTGTTGGAGTGCTGACACAGACACCATTGGAGTTGTCCCTGAGGCCTGCTAAACCAGGGTCTGCCCCACCCGCTAGAGCACTGATTTAATCCAGCTCAGCCAGGGCAGGCAGCCCACCCTAGAGACTGGCCCCACCCAACAACAAGCCCTCAGGCAACTTGTGGGCCTGCATAGATTGGTGACTAGATTCTCTGCAGCCTGGCAACTGAGCCAACTTGAGCGGGTCAGGGTGTGCTCAAGGAGCGGGTGGAGAGTATGAGGCGGTGGCGGAGTGTGTGGGGCTCCCGCCTTGGAGAGACTGGGTCCGCTTGGGGATGTCGGGGCACACACAAGGGGCAGGACTGTGTTGACTGTGTGTATGGACCTATGGGTGGCAGGGCTTGTCAGCTGCAGAAGACTTGTGCTTCTCAAAGAAACACATAGGGGTTTTGCCTCACCTTCCAAAGCCTGAAACAATTGGGTGCTCCTGTGCCTGAGGCCAGCCCCACCCATCTGCAATCCTCAGAGAGCTGACAAGAGACTTAATAGGCTAGAGGCTTACAGCAATTGTAAGGCCCTGAGCCTAACAACCTGCCACGCTGGGGGCCTACAGACTTAAAAGAAATATTGCAACACAAATGTGGTATTAGAACTTGCAGCCAACTGTGTTGGGGTTCCCCACATCCAATAAAGAGACTGAAGAACTGACAACAACTACAAGCAGCTGAGCATTACAACAGCTGGCCAGGAGCATAACTCGGCCTCCCTGGGTGCCTACAGGGAGAGCAAACAGGCCACAAGAGAAGGACACATGTAGCCCACATAGGGGTCACCCCTGGAACATTGAGAACTGAGGGAAGCACACTGGAAGCCTCCTAAGGCATCATTTACATAAGGTCACCTATCCAAGAGCAGGAGACGTAGCTGACCTACCTAATACGTAGACACAAGCCCAGGGAAAGAGGCAAAATGAGGAGGCAAAAGAATACATTCCAAGCAAGGAAACAGGACAAAACCCCAGAAAAGGAACTAAGTGAAACCGAAATGAGTAACCTACCCGACAGAAAGTTCAAACGAAGATGCTCACTGATATGGGGAGAAGAATAGATGAACTCAGTGAGAATGTCAACAAAGAAATGGAAGATATAAAAAAGAACCAATCAGAAATGAAGAATACAATACTGGAAATGAAAAATTCATTAGAGGGACTCAAAAGCAGAGTGCAGGATACAGAAGAACGGATCTGTGAGCTGGACGAAAGACAAGAAGAAATTACCCAAGGTGAACAAGTAAAATTACCCAAGATGAACAGGTAAAAGAGAAAAGAATTAAAAAGAGTGAGGACAGTCTAAGGGACATCTGGGACAACATCAAGTGCACTAACATCCGTGTTATAGGTGTCCCGGAAGGAGAAGAGCGAGACAAGGGGGCAGAGAATCTATTTCAAGAATTAATAGATGAAAACTTCCCTAACCTAAGGAAGGAAACAGACATCCAGGTACAGGAAGCACAGAGAGCCCCAAACAAGATAAGCCCCAAGAATCCCACACGAGGACACATCATAATCAAAATGTCCAGAATTAAAGATAAAGAGAGAATCCTAAAAGCAGCAAGAGAATGTAAAGTTACATACAAAGGAAACCCCATAAGGCTATCAGTTGACTTCTCAGCAGAACCCTTACAGGCTAGAAGAGAATGGCACAATATATTTAAAGTGCTAAAAGGAAAAAACTTACAGCGAAGAATACTCTACCCAGCAAGGTTATCATTCAAAATGGAAGGAGAGATCAAAATTTTCCCAGACAAGCAAAAATTAAAGGAGTTTGTCACCTAGAAACCAGTGCTACAAGAAATGTTAAAGGGACTTATTTAAGGGGAAGAGAGAAGACCACAAATAGGAAAAATTATCTATTTCCATGATAAGAACATAATGGATACAAATGCACAAAAATGAGGTTAATTATGATATGAAAAAGATGAGGGAGGAGGGGAGTTAAAGAGTACAGCTTTCAGACAGAGGTCAAACTAAAGTGACCATCAATTCTGTATAGAAGAAGAAAGGAACAGAGAAGGACTACTAAAACACTGAGAAAAAAAAGTTAAAAATTGGCAGTAAGTACATACTCATCAATACCTACTTTAAATGTCAATGGACTAAATGCTCCAATTAAAAGGCATAGGGTGGTGGACTGGATAAAAAAACAAGACCTATATATATGCTGCATAAAAGAGACACACTTCAGACCTAAAGACAGTCACAAACTGAAAGTGAAGGGAGGGAAAAAGATACTCCACACAAATGGCAATGAAAAGAAAGCTGGGGTAGCAGTACTCATATCAGACAAAATAGACTTTAAAACAAAAACTGTAAAAAGAGACAAAGAAGGGAACTACATAATGATCAAGGGAACAATCCAACAAGAGGATATAACGCTTGTAAATATCTACGCACCCAATGTAGGTGCACCTAAATATATAAAGCAATTATTAACAGACATAGAAACAGAAATAGACAGTAACACAATAATAGTAGGGGACTTTAACACTCCACTTACACCAACGGATAGATCATCCAAACAGAAGATCAATAAGGAAACATTGGCCTTAAACAACACACTACAACAGATGGACCTAGTAGATATATACAGAGCATTCCATCCAAAAACCAAAGAATACACGTTCTTTTGAAATTCACATGGAACATTCTCCAGGATTGATCACGTATTAGGCCACAAAACAAGTCTCCACAAATTTAAGAAGACTGAAATAATACCAAGCATCTTTTCTGACCACAACGGTATGAAACTAGAAATCAACTATAGGAAGAAAATCAGAAAAGCCACAAATACGTGGACATTAAACAAAATGCTACTGAACAACGACTGGCTTAACGAAGAAATTAAAGATGAAATCAAAAAATACCAGGAGACAAATGAAAATGAAAATACAACATGCCAGAATTTATGGGATACAGCAAAGGCGATTTTAAGAGGGAAGTTTATAGCGATACAGGCCTATCTCAACAAACAAGAAAAATCTCACATAAACAATCTAACAATGCACCTAAAGGAACTGGAAAAAGAAGAACAAACAAAGCCCCAAATCAGTAGAAGAAGGGAAATAATAAAAATCAGAACAGAAATAAATGAAATAGAGACCAAAAAAAGAATAGAAAAAATTAAAAAAAACAGGAGCTGGTTCTTTGAAAAGATCAACCAAATTGACAAACCTTTAGCTAGACTGACCAAGGAAAAAAGAGAGAAGGCACAAATAAGTAAAATCAGAAATGAAAGAGGAGAGGTTACAACAGACACCTCAGAAATACAAACGACTATAAGAGAATACTATGAAAAGCTATATACTAACCAATTCGACAATCTGGAAGAAATGGATAAATTCTTAGAATCATACAACCTTCCAAAACTGGATCAAGAAGAAGTAGAGAATTTGAATAGACCAATCACCAGTAAGGAGATCGAAAGAGTAATCACAAACCTCCCCAAAAATAAAAGTCCAGGACCAGACAACTTCCCTGGTGAATTCTACCAAACATTCAAAGAAGACTTAATACTTATCCTTCTCAAACTCTTCCAAAAAATTGAGGAGGGGGGAAGCTCCCTAACTTATTCTACGAAGCTGACATTACCCTGATACCAAAACCAGACAAGGACAACTCAAAAAAAGAAAATTACAGGCCAATATCACTGATGAACATCGATGCAAAAATCCCCAACAAAATAGTAGCAAATCGCATGCAACAATATGTTAAAAAGATTATACACCATGATCAAGTGGGATTTATTCCAGGTATGCAGGGATGGTTTAAAATTCGCAAATCAATCAACGTAATACACCACATTAATAAAATGAAGAATAAACATCACATGATCATCTCAATAGATCCAGAGAAAGCATTTGACAAGATACAGCACCCATTTATGATAAAAACTTTGAATAAAATGGGTATAGAAGGAAAGTACCTCAACATAATAAAGACCATATATAAGAAACCCACAGCTAATATCATCTTCAATGGTGAAAAACTGAAAGCTGTCCCTCTAAGAACAAGAACCAGACAAGGATGACCACTGTCACCACTCCTATTTAAGACAGTACTGGAAGTCCTAGCCAGATCAATCGGGCAAGAGAAAGAAATAAAAGGGATCCAAATTGGAAAGGAAGAAGTGAAACTGTCACTATTTGCAGATGACATGATTTTATATATAGAAAACCCTAAAGAATACACCAGAAAACTTTGAGAAGTAATAAACGTGTATGGTAAATTTGCAGGATACAAAATCAACATACAAAATCAGTTGCATTTCTGTACACTAACAACGAAGTAGCAGAAAGAGAAATTAAGAATACCATCCCATTTACAATTGCAACAAAAAGAATAAAATACCTAGGAATAAACTTAACCAAAGAGGTGAAAGATCTGTATTTCCAAAACTATAAAACATTGCTGAAAGAAATTGAAGAAGACACAATGAAATGGAAAGATATTCCGTGCTCTTGGACTGGAAGAATTAACATAGTTAAGATGTCCATACTTCCTAAAGCCATCTATAGATTCAATGCAATCCCTATCCAATTTCCAACAACATTTTTCACAGAAATAGAGCAAAGAATCCTAAAATTTATATGGAACAACAAAAGACCCCAAATAGGTAAAGGAATCCTGAGAAAAAAGAACAAAGCTGGAGGTATCACACTCCCTGATTTCAAAATATACTACAAAGCTATAGTAACCAAAACAGCATGATACTGGCACAAAAACAGACACACAGAACAATGGAATAGAATCAAAACCCCAGAAATAAACCCACACATCTATGGACAGCTAATCTTTGACAAAGGAGCCAAGAGCATACAAAGGGGAAAAGAAAGTCTCTTCAACAAATGGTGTTGGGAAAACTGGATAGCCACATGCAAAAAAATGAAAGTAGACACTTACCTTACACCATACACAAAAATTAACTCCAAATGGATTAAAAACTTGAATGTAAGACCTGAAACTGTGAAACTTCTAGAAGAAAACATAGGCAGTACGCTCTTCGACATCGGTCTTAGCAACATCTTTTCAAACATCACGTCTGACCGGGCAAGAGAAACAATAGAAAAAATAAACAAATGGGACTACATCAAACTAAAAAGCTTCTGCACAGCAAAGGAAACCATCAACAAAATGAAAAGACAACCTAACAATTGGGAGAAGGTATTTGCAAACCATACATCTGATAAGGGCTTAATCTCCAAAATATATAAAGAACTCATGCATCTCAACAACAAAAAAACTACCAACCCAATTAAAAAATGGGCAAAAGACCTGAACAGACATTTCTCCAAAGAAGATATACAGATGGCCAACAGGCACATGAAAAGATGTTCAAAATCACTAACTATCAGGGAAATGCAAATCAAAACTACAATGAGTTATCACCTTACGCCCGTCAGAATGGTTATAATTAACAAGATAGGAAACAACATGTGTTGCAGATGATGTGGAGAGAAGGGAACTCTCATACACTGCTGATGGGAGTGCAAACTGGTGCAGCCACTATGGGAAACAGTATGGAGATTCCTCAAAAAATCAAGGATAGAACTACCATATGATCCAGCTATTCCACTGTTGGCTATTTATCCAAAGAACTTGAAAACACGAATTTGTAAAGTTACATGCACCTCTGTGTTCATTGCCCCGTTATTCACAATAACCAAGACTTGGAAGCAACCTAAGTGCCCATCAAGGGACGAATGGATAAAGATGATGTGGTATATAAACACAATGGAATACTACTCAGCCATAAGAAATGATGAAATCCAATCATTTGTGGCAACATGGATGGACATTGACGGTATAATGCAAAGTGAAATAAGTCAGAGGAAGAAGGTCAAATATCGTATGATTTCCTTCATTATGTAGTAGATAATAACAACAATAAAAAAACACATAGGGACAGAGATCGAATTGGTGGTTACCAGAGGGGAAGAGGGGAGGGAGGAGGGTGAAAGGGATAATTCGGTACATGTGTGTGCTGATGGGTTGTAATTAGTATTTTGGTGGTGAACATGTTGTAATCTATGCAGAAATAGAAGTATAATGATGTACACCTGAAATTTTTACAATGTTATAAACCAATGTTACTGCAATAAACAAAAAATTTAAAAAATAATAAAAAAATAAAAAAGAAAGCGATAAGACAACCTACAGAATGGAGGAAAATATTTGTAAATCATATATCTGATAAAGGTTATTATCCATAATATATAAAGTATTCCTAAAATTTAATCTGACAAAGATAGTTAACCCAGTTAAAAACAGGCAAAGTACTTGAAAAGGCATTTCTCCCATGAAGATATCAAAATGGCCAATAAGGACATGAAAAGGTGTTCAATATCTTTACTCATTAGGAAAATGCAAATCAAAATGAAAATGAGATACTAGTGACCCCTACTAGTATGGCTATATTCAAAAATATGAAAAATAACTAGTGTTGGAGAGAATATGGAGAAATTGGAACCCTCATATATTGCTAGTGGGAATATAAAATGGTGTAAAGCAGCTTGGTGTTTCCTCCAAAAGCTAGATGCAGAATTACCATATGACTCAGCAATTTCACCCCTAGGTATATAACAAAAAAAAAATTAAAATAGAGACTCAAACTGTAGTTATACTAGTGTTCACTGCAGCAGTATTTACAATAGCCAAAAGCCGAAAACAGCCTAGCAACAAATATACATATAAACAAAATGTGGTATATACAGACAATGGAATATTATTCTGCCACGAGAAGAAATGAAGTCCTGATACATGATACAACATAGATAAACCCTCAAAACATGCACAAATAAAATAAGCCAGACACACAAGAACAAATATTGTATGATTTCACTTATATGAAACATCTAGATTAGGAAATTCCAAGAGACAGAAAGTAGATTAGAGATTACCGTGGGCTGGAATAGGGAAAATGGAGGGTTATTATTATTTTTTTTTTGTGAGAAGGACCAGCCCTGAGCTAACATCCAATGCCAATCATCCTCTTTTTGCTGAAGAAGACTGGCCCTGGGCTAACATCTGTGCCTATCTTCCTCTACTTTATATGGGACGCCACCACAGCATGGCTTAACAAGCGGTGTGTCGGTGCGCAGCCGGGATCCAATTGGGCGAACCCCGGGCCGCTGCAGTGGAGCGCATGCACTTAACTGCTTGTGCCACCTGGCCGGCCCCAAGAGGGTATTTCTTAATGATTACAGAGTCTCTACTTGGGCTGATGAAAAGTCTTGGAAATAGGTAGTGGTGGTGATGGTTGCATAGTATTCTGAATTTATGCCACCAAATTGTACACTTAAAATGGTTAAAAAGGCTAATTTCGTTACATATATTTTACCACATTAAAAACATTTAAAAAATAATTTTAAATCTATTGTAGATGTAGGTTACAGTGAGCAATATGGATACTCCCATAAAATCAAACAAGCTCGTAATACATTCTTTGTTGTTTGTGATATTTGATATTCTTTCCATCATACTTGTTTTACCCTCAAAAGTAACAAAAGAAAAAAAACCTGGTCTTTATGTTTCAAGAAGGTAAATTTAATGGACTAAATCAGAATTGCAATAATTGCCCATTTTTATTGATTTATGCAATTTTAGAAAAAAATCATACAAATTTAAAACTTCTTTATTTTATTTAAATCATTATATATTGAACAGTACAATTTTCATAGAGAATATTCCATACAAATAGGAATGTTGCAGATTTTTATAAACCTGGATCACAGTTCATGAGAGTTCACCATCTTAGACACTAAAAACAAGTTAAATAAGACTCCAGAACACAGAGAGTGTCTACTTTATAAAAAAAAAGTACATATGTATATGTATATATGCACATGAAAAATAAATAATACACCTATAAATCAATAAAAAGAAACAAATTCTCCATCAGAAAAATGTGCAAAGTTAATGAAAAGATGAGGAAACGCAAATGTCTAACAACCATAGTAGAACATGCTCAACCTCCCTGCTAATCAGGGAACTGCAAGCTACAGCCACGAAAATCCATTTTCCCCTCTCAAATATGTATTGACACCTAAAAATGTCTGAAACATATTAAGTGAAACAATATAATTTCACTTACACATGTTTTCACTTAAACATATTAAGTGAAGAAAGCAACTAGCAAATTGCTGATTTCAGAATATTCTAATACTGTAATATGGTGATGTGTTAATCACTTAACCCTAGTATAAAGGTTTAAAGGAAAAAGTATTAAAAATACAGTGAGCCAGCCCTGATGGCCTAGTGGTCAAAGTTTGATATGCTGTGCTTTGGCAGCCCAGGATCACTTCCTGGGTGTGAAACCATGCTACTTGTCTGTCAGTAGCCATGTAGTGTCAGTGGTTTACCTAGAAGAACTAGAAGGACTTGCAACTAGAATATACAACTATGTACTGGGGCTTTGGGGAGAAAAAAATAACTCCAGCTACAATAACTTGTCAAAGGATAGACAATATAAAAACAGATTAAATTATGACATACAAAACAGAAACTGTGGAAGAGGGTGATAAAAGAGCAGAGTTTTTGTATGTGATTGAAGTTAAGTTGTTATCAGCGTAAAATAGACTGTTATATCTATAATATGTTTTATGTAAGGTTTATGGTATCCACAAAGCAAAACCTACAGTAGATACAAAAAGATAAAGAAAATATAATCAAAATGTATCAATATGGAAAAACGTCAACCTCCAATAAAAGACAGTAAAAGAAGAAGAGAAAAATAAAACTGCAAAACAGCTAGAAAACAATTAACAAGAAGGCATTAGATTGTTTTTATCTATCAATAATCACTTGAAATATGAATGGATTAAATTCTCCAATCAAAAGGCATATAATGCTGAACAAGTTAAAGAAGAGACCCGACTCTATGTTGTCTGTAAGAGATTCACTTCAGCTAAAAGGACACATATAGACTCAAAGTGAAAGGACTGAAAAAGATATTCCACACAAATAGAAAACAAAAATGAGCAGGGGTAGCTATACTAATATCAGGCAAAATAGACTTTAAATCAAAAACTGTAACAAGAAACAAAGAAGGTCATTATATAATATTAAAGAGGTCAATTCAAAAGAAGATATAATAATTGTAAATATACATGCACCCATCATTGGAGAAACTAAATATATTAAGCAAATACTAACAGATCTGAAGGGATAAGTAAACAATACAATAATAGTAGAGAACTTCAATACCCCACTTTCAACAATGGATAGATGATCCAGACAGAAAATCAATAAGGAAATGCTGGACTTGAACTATTCCTTAGACCAAATGGAACTAACTGATATATACAGAACATTCCACTTAACAAGAGAAGAATACACATTTTTTCAGGTGCGCACAGAACATTCTCCAGAATAGATCATATGTTGTCACTAAACAAACCTTAGCAAATGTAAGAAGTTTGAAATAATGCCAAATATCTTTTCTGAGCACAATGGCATGAAACTAGAAATCAATAAGAGGTAGAAAACAGGAAAATTTACAAATGTGTGGAAATTAACCACACTCCTAAACAACTGATGGATCAAAGAAGAAATCAAAAGAGAAATAAAAAAAAATCTCAAAGCAAACAAAAATGGAAATGCAACATATCAAAACTTATGGGATGCAGCAAAATCAGTTCTGAGAGGGAAGTTTATAGTGATGAATGTCTTTGTTAAGAAAGAAGAGGGCCAGCCCTTGTGGCCTAGTGGTTAAATTTGGCACACTCCACTTCAGCAGCCCAGGTTTGATTCCCAGGTGCAGACCTACACCACTCATCTGTCAGTGACCATGCAGTGGTGGTGGCTCACATACAAAAAGAGGAAGGTTGGCAGCAGATGTTAGCTCAGGGTGGATCTTCCTCAGAAAAAAAAAAAGAGCAACAAACGAAGCCCAAATTTAGCAGAAGGAAGGAAATAATAAAGATTAGATCAGAAATAAATGAAACAGAGAACAAGAAAAAAAACAAAAAATAGATTAACAAAACTAAGAGTTGGTTCTTTGAAAAGATAAACAAAATCAACAACACTTTAGCTAGACTAACCAAGAAAAAAAGAGAGAAGACACAAAACAACAAAAATTATAAATGAAAAAGGAGACATTACAACTGATACCATAGAAATACAAAGGCTCTTAAGAGACTACAATGAACAATTATACGACCACAAATTGGATAACCCAGAAGAAATAGATATATTTCTAGAAATATACAACCTACCAATACTGTCATGAAAAAATAGAAAATTTGAACAGACCAATTAAAGTAAGGAGATTGAATTAGTAATCAAAAGCCTCCCAACATAATAAAGGCCTGGACCAGATGGTTTCACTGATGAATTCTACCAAACATTTAAAGCAGAAATTACCAATCCTTCTTAAACTCTTCCAAATAATTGAAGAGGAGGGAATACTTCCAAACTCATTTTGCAAGGCCAGTATTACTCTGATACCAAAGCCAGATAAGGATATTACAAGGAAAGAATTTATAGACAGAAATCCCTGATGAATACACATGCAAAAATCCTCAACAAAATACTACCAAACTGAATTCAACAATACACTAAAAGGATCATAAACCAGGATCAAGTGGGATTTATCGCTGGGATGCAAACTTCGTTCAACATACACGAATCAATAGATGTGATACATCACATTAATAAGTAAAAGATAAAAATTATACAATCATCTCAAAAGATGCAGAAAAAGTATTTGACAAAATAAAATATCGTTTCATGATAAGACGCTCAACAAATTACATATAGAAGGAATGCACTTCAATATTCTAAAAGTTATTAATGACAAGACCATAACTAACACCATACAGAATGGTGAAGGGTTGAAAGATTTTCCTCTATGATCTGTAACATGGTAAGGATGCCAGCTCTCATCTTCTCTATTCATCATAGTACTGGAAGCCCTAGCCAGAGCAATTATTCAAGAAAGATGAATAAAAGGCATCCAAATTGGAAAGAAAGAAGAAAATTGTCTCTGTTTGCCGATAACATGATCTTATACACAGAAAACTGTAAAGATTCCACCAGAAAAACTGTTAGAACTAATAAGTGAATTCAGTATAGTTCAGGATACAAAATCAACGTACAAAAATAAGTTGCGTTTCTATACACTAGCAACATACTACCAAAAAAAGAAGTAAAGAAAACAATTCTTTTTACAGTAGCATCAAAATGTAAATAATACTTAAGAATAAACATAACCAAGGAGGTGAAGGACGTATACACAGAAAACTATAAAACATTGGTGAAAGAAATTAAAGACGACGCAAATAAATGGAAAGATATCCTGTGTTCATGGGTTGGAAGAATTAACACTGTTCAAATGCCCATACTACCCAAAGTGATCTACATATTTAATTCAATCCTTATGAAAATCCCAGTGGCATTTTCTGGAGAAAAAGTAAAATCCATTTGAAAACTCATGTGGAACCACAAAGGACTCTGAGTAGCCAAAACAATGTTGAGCAAGGTGGACGCATCATACTTCCTTACATCAAAACATAATCAAAAGAGTATGGCGCTGGCGTAAAGACAGACATATTGACCAATGGAACAGAATACAGAGCTCAGAAATGAACCCATGCATATATCACCCAATGATCAACTGGGTGCCAAGACCCTTTCCCAATGAGGAAAAGGTAGTTATTTCAACAAATCATGTTGAGAACACTGGATATCCACATGCAAAAGAATAAAATTGTACACTTATTTACACCATACACAAAAATCAAATCAAAATGGATTAAAGACTTAAGTGTAAGACCTGAAACTGGAAAACTCCTGGAAGAAAAATGGGGAAAATTTTTGTAACATTGGTCTTGGCAATGATTTCATGGATATGACACCAAGCACAGTAAATAAAAGCAAATAGACAAGTGCATCTACATTAAATTAAAAAGCTTCTACACAGCAAAGAAAATTATCAAAAGAGTGAAAAGGCAACTGTGAAAATGAGACAAAATATTTGCTAACCATGTATCTAGGCAGTTAATACTCAAAATATTTAAGAATACCTGCATGTTAATAGTAAGGAAACAAATAACCTGATTAAAATAAGATCAAAGGAATTAAACAGATATTTATCTAAATAAGACGTACAAATGGCCAACAGGGTATATGAAAATAATGCTCAACGTCACTCATCATTAGGGAAAGGCAAATCAAAATAGCAATGAGATATCACCTCATGCCTGTTAGGATTGCCATTATCAAAAACAACCAAAACAGAAAATAGCAAGTGTCGTTAAGAATGTGAAGAAATTGGAATCCTTTTGCACTGTTGGTGGGAATGTGAAACGGTGTAGTCACTATGGGAAATAGTATGGAGATTTCTCAAAAAATTAAAAATAGATCTACCATATATCCAACAAATCAACTTATTGGTATTTATCCAAAAAAAATTAAAAACTATATCTCAAAAAAGATGCATGCTCTCCCATGTTCATTGCAGCATTATTCACAGTAGCCAAGATAGGAAAACAAAATAAATATCCATTGATAGATGAATGGATAAAGAGAGTGTAGTATGTGCATACAATGGAATATTATTCAGTCTTTTTTTCTACACACATACACACATTTTAATTTAGCAATAACATACATATAATAAAATGCACAGATAATAAGTGTACATTCAATGAGATTTGACAATTGTATACATCCAAAATAAAGTATTAAAGATTTCCATCAACCGGGAAAGTTCCCTTATGCCCTTTCCCCATCAGTAATTCCGTCAACCTCAATGAGGCAACTATTTTCTAATTTCTATCACCATAGATTTGCTTTTACATGTTCTTGTCTTTCCTATCAATGGAATAATTTAGGATGTATTTTTTTGGTTCCAACTTCTTCTGTGCTTTATACAACTTGTTTTTGAGATTCATCCATATTGTTATATGTATTAGTTGTTTGTTCCTTTGTGTTTCAAAGTGGTATTCCATTTTATGACCCTATTATATCTTGTTTAACAATTCTCTTGAAGAACATTTGGATTCCTTATAGTTTTTGGGTATTATGACTAAAATTGCCATAAACATTCTTGACCAAATATTTCTGTTGGTCATATTTCATGAGTAAATACCTAAGAGAGGAATTACTAGTTCATAGGATAGCTGTATATTTAAGTTTATAAGATATTGTCAAATAATTTTACAAAGTAGTGTTACCATTTTACACTTCACGAACAATATATGACTCTTGTCTTGTTAATTATAGTCATTCTGATGAGTGTGAAGTGATATCTCATTGAAGTTTTGATTTGCATTTCCCTAATAATTAGTGATGTTGAACATCTTTTCATGTGCCTGTTGGTCATCTGTATATCTTCTTTGGGAGAATGTCTGTTCAGATCTTTTGCCTATTTTTAAATTGCATTGTTTGTTTTTTTGTTTGTTGAGATATATGTGTTCTTTATATATATTGGATATTAACCCCTAACCAGATGCATGGTTTGCAAATATCTTCTCCAAATTGTTAGGTTGTGTTTCCATTTTTTTTGATGGTTTCCTTTGTGGTGCAAAAGCTTTTTAGTTTCATGCAGTCCCATCTGTTTATTCTTTCATTTGTTTCCCTTATCTGGTCAGACATATTTGAAAATATGCTGCTAAGACCGATGTTGAAGAGTGTACTGCCTATGTTTTCCCCTAGAAGTTTCATGGTTTCAGGTCTTGCATTCAAGTCTTTAATCCATTTGGAGTTAATTTTTGTGTATGATGTAAGATAATGGTCTACTTTCATTCTTTTGCATGTGGCTGTCCAATTCTCCCAACACCATTTATTTAAGAGACTTTCTTTTCTCCATTGTATGTTCTTGGTGACTTTGTTGAACATCAGCCAATGTTTCCTTATTGGTCTTCTGATTGGATGATCTATCCATTGGTGTAAGTGGAGTGTTAAAGTCCTCTACTATTATTGTGTTGCTGTCTATTTCTCCTTTTATATCTATTAAAAATTGCTTTATACATTTAGGTGCTCCTATGTTGGGTGCATAGATGTTTACAAGTGTTATATCCACTTGTTGGATTGCTCCCTTTATCATTATGTACTGCCTTTCTTTGTTTCTTTTTACTGTTTTTGTTTTAAAGTTTATTTTATCAGATATAAGTATTGCTACCCAAGCTTCCTTTTCATTGTCATTTGTATGCAGTATCTTTTTCCATCCCTTCACTTTCAGTTTGTGTCTTTAGGTCTGAACTGTGTCTCTTGTATACAGTATCTACATGGGTCATTTTAAAA
This sequence comes from Ceratotherium simum simum, assembly GCF_057802395.1. Taxonomy (NCBI): domain Eukaryota; kingdom Metazoa; phylum Chordata; class Mammalia; order Perissodactyla; family Rhinocerotidae; genus Ceratotherium; species Ceratotherium simum. The sequence goes on along the minus strand of NC_141940.1, from coordinate 80,462,450 downwards.
TCCAATCAGTGACCCTATGCCTTTTGATTGGAGCATTTAGTCCATTGACATTTAAAGTAGCTATTGATAAGTATGTACTTATTGTTATTTCATTACTTTTTTTCTGCGTGTTTTAGTAGTTCTTCTCTGTTCCTTTCTTCCTCTCTTGCTCTCTTCCCTTGTGATTTGGTGGAATTCTTTAGTATTATGTTTGGGTTCCCTTCTCTTAATTTTTTGTGTATTTATTATAGGTTTCTTGTTTGTGATTATCATGCTGTTCTTATATAATATCCCATGTAAATAGCAACCTATATTAAGTTGATGGTCTCCTAAGCTTAACCTCTTGCTAAAAGCTCTATACTTTTAGTCTCCTCCCCCCACATTTTATGTTTCTGATATCATATTTAACCTCTTTTTTTGGTGTATACATTAACCTCTTATTATGGAAATAGATAATTTTAGTACTTTTGTCTTTTGACCTTGTATTAGCTTCATAGTTTGTTGATCTGCTACCTTTACTGTATATTTGCCTTTACCAGTGATTTTTTTTTCTTTTTGATAATTTTCTTATTCCTATTTGTGGTCTTTTCCACTGAAATAAGTCCCTTTAACATTTCTTGTAAGGCCAGTTTAGTGATGATGAATTACTTTAGTGTTTACTTCTCTGGAAAACTCTATCTCTCCTTCCATTCTGAATGATAACCTTGCTGGGTAGAGTATTCTTGTCTGTAGGTGTTTTCGTTTCAGCACTTTAAATGTATCACGCCACTCCCTTCTAGCCTGCAAGGTTTCTGCTGGGAAGCAAGTTGATAGCCTTATTGGGTTTCGTTTGTCTGTAACTTGCTGCCTTTCTCTTGCAGCTTTTAGGATTCTGTCTTTAATTCTTGACATCTTAATTATAGTGTGTCTTGGTGTGGGCCTCTTTGGGTTCATTCTCTTTGGTGCTCTCTGTGCTTCCTGTACCTGGATGTCCGTTTGCTTCCTTAGGTTAGGAAAGATTTCAGCTATTATTTCTTCAAGTAGATTCTCTGCCCCCTTGTCTCTCTCTTCTCCTTCGGGACACCTATAGTACACATGTTAGTATGCTTGATGTTTTCCCAGAGGTCCCTTAGACTGTCCTCGTTATTCTTAATTCTTGTTTCTTTCTTCTGTTCAGCTTGAGCGATTTCCAATATTCTTTTGTCTACTCAATGATCCGTTCTTCTGTATCATATTCTCTGATCTTGATTCCCTCTGGTGAGTTTTGCATTTCCATTATTGTATTCTTCAGTTCTGAATAGTTCTTTTTTATATTTTCAAATTGTTTGTTGAAATTCTCACTGTGTTCATCTATTCTTCTCCCAAGATCAGTGAGCATCCTTATGACCATTCAGTTGTACTCTTTATCAGATTGTTTATCTGTTTTGTTTAGTTCTTTTTCTGAGGATTTGTCCTGTTCCCTTATTTGGAACATACTCCTTTATCGCCTCATTTTGACTATTCCCTGTTCTTATATCTATGTATTAGGTAGATCAGCTATGTCTCTTGATCTTGGAGATGTGGTCTTATATAACAGATGTCTTATGAGGCCCAGCAATGTGTTTCCCTTTTGTCACCAGTTCCAAATGTTCCAGGAGTGTCCCCTATGTGGGCTACATGTGTCCTGTTGTGCTGGGCTTGCTCTTACTATAGGTGCCCAGGGAGCCTAAGCTGTCCCCCTGGCTGGCTGGTTATAAGGCTCAGCTCTGTGCAGCTGCTATGGTCCCTTTAGCTACCTTATTGGATGGGGAAGCCACAGCACAGTTGGCTGCAAGTTCTAATAGCAGATACCTGCTGCTGTTTTGCTGTTGAGTAGGCCCCCAGCATGGCTGGTTGCTAGGCTCAGGGGCTCACAATTGCTGTAGGCCTCTGTACTCAGAGGCCGTTGCCAGCTCTCTCAGGAGTGCAGCTGGGTGGGGCCAGTCCCAGGCATGACAGCACATAATTGCTTCATGCATTGGAAGGTGGGTCTGATCCCCTATGTGGCTGTTTGCAAAGCACAAATCTGCTTCAGCTGGTAAGTCCCACATCCCACAGGCCTACACTCCCTGTCAAGGCAGTCCTGCCCCATGTACACACCCTACTCTGCTGAAGTGCACCCACTTGTCCTGCTGCAGAGGCCCCACAGACTGCCAGTGCAGGCTTGTCCCTTGCACATGGCCTGACTCACAGAGTTGGACTCATTCACCCCACTGCAAAGGTCCCACAGACCCCACATATGCAGGTCCACAAGTTGCTCAAGTGCTTGCTAGTATGTGGGGCCTATTTCTATTTCAGTCTTCCTGCCCTGGCTAAGCTGGATTAAATCAGTGTTTTAGTGGACAGGGAAAACCCCTGTGCTAACAGGTCAGAAGAGGAGCTCCAATGGTATCTACCAGCATCTGTGTCAGCATGCCAGTGCTAGGTAACACAATTGGCTATTGCCAATGTCTTAGTCCCTGGGGAGGTGGGCCCAGCTGCTCCCTGCCTCTCTGAGATGCACCCAGAGCCTATCACATGAGTCTCTTTCACCAAAGGACTGTGCACCTTTCTTTCTGGTGATTTTGAGATGCTTTTGGAAAAGGATATATTTGTGCATGGGTCCTTTAAGAGCAGGCTTTTCTTTGTCTTATGTTCAATAGCTTTTCTGGGGGTATTGCCCATTATTTTTAATAGCCAGCAAAGCCAGATATTATGACAGTGGTCTCAGTTGTGCTGAGTACAAAAGCTGCTTATTGTGGCAAAGCTCTCTTGCTTAGATCCCCTGGTCCTCCAGGAAAAACTTCATACCTTAAAATTGTTGCTGGCTCTGAATCACCATGGCTAGAGTGTGGTTTTTTCCTCTACGGAAAGGTATTTCTACCTCATCTACCTCAGTCAGCATTGTCCCTTGTTGTGGGGGTTCTTTTTATCGAGTTTCCAGTTCTCTGTCAAGGGTATTTGTTCCATGGGTAGTTGTAAATTTGTTCTCTCTGTGGGAGGAGGTGGGTCCAGTGTCCTCTTATGACACCATCTTCCAAGCAATCCCTTCCCAATGTTTTTCAAGCAGGATTTCTGGTCAGGAGGAGTCAAACATTACCCATCCCTGGCTATGAATTAGTTCCCTCCCTGGGCATTGCAGGTTACTGGCTTTGCTCTGCGAAAAATAATCTCCACTCACCTGCCTCTCAGCTTGTGCACTGCTTTGCTACACAGCTTCCTGTTGCTCTTGACAGCCCCTCTGGCCAGATAGGACAAGGACACACTCTTCTCAGCAGGTGGAGCTATGACTTTGCTCCTTGCCTGGACGTGGGCAAACCAGGCTCTAGGGCCAGCAAAACTCCTTGTTTGAGAACCTGAATCAGGCAGATCTGCACTCCAATGAGTTCCTTGATCAGAGTGCACCACTGACTTAGTTCTGCAAAAAAGTAAAGCCTCTGGTTAGTTTTACTACTTGGACACTGCAGGTATAAACTTGGTCTGCCAATATACATCTGCTGATGGTTGCAAGACCCTTCCCCCTTCTCCATCACAGTCAGATTCCCAGTGGTTGTACCCTGCAGATTCCCCTGCAATCCCCATAGAGCAAGACCAGAGTAGGGGTTCCCATGAAGCAACTCACAATGCTGGGGGGGTTGGTTGCCTCCCCAAGCTCTTTTTTCCCACTGGAGGAACTGGAGGCTGAGGGGAGTCCTCTCTGCATAGTGCTGCACTGGCCTGCAGGAGATGCAATGCCGTTAGTGTGTAGCTGCTTCTCTTACCTTCTAGTGTGGTCTGTCTTGGTCTCTGTGGTACAGGGGGTACTTCAGCCTCATCCCTGTGTTGTAGGATTCTCTCAGTGGTGTCTTGTTCACTAATAGTTGTTAGCTGTTTTTCCTGTGATGGGGAGCAAAATCAGGAACAACTTATTTTGTCGTCTTGGTGATGTCTCCTTCACACATTTTGGTATATTTTGTCCTCATTTTTATTCATCTCAAAGTATTTTATAATTTTCCTTATGATTTCTTCTTTGACCCATTGGTTAATACTTTGAGAGAATATTGCAAATGAGATGAGAAGAATGTGTATTCTTCTGTTGTTGGGTAAAGTGTTGTATAGATGTATTTTAGGTCTACTTTTTATAGAATGTTTTTTGAAGTCTTCTATTTACTTGTTAATCTTCTGCCTAGTTGTTCTATTTTTGAAAGTGGGATATTATGGTCTCTTATTATTATTGTTAAATGTGTATTTATCCCCTCTACTGTGTCAGCTTTGCTTCACATTTTTGGGTCTATTGTTTAGGTGCATGTATGTTTATAATTATTACAACTTCCTGATGAGTTAATTAATTTATCATTATAGAATGTTTTTCTTTATCCCTAGTAACATATATTTGTTTTAAAGTTTATTTTTTCTGATATTGATATAGCCACTTCAGCTTTCTTGTGGGTGCTTTCTCAAAGATATCTCTTCCATCCTTTTTCATTTATCCTATTGGTATCTCTGAATCTAAATTATGTTTCCTATAAAGCATATAGTTTGATTTTTTAAAAATCCCATCTGATAATCTCTGCCTTGTAATTTGATTGTTTAATTTGTTCACATATAATGTTATAATTGACATATTTGTATTTACATTTCACTATTTATTTTCTGTACGTCTCATGATATTTTTGCTCCTTTTTTTCTTGTTTAGTTATTTTGTATTAAGTGACTATATTTTCATGTAACATTTCAATTGCTTAATGATTTTTTTCACTATATTTTTGACTAATTTTCTTAGTGGTTACCTTAGGGCTTATCATATACATTTTAATTTATCGGTATCTACTTCAGATTTATATAAACTTTTCTGGTGAGATAAAGTATTACTCCCAAATTCATTAGTTTTACTTCCCTTTTTTTGAACTATTATTGTTACACATATCACATCTATCTATATTAGAAAACCAACAATATATTGTCATAATTATTTTCCATAATTCCATGCCTATTACAGAAACTGAGAAAAGAAAGGAGACCAAAAAGTAATTTACAGAGTTTGTATAATCAATTATTTTTATTTACCATGTCTCCATCCTATTCATCTCTGTCTGTTGGGTCAAGGTATCATCTTGTGTTATTTTCATACTCCAATACAACTCTGCTACCATTTGCCTACTTTGTCCTGTCATTCTTACATGTCTTATTATGCTTCCATATGTTACAAGTCCAAAAATACAATTATATACATATTGTTTTAACCAATAGCTTTTCAAATAAATTGAGAAAAAATATGCATTTACACTCTTTTTTCATAATTATATAATTCTCTTTACTAACGCTTTTTGTTTTTCGTGGGATTGAAATTTCTATCTGGGTCTGTTGCTTTTTGTCTGAAGAACTTCTTTTAGTATTTCTCATAAAGCAGGTCTTCTAGCAAAGAATTATCTCAGTTTTTGGCTGGGAACATCTTTATTTCTCTTTCATTTTGAAACTTAGTTTTGCTGTATATAACATGTTTGGTTGATATTTTATTACTTTCAACACTGAATATGTCAACCCACTACTTTCTGGCCTCCCTTGTTTCTGATGAGAAGTCACACATTCATATCTTCTATTTGATGCTTGCTGCTTTAAGATTTTTTCACTTGCTTCTTTAAGATTTTCTCATCATTTGGGGTTTCCACATTTTTCCTATGATGTGTCCAGGTTTGGATATCTGTATTTATCTTGCTTGAAGTTCATTGAGTTTCTTGGGGTTTTAAAGTTTTTTTTTTAAATCAAATTTGGGATGTTTTCTGCCATTAATTTTGAATATTTTCTGCTCTTTTCTCTTTTTTCTGTCCTTTCTTCTTTTCCCATTACACATATGTTGATGTGCTTAATGGTGTCCCACATTTCTCTAAGGCTCTATTCATTTTTCTTCATTCTATACTCTGTATTCTTTAGATTGTATATCTACTGGTGTATTTTCAAGATCACTAAATTTTTTTCTGCCAGTTCTAAACAATTTTGAGCTCCTCTAATTAATATTTCATTAGTTATTCTACTTTTCAACTATAGAATTTTTGTTAATTTTTAGAAATAATTTCTATCTCTTTATTGATATTCCCAATTTTATGAGACATTTTCTCCCTAACTTTCTTTACTTCTTTGAGAATGGTTCCTTTTAGTTTTTTGAACATATTTATAATGGGTGCTTAGAAGTCTTTGTCCATTAAAGCTGACTCTGAGGGAGTTTCTGCTGCCTGCTCTTTTCTTCTTCATGGGTAACACATTCCTGTTTGTTTGCATGTCTCAACTTTCATAGAATATTGGACATTTTAAATAATACTCTGTAGGAATTCTAGAAACACTCCACCCACCTCTCCACAGATTGTTTGTTGTTGTTTGCTTATTTTCATTTGATTTGTGACTTGTTTACACTATTTTCGTGAAGTCTATTTCTGCAAAAATATGAAGCATTTACTCTATGGCATGGAGTATTTTATCATATGCCTGTATATCTTCTCTGGTGATGTGTCTGTTAAAGTATGTGGCCCATTTTTTAAATCAGATTGTTTGTTTTCATATTGTTGATTTTTGAGATTTCCTTGTATATTTTGGATAACAAGTCTTTATCAGATGTGTCTTTTGCAAATATTTTCTCCCAGCCTTTGCTTGTCTTCTAATTTGCTTGATATTTTTTTCCCACAAGTCATAAGGTTTTAATTTTAATTATCTCCAGTTTATTAATTATTTCTTTTATGGATTTTTTTATGTGTCTTTCCTGTTGCATCTAAAAGGGCATCACCATACCCAAGGTCACCTAGGTTTTCTTCTATGTTACTTTCTAGGAGTTTTATAGTTTTGCATTTTACATTTAGTTTTATGATACTTTTTTAGTTTATTTTTTGAAGGGTGTAAGGTCTGTGTCTACATTTATTTTTTTGCATGTGGATGTATAGTTATTCCATCATCATTTATTGAAGAGAATATTTTTACTCCATTGTATTATCTTTGCTCCTTTTTCAAAGATCAGTTGACTATACTTATGTGGGCCCATTTCTGGGCTCGCTGTTCTGTTCCATTTATCTGTCTATACTTTTGCCAATACCCCACAGTCTTGATTATTGTAATTTTATAGTAAATATTGAAGTCAAGTAGCATCAGTCATCCAACTTTGTTCTTCTTCAATATTGTGTTGGCTATTATGGGTCTGTTGACACTCCATATAAACTTTAGAATCAGTTTTTCAATACCCATAAAGTAACTTGCTGGAATTTTGATTGAGATTGAATTGAATTTATTGATATCTTGAAAATATTGAATCTTCCAATTCATTAACATGAACTATCTCTCCATTTATTTAATTCTTCTTTGATTTCATTCATCAGAGTGTTATAGCTTCCTTTGTATAGATCTTGTACACATTCTGTTAGTTTTATGCTTAAATATTTCATTTTTTATATACAAATACAAATTGTTTTAATTTCAAATTCTACTTGTTTATTGTTGGAATATAGGCAATCAACTAACTTTTGTGTATTAGCCTTGCATCTTGCAATATTGCTATAATAGCTTATTAGTTCCAGTAGTTTTTTGTTATTCTTTCAGATTTCCTACATATACAATCATGTCATCGGTAAACAAAGACAGTTTTACATCTTCCTTCACAATCTGTATAAAATTTATTACCTTTACTTGCCTTATTTTATTAGCAAAGAATTCAAGTACAATATTCAAATGGGTAGTGAAATGGGACCTCTTTGCCTCGTACTTGATCTTAGTGGGAGAGCTTCTAGTTTCTCACCATTAAGTATGATGTTAGCTGTATTTGTTTTTGTTGTTGTAGATAGTCTTCATCAAGTTAAGAAAGTTTCCCCCATTCCTAGTTTACTGAAAGTTTTTATAATGAATGGGTGTTAGATTTTGCCAAATGCCTTTTCTGTATCAATGAATATTATCAGGCAATTTTTTTCCTTTTTAGTCTGTGGATGTGACGGATTACATTAATTGATTTTTGAATGTTGAAAAAGCCTTGCATACCTGGGATAAATGCCATTTGGTTGTGATGTATAATTTTTTATACATTGTTGGATTCAATTTGCTAATATTTTCTTGAAGATTTTTACATTTATGTGCATGAGAAAAATTGGCCTGTAGGTTTCTTTTGTGCAATGTATTTCTCTGATTTTGGTATTAGGGTAACGCTGGCCTCATAGAATAAATTAGGAAGTATTCCCTCTGCTTCTGGAGAATTTTAAGAAATAGGTATAATTTCTTCTTCAAACACTTGGTAGAATTCATCAGTGAACCCATCTGGGCTTGGCAATTTCTGTTTTGGAAGATTATTTATTATTGACTCAATTTCTTTAATAGATATAAGTATACTCAATTATTTATTTCTTCTTGTGTGAGTTTTGACAGATTGTGTCTTTCAGAGAACTGGTCCCTTTCATCTTGGTTTTCAAATTTGTGGGCATAGAGTTGTTCGCAGTATTCTTTTAGTATCCTTTTAATGTCCACTGTAGTGATGTCCCTTCTATCATTTCTGATATTATTAATTTGTGTCCTTTTTCTTTTTTACTTAGTATGGCTAGAGGCTTATTGATTTCATTGAACTTTTCAAAGAAATAATTTTTGGTTTCTTTGATTTTCTCTATTGTTTTCAATTCCATTGATTTCTGCTCTAATTCTTATTATTTGTATTCTTCTGCTTACTTTGGATTTAATTTTCTCCGCTTTTTCTAATTTCCTAAGGTGGAAACATAGATGATCAATTTTATATTATTTTAATAATATACACATTCAATGCTATAACTTTCCCTCTAGGCGCTGCTTTCACTGAATCCCACAAAATTTGATAACTTGTGTTTTTATTTTCATTTTAGTTCAAAATACTTGTAATTTCTTAATTTCAAAATATTCTTTAATTTCTTTTGAGATTTCTTTTTTGAATCATGTGTAGTTTAGAACTGTGTTATTTAATCTGCACATATTTTGGGATTTTCCATTTCTTTCTGTTATTGATTTCTAGTTTAATTTCATTGTGTTCTGAGAGCAGGCATTGTATAGTTTTTATTCTTTTACGTTTAAGTTATGTTTCATGGCTCAGAATGTTGTCTGTCTTGATGAATGTTCCACGTGAGCTTGATAAGAATGTGTATTCTGCTATTGGTAGAAGAAGTAGTCTATAGATGTCCATTATATACATTTGTCAATTGTGTCCAGTTAAAATGATCTTATGGAGTTCAACTATATTCTTATTGAATTTCTACCTGCTGGATCTGTCCATTTATGACAGAGGGGTATTGAAGTTTCCAACTATGGTAATAGACTCATCTATTTCTCCTTGCAGTTCTATAAGATTTTTGTCTCATGTAGTTTGACACCCTGTTGTTAGGCACACACACATTAAGGATTGTTATGTCTCCTTGGAAAATGGAACCTTTTATCATTATTTAATGCCCTCTTTCATCTGAAATCACTTTCTTTGCTTTTAAGTCTGCTGTGTATAAAATTAATATAGATATTCCTGTTTTTTTTGATATATATATTTGATGTGATATATATATCCAAACATACATAATGGAATGCATTATTATTTTGAACAAATTGTTATGTGTTGGACAAATTAAGAATAAGAAAAATAAAGATTTTTATTTTACCTTCATTTTTTTCCTTCTTCATTGCTTTTTATTTTCTTATGTAGATCAGAGTTCCTAATATATATTCTTTTCCTTTTCTCTAAAAAACTTTTTTTAACATTTCTTGCAAGGCAGATATATTGGCAATAAATTCCACTTTTGTCTGTCTGAGAAAGTCTTTATTTCTCCTTCATTATTGAAGAATATTTTGCAGAGTACGGAATTCCAGGTTGGTCATTTTTTCCTCTAACATTTTAAATATTTCACTCCACTCTTTTTTTGCTTACATGGTTTTTGAGGGGAAACTTGATGTAATTATTATATTTTATCCCCTATAGGCAAGGTGCTTTTTTTTCTTCTGGCATCTTTCAGGACTTTTTCTTTATCTTTGATTTTCTGTAATTTGAACATGACATGACTAAGTGTAGTTTTTGTTTGTTTGTTTGTTTTGCATTTATCCTGCTTGATATTCTCTGAGCTTCCTGGATCTGTGGTTTAGTTTCTTAACATTAAGTTAGAAAAATTCTCAGTCATTATTATTTCCAATATTTCTTCTGTTACTTTCTTCTCCTGTTATTTTCATTATGTTTATGCTACACCTTTGGAGTTGTATCACATTCCTTGGATATTCTGTTCTGCTTTTTTCAGTCTTTGTTCTCTTTGCTTTTTGGTTTTCAACGATTCTACCTATCTGTAGCTGAGAGATTCTTTCTTCAGCCATACATAGTCTACTAATAAGTCCATCAAAGGTGTTCTTCATTTCTGCTATACTGTTCTTTATCTCTAGCATTTCGTTTTGGTTCTTTCTTAGGATATCCATCTCTCTGCTTACATTGCCCATCTGTTCTTGCTTGAACTCCATCCTTTAGATCCTTTGGCACATTCATCATAGTTTTTTTAAAATTTTTAGTCTGATAATTTCAATACTCCTGACTATCTTGTTCTGATTCTTGCTCTGTCTCTTCAAGTTGTATTTTTTGTCATTTTGTATGCCTGGTGATGTTTTCTTGGTAGCTGAACATGATCTATCAGCTAAAAGGAACTGTTGTAAATAAGCCATTCATAATTTGGAGGTTTGGTGTGGGAGTAGGGGAAGTGTTTTATAGTCATATGATTCAGTCAGTCTTTTAGTGAGCCTATGCCCCTGGATTATGAACATCACAAGTGTTTCTCAGCCTTTTTCTCTCCTCCTAGGTGGTACAGGATGGCTAGAGTGGGCAGTAGTTTGATATGTATTTTTACCCAATGTGGAAAGCTAGAGCCAGATGAAGTTGGTTAATTACATTCCCTTGAAGTCAGGTCTTATTAAGAAGAATAGAATGATCTGGAATATTTCAAAATGGTTCATTTTCCCCTTCCCCTTCTGGAAGCACAAGGAGATTTTTCTCCAATATTTTCCAGGGGAGTCTGGTCAAGCTCCCGGAGGTAAATCTCACAATATTGTGGGGCACTCCTATGATTGGGCACCCCCCTGGATGTTTTAAGTCACAGAGTTGTCCACATTGAGCCTTTAGCAATTTATCAATTATGATTCAGGTTTTCCTACCCCAGCACTGATTCCTGTGGTGGTTTAAGTTCATGAGTCTCTGCTCTTTTAAGCTATGACTCCCTGTATCTCTCTGGTTTTACTATTATTTAAGTATGTTAATGCCAACTAATTAGGAGACAACTGCCTTAAAAGGTTAATTTGTCATACTCACTGATCCCTAGAGGAGGAGGCTTGCCACACAATGGGAAGGCCACATAGGGAAGAACCAGCATCAATTAAGAGGCAGAGAGAAAGAGAGAGAGGGAAACTAAGCAAGAGTCTTTATATTCATTCATTCATTCAATGTCCATTCAATTTTTCAAGATGTTCGGGATACAGTCCTGCCTTCATGGAGCTTGTAATCTACTGGAAGAGCCACATATTAAGTGACTAATAAAAAAACCCACAAATGTGTGATTAGAGATTGTGATATGGGCTATGAGGGCTATGAGGAAAAGTACAGGAAAAGAGAATATATAGCAGAGCAGTTCAATTTATGAATATAAGTGGTCCTGTATCTACACCTGATTTCCATACCTTAACACACTACAAGACTTAGAATGTGGGAGATATGACATGGATGATGGAAAGCTGTATGGAAACTCAATGAGGGGTGTCATATGTGTAAGGAAGTTCTTCATGACAAGAGCAGGGAGTGGAAAATGGCTGGATGATGGGTGAAATACTGCACAAGCCACTATCTTTCTACCTTCGCAGTGAAATTCAGGCAAGAGGGTGTTGATATTAAGCATCTACTTAGTTCCAGTAACTTTATATTCAGTATCACATTTTATTTTCATGATCACCCATTTTACAGATGAAGAAATAGAGACTCAGAGAGATTAAGTAACCTCTCCAATGTCACAAGCCCAAGCATAAGCTTCAAAGTCTGTGTCATTTCCTTACCTAACACTGCCTCTTTGAAAGAGCATGACTGCTCAACCCCTATTTGAGGAAAGTAATGAAAACACCTATTATTTTCAGTATGTACTTATTGTACACCTGACAGATATATATGATCTCATGTAATCCTCATAATAACCCCACGAGGTAGGTGCTGCTATTATTGTCTCCACTTTATAAATGGAGAAATCAAGGGTTAGAGTGGTTAGGTAAATTGCCCAAGGTCAGATTTGAGACTAAAATTCAGGTCTGTCTGGATTAAAGGCCTGTACATTTTCTAATACACAATATTCTTTCTCTTAGTCTTAAAGAGACAACAAAAATCCTATTCTCATTGTGTGTATGCTACTTCTCTGCACACAATGATACTTTATGGTGCAGATAGAATTATACTGTGGCATAGTAAAGGGTATATATTGTATAATAGTTCTGTGTGTGTGTGTGTGTGTGTGTGTGTGTTAGAGGGGCAGTAGTTCACACCTAAGTTATCATGACAGCCTCAGAGATGAGCAGGACCAAAGGGCCATGTTCTTCATTTGGGCTCAAAATATTAACTCACCAAAGCCCTACCAAATACCTATCATGTTAGAACTGAGAGTGTAGACCTAAGAAAATCTGGGTTTGAATCTTGAAAAGGGTTTTGCCTTTTAGTATATCTTGTAATTTTTATTGATAGCTGGACATGATGTACTAGGTAAAAGGAAGTGCTGTAAATAGACCTTTAGTAATGTGGTGGTAAGGCATGGGGGGAGGGTAAACATTCTATAGTCTTATGCTTATGTTTCAGTCTTTGAGTGAGCCTATGTCTCCTGACTGAGAACCTCAAAAATACTTAGATATTTTCCCCCACCTTAGGTGGAACAGGATGACTAGAGCGGGCTGGAGTTGTATTTCCCTTCTGACACATGGAATGCTAGAGCTGCTGGAGTCGGCTATTTCCCTTTTCCCAAATTAGTTAGGCTCTGATAAAAGTCCAGAAGGTTAAGCTCTAGTTTCTAATTAGTTTCTCCTGAGGGCAGGCCTTGTTAAGAAGAACAGAGTGTTCTTATTTCTTTCAAAATGGTTCCTTTCCACCTAATCCCCTGCCTGAAGCATGAGATTTTTCCCCCCATATATACTATAACAACCTGGTTGGACTCCTGGAAGTAAAACTCACAAAAGTGTGTGGGGGACTCCCATGATTGGGTCCCCCTAGGGTTTTTAACTCTCAGACTTGTCTACTCTGTGTCCTTAGCAATTGTCAATTACAGGTTTTCTTACCATAGCACTGGTCCCCATGGAGTATCCAGCTCAAGAGCTTCACTTGGGTAAGTTGTGATTCTCTGTATTCTCCTGTCAGTCTCTCCAATTTGGTGGTCAGGAATTTCCCCTGTGACCTCACTTCTCTTTCAGTTCTAAGAAGAGTTGTTGATTTCTCAGTTTGTTCAGCTTTTTTTTTTTTGTGAGGAAGATTGGCCCTGAGCTAACACCTGCACCCATCTTCCTCTGTTTTGTCTGTGGGATGTCACCACAGCATGACATGATGAGTATTGTAGGTCCGTGCCCAGGATCCAAAACTGCGAACGCTGGGCCACCGAAAAAGGGTGTGCAGAGCTTAAGAACTGTGCCACCAGGCCGGCCCCTAGATCAGCTTTGTAATTGTTTTTAGGATGGAGTTGAGACTTCCAAGCTTCTTACACACAGAACAAGAACTTGAAAAGAATTTCGTTTCCTGGAAATTGACATTTTCTGCTCACGGGCACAAGAGGAACATTACTCATAATAATAATAATATTAATAATTAATTATTATCATTATAAATAATATTCATTTACAATTTACTATGAGCCACACTCTGTTTTGAGTATGGCACTTGTATCAACTCACATAATCTGCACAACACCACCATGATGTAGCTATTATTATATCTCTATGTTACAGATGAGAAAACAAAGTAACAATAAGGAACTTGTCCCAAGGCCATGCAGTAAAAGGCTAATGATGTTGGCACTACTTGGGGCTAAGAGGCCTCAGGGCCTACAGACAGGTAGAGGAAGCAAGGAGGGAATGAGCACAGGTAAAGTTATACCAGCCCAGAAAGAAGTTGGTTCTCTTCATCGAGGGGATTGTGGGGCTCAGCAATTCTTTTCCTACTTTCCATGGAATCCCTGAGCTCACAATCTGAAGCAAAAAGCAAATAGAGGATGCTGGTTTTGTTATGTTCCTTATAGTCTCTGTAGTTGATTCCTCTTTAGTTGGTACTGAACATGCCAGCTTGTATCATCTACACTAGAGGAAGAGTTGAAAGAAAGGGCTTTGGGCCCCTGTTTAGGCCAGGTCTCAGAGGCAAGGAGAGAAGACCATCTCCACTCGTGGGACCAGGTGTGACAGTCACGGTGAGGGTTCTAGTGCTGAGACCAAGTTGCTCCAGTCTTGAGGACTAGGGGAAGAAAGTGACCCATGTGTGAGCTGCAGCTATCTCTGGCATAATTTCTCCAACCTTACCTTAAGCACTTTTTATTCAAAACAAGTAGAACTCCTCATTTTACTCCCTCCTCCCCATAATGCAGTGGAAGGAGTGGAATCATGTGGACCTGGTTTCTAAACCTAGATGAGTGGCCTTAGATAAAGTCACTTCCATTCCCTGGGCCTCAGTCTCTTCATCTGTAAAATGGGCATAATATTAAAACCTTCTTCATGGGACTGCTGTAACAATTAAATGACATAAAAATCAATGAGATACAAATCCTATTCACTCCCCATACTTATTGCCTGAAAGTTCCAGCACTCACTGATTTCTCCTTTCTGGGACCTCTTAAAATTTTGCCTATCCTCAAAACCAAACTGCTTGGCCACTTTCCAGTTCTTGCATCTGCCCCCTGCCTCCCTCCAGTCCTCGTGTTAGGAAAACAAAATTATCTTTGCATTCATGGCTTACTGCTTCAGCCTCCTGGTTCTCACTCTTGTTTTGGTTTGGGCACAATCATCTTTATGTAGCTTGAGGCTGATTACACAGCATGCCACAAAAATGCTCATCCCATGCGCTTGTTTGGAATTGGTGTGCAGCCATCCTCCCATGCCCTCAAGGAGCTCACAAAGTCAAGCTTGCCTTGTGGCTTTGTGAGGGCAACAGCTAGGTCTATCATAGAATTTTTTCCATAATAAGAGTGTCTTGCCTTTGTATATGCTCCTTCCTCTGCTTGAAGTACACCCGCATCCCAACCTATGGCCTCATATGGCTAATTCCTGCTCCTCATTATAGGCCTAATTCAAATGTTGCCTTCTCTAGGAAACTCCCTGGACTTCTCCCCTATATCTCAAACAGTTATTCCTTTCCGTCTGGGTGCTCCCTGCTCTTGTCTCTCCTCTTTTACAGCACGATCTCTCTTAAAAAACTTATTATGGAATATTTTAGATGAATACATAGCCTAAAGAATAATATAATGAACAATCATGTACCCATTACCCAGTTTAATAAAACATTACAAATATAGTTGATACCCTTTTTGTGCCTTTTCATGTACGTGGATATTAAACAACACATTGCAAATAATCTATAGGTCAAAGACAAAATTTGAAAAGAAAGAAAAATATATGGAACTAAATATAACATAACATATCACAATCTGAAGCAGTCAGCTAAAGTAGTTTTGAGAGAAACATTTATAGCACTAAATACTTCTATTAACAAAGAGAAAAGATCTCAAAATAAATATCTCAAGAAACTAGAAAAAGAAGAGCAAAATGATCCCAAAGCTAGCAGGAGAAGGGAAACAATAATGATAAGGGCAGAAATCAATGAAATTCAATATAGGAACACAATGAATAAAATTAATGAAAAAGCTGGTTCTTTGAAAAACTCTATAACATTGTTGAACCCCTATCAAGGAAAATTCACAAGTATAAAAAGAGAAAGGACAGAAATCACCAATATTAGAAATGAAACAGCTGATATCACTACAGATCCTGCAGCCATTAAAAGGTAATGAGGAGACTAACATCCTGGTGATGTCAGCATCATGGCAGAGTGAGCTTTCCCGTGAACTCTTCCCCCTACAAGATACAACAAAAGCAACAGCCACAGACCAACAACGGAATCCCAGACACTGAAAACCTAGAGCGGAGGGATGCACACTGCCGCACATCTGAGAGCGGAACGTACTGCGCCCCGGGAGGATGTGGGGAGAGGTAAGGAGAACTCCGCTCCCTCCCCATCAGATCAGCGATCCCGGTCTGCGCAGCTCCCAGAGGGGGGGAGGGGCGGCCCTCGGCAGGGAAACTGTGGCTCATCGGACTCTCTCAGCCAGTGGGAGACTCCCGCACAGAGGACTCAGAGGAGCCACAGGGCTACCATCAACATCTGAGAACCCCAGAGAGCGGATAAAGAGGGGCAAACGAGAAGCCCCCCACGTCAGGGACCCAGAGGGCAAAAGAGAGAGCTCCCCCCTCCCCGCTACCCGGAGTCTGCAGCTCGACCAGACCAGACCTAGCGATCCGAGGCAGTCCTGATCAAACGACTGGACCCGTGGATCGCAGCGGGAAAAAAAAACAAAACTGCGGATAGCAGCAGAAAAACTGGGGCAGAGTGCAGGGAGCTTAGACTACACAGCCCTTTACAACCAGACAGTGGTGGCAGGTGGAAATTGCAACCAGAGACTTCCAGGATGAGGAAAAACAAAACCAACACAGGAACCACAATGCAAAAATATATGAAATCACCAGACCAGAAACAAAATGACAAGCACCCAGAAATCAACCCCGAAGACACAGAAATCCATAAACTAAATGACAGAGATTTCAAAATAGCTATCATAAAAACACTCAACGAAATACGAGACAACACAGACAAACAATTCAATGAGATTAGGAGTTTCTTCACAAAAGAGATTGAAATCATAAAGAAAAACCAATCAGTGCTGATGGAGATGAAGAACACAATGGAGGAGATAAGGGAGAATCTGGAATCTTTAAAGAACAGAGCTGACAATATGGAGGAAAGAATTAGTACTTTAGAGGATAAGAATACAGATCTACTCGAGATGGAAGAAGAGAGAGAACTAAGACTAAAGAGAAATGAAGAAAGACTCCTAGAGATATCTGACTCTATTAGAAAATGTAACATAAGAATTATAAGTATTCCTGAGGGAGAGGAGAGGGAAAGAGGAACAGAGAGCCTATTCAAGGAAATAATAGCTGAAAATTTCCCAAATCTGGGGAAGGAGCAGGAAATACCAGTAAGCAAAGCCAACAGGACACCTATATACATTAACAGACAAAGGCCTTCACCACGACACCTAGTGGTAAGGCTAGTCAGGGTCAACGACAAAGAAACAATATTAAGGGCAGCTAGACAAAAACAAAAAATAACATACAAAGGAACTCCCATCAGGCTCTCAGCGGATTTCTCAACAGAAACTTTTCAGGCTAGAAGAGACTGGAATGATATATTCAAAATACTGAAAGACAAAATCTTTCAGCCAAGAATAGCTATCCAGCAAAAATATCCTTCAAATATGATGGAGAAATAGTAACTCTCCCAGATAAACAAAAGCTAAGGGAGTTCATGGCCACAAGACCCCCACTACAAGAAATACTCAAGAAGGCCCTCAGGTCTAAAAAAAAGAAGAGAAAGGGAACACAAAGCTTGGAGGAAGGAGAAAAGTAGGTAGACAAAATCAGAGAAATAGTAGATCTTTACCGGAATAGGTTAGAAACCACTTAAATACTAAAGTCAAAGATCAAAGGAAGAAATTCACCAAAAATAAATTTAACCTCATCACTGTAAACACACAGCCACAACACAAGATAGAATAAGGTATAACAAGAACAACTTAGAAGAGGAAGAGGAAGGTGACTGAATTGACTTAGTATAAGGAAATAGGAGGCTATCAGATAATGGACTATCTCATACATAAGATTTTTTGCCCAAACCTCAAGGTAACCACTAAACAAATAATCAAAGCAAAACCACATATGATAAACAAAGAGAAAACTAGAAGAATCATAAGACAGAACAACCAAACGGAATTGGCAGTCCAAAACAAATGGAACAAGAAACAAAGGAAATGCAAAAGAACCAGAAAATAAGTGACAAAACAGCAACATTAAGCCCTCATATATCAATAATTACCCTAAATGTAAATGGATTGAACTCTCCAATCAAAAGATACAGAGTGGCAGGATGGATTAAAAAGCAAGACCCAACAATATGCTGCCTTCAGGAAACACATCTTAGCACTAAAGACAAGCACAGGCTCAGAGTGAAAGGATGGAAGACAATACTCCAAGCTAATGGCAAACAAAAGAAAGCAGGTGTTGCCATACTCATATCAGACAAAGTAGACTTCAAGATAAAACAGGTTAAGAAAGACAAAGAAGGGAAATATATAATGATAAAAGGGACACTACATCAAGAAGACATATCACTTATAAATATATATGCACCCAACATAGGAGCACCAACGTACATAAAGCAACTATTAACAAACCTAAAAGGAGACATCAACAACAACACAATAATAGTAGGGGATCTTAACACCCCACTTACCGCAATGGATAGATCATCCAGACAAAAGTTAATAAAGAAATATTAGACTTAAATGAAAAACTGGATGAGATGGACCTAGTAGACATATACAGAGCACTCTATCCAAAAACAGCTGACTACACATTCTTCTCAAGCGCACATGGAACATTCTCTAGGATAGACCATATGCTGGGAAACAAAGCAAGCCTCAATAAATTTAAAAAGATTGAAATCATAACAAGCATCTTTTCAGACCATAAGGCTATGAAACTGGAAATGAACCATGAAAAAAAAAACTGAGAAAGTGACAAAAATGTGGAGATTAAACAACATGCTACTGAACAACCAATGGATCATTGATGAAATTAAAGGAGAAATCAAAAACTATCTGGAAACAAACGAAAATGATAACATGCCATATCAAACCATATGGGATGCAGCAAAAGCGGTCCTGAGAGGGAAACTCATAGCGATACAAGCCCACCTTAACAATCAAGAAAAAGCCC
Organism: Ceratotherium simum simum; assembly: GCF_057802395.1. Lineage (NCBI taxonomy): Eukaryota > Metazoa > Chordata > Mammalia > Perissodactyla > Rhinocerotidae > Ceratotherium > Ceratotherium simum. Next base: position 80,443,463 of record NC_141940.1, on the reverse strand, counting down.
TAATAGGCAACCTTAAATTACACCTAACAGAACTAGAAAAAGAAGAACAAACAAAGCCCAAAGCCAGCAGAAGGAGAGAAATAATAAAAATCAGAGCAGAAATAAATGATATTGAGACCAAAAAAACAATAGAAAGGATTAATGAAACAAAGAGTTGGTTCTTCAAGAAGATAAACAAAATTGACAAACCCTTAGCCAGGCTTACTAAGAAAAAAAGAGAAAAGGCTCAAGTAAATAAAATTAGAAATGAAAGAGGAGAAATTACAACAGATACCATAGAAATACAGAGGATTATAAGAGAATACTATGAGAAATTATATGCCAACAAATTGGACAATCTAGAAGAAATGGATAAATTCTTAGACTTATACAACCTCCCAAAATTGAACCAAGAAGAAATGGAGACTCTGAATAGACCAATAACAAGTAAAGAGATTGAAATAGTAATCAAATACCTCCCAAAAAATAAAAGTCCAGGAGCAGATAGCTTCTCCAGTGAATTTTACCAAATATTCAAAGAAGAATTAATACCCATCCTCCTCAAACTATTCCAAAAAATACAGGAAGATGGAACACTTCCTAAATCATTCTATGAGGCCAACATCACCCTGATACCAAAACCAGACAAAGACAATACAAAGAAAGAAAATTACAGGCCAATATCGCTGATGAACATTGATGCAAAAATCCTCAACAAAATATTGGCAAACCAAATACAACAATACATTAAAAAGATCATACACCATGATCAAGTGGGATTTATACCAGGGACGCAGGGATGGTTCAACATCCGCAAATCAATCAACTTGATACATGACATCAACAAAACAAAGAATAGGGCTGGCCCCATGGCTTGGTGGTTAAGTGCGCGCGCTGCGATGCTGGTGGCCCGGGTTCGGATCCTGGGTGCGCATCGAGGCACCGCTTCTCCGTCCATCCTGAGGCCGGGTCCCACATGCAGCAGCTGGAAGGATGTGCAACTGTGGCATGCAGCTATCCGCTGGGGCTTTGGGGGGAAAAAATAAATAAATAAAATCTTTAAAAAAAAAAAAAAAAAAAAACAAAGAATAAAAACCACATGATCATCTCAATAGACGCAGAGAAGGCATTTGACAAGATACAACATCCATTTATGATAAAAACTCTCAATAAACTGGGAATAGAAGGAAAGTACATCAACATAATAAAGGCCATATATGACAAACCCACAGTCAACATCATACTCAATGGGGAAAGACTGAAAGCCATTCCTCTGAGAACAGGAATGAGGCAGGGCTGCCCACTCTCACCACTCCTGTTCAACATAGTACTGGAGGATTTGGCCAGAGCAATTAGGCAAGAAAAAGGAATAAAAGGAATCCAAATAGGTAACGAAGAAGTGAAACTCTCACTATTTGCAAATGACATGATTGTATATATAGAAAACCCTAAAGAATCTGTTGGAAAACTATTAGAAACAATCAACAACTACAGCAAAGTTGCAGGGTACAAAATCAATCTACAAAAATCAGTTGCATTTCTATATGCTAATAATGAACTAACAGAAAGAGAGCTCAAAATGATAATACCATTTACAATTGCATCAAAAAGAATAAAATACCTAGGAATAAATCTTACCAAGGAGGTGAAGGACCTATACAATGAGAACTACAAGACATTATTGAAAGAAATCCATGATGACATAAAGAAATGGAAAGATAGCCCATGCACGTGGATTGGAAGAATAAACATAGTTAAAATGTCTATATTACCTAAAGCAATCTACAGATTCAATGCAATCCCAATCAGAATCCCAATGACATTCTTCACAGAAATAGAAAAAAGAATACTACAATTTATATGGGGCAACAAAAGACCCCGAATAGCTAAAGAAATCCTAAAGAAAAAGAACAAAGCAGGAGGCATCACAATTCCTGACTTCAAAACATACTGCAAAGCAATAGTAATCAAAACAGCATGGTACTGGTACAAAAACAGACACACAGATCAATGGAACAGAATTGAAAGCCCAGAAATAAAACCACACATATACGGACAGCTAATTTTTGACAAAGGTGCTAAGAACATGCAATGGAGACAGGAAAGTCTCTTCAATAAATGGTGTTGGGAAAACTGGACAGCCACATGCAAAAGAATGAAAGTGGACCATGTGCTATCGCCATTCACAAAAATTAACTCAAAATGGATCAAAGACCTGAAGGTGAGACCTGAAACTATCAAAATCATAGAAGAAAATATAGGCAACACACTATTTGACATTGGTTTTAAATGAATCTTTTCGGATGACATGCCTACCCAGACTAGGGAAACTAAAGAAAAAATAAACAAGTGAGACTTTATCAGACTAAAGAGCTTTTATAAGACAAATGAAACCAGAATCAAGATGAACAGACAATCAACCAGCTGGGAGAAAATATTTGCAAAACATACATCTGACAAGGGGTTGATCTCCATAATATATAAAGAACTCACACAATTGAACAACAAAAAAACAAACAACCCGATCAAAAAATGGGCAGAGGAAATGAACAGACACTTCTCCAAGGAAGATATACAGATGGCCAATAGGCACATGAAAAGATGCTCAACATCACTAATCATCAGGGAAATGCAAATCAAAACAACACTAAGATACCACCTCACGCCTGTTAGAATGGCTATAATCACCAAGACAAAAAACAACAAATGTTGGAGAGGATGTGGAGAAACAGGAACACTCATACACAGCTGGTGGGAATGCAAATTGGTGCAGCCTCTATGGAAAACAGTATGGAGATTCCTCAAAGAATTAAAAATAGAGATGCCCTATGATCCAGCCATCCCACTACTGGGAATCTATCCAACGCACCTGAAATCAACAATCCAAAGAGGCTTATGCACCCCTATGTTCATTGCAGCATTATTCACTATAGCCAAGAAGTGGAAGCAACCTAAGTGTCCCTCGACTGACGATTGGATTAAGAAAATGTGGTATATATATACAATGGAATACTACTCAGCCATAAAAAAAGACAAAATTGTCCCATTTGCAACAACATGTATGGGCCTGGAGCGTATTATGTTAAGTGAAATAAGTCAGAAAGAGAAAGACAAACACTGTATGATCTCACTCATATGTGGAATATAAACCAACACATGGACAGAGAAAACCGGACTGTGTTTACCAGGGCAGTGGGGGTGGGGGGTGGGCACAAGGGGTGAAGGGAGTCGTATATGTGGTGATGGACAAACAAACATGTACAACCCAAAATTTCACAATGTTAGAAACCATTAAAACATCAATTAAAATAAAAAGGTAATGAGGAACAACTTTATGCTTATAAATGTGGAAACTTTAAAAAAAATTGGACAACTACCTTGAAAACCACAAGCTAACAAAACTTAGCCAAGATTAGCACGTTCTCTTTCACAGAAAGCAATAATTGCAAATTTGTTTTCTGTGGCCAGTATTGTCCTGATACCAAAACCAGGCAAAGTTAACTCACGTACAGACACAACAATAGACCACTCTCTCATGAATGTAGATGCAAAAATCCTCAACAAATGTTTTGCACATCAAACACAACAATGGTTAAAAAATACACTATGACCAAGTAGAATTTAGTACTTTATGTGATGCTGGCTCAATGTTTGAAAACCAATCAATTTAATGTACCATAACAACAGATAAAAGAATAAAAATCATACGTTCATATCAAATGACCCATAAAAACATGTGACAAAGTCCATTACACTTTTATGATAAAAACCCTCAATAAACTATAATTAGAAAGGAATATCCTCAACATGATAAAGGGCATGTATGAAAAACCCATGGCTAACTTCATACTCAGCAGTAAAAGATTGAAAGCTTTTATCCTTAGACCAGGAACAAGGCAAGGATGATGGCTTTTATAATTTCTATTTAGCATTGTGTTGTAAGTCCCAGCCAGAGCAGTTAGGCAAGAAAAACAAATAGAATCCAGTTTGGAAAAGAAAATGAAAATTATCACTGTTCTCAGAAGTCATGAGCTTATATATAGAAAATCCTAAGTTGTCAACACACACACAAATCTGCTTGAGATAATAAATAAATTTAACAAAGTTGCAGGATACAAGATCAACACAAATCATCAATCAGTTATATTTCTATACACTAGCAATAAAGAATACAAAAATAAGAAAACAGCACCATTTACAATAGCTTCAAAAAGAATAAAATACTTAGGAATAAATTAAACTAAGGAGGTGAAAAACTTGTACACTGAAAATTGCAAAATTTTGTTGAAATAAACAAAAGAAGGCTTAAATAAATGGAAAGATATCCTGTGATCATGGATTAGAAGACTTAATATTAAGATGGCAATATTCTCCAAAAAAATCTATAGATACAATGTAATTCCTATCAAAATCCCAAATGGATTTTGACTGAAATGAAAAGCTGATCCTAAAATTCATATGAATTGCGAAGGACCTGAATAGCCAAAATAACCCTGAAAAAGAAAAACAAATTTGGAGGATTCACATTTCTTGACTTCAATACTTACCAAAACCTACAATAATCAAAAGAGTGCAGTACTGGTGTAAAAGACATTTGAATAGAATATAATTGAGAGTTGAGAAATAAATTTATACATGTATGGTAAATTAATTTTTGGCAAGGGTGCCAAGACCGTTCAATGAAGAAAGAATACTCTTTTCAACAAATGGTGCTTGGACAACAGTATAAACATAAGCAAAAGAATGAATTTGCACCCTTAACCCATACCACATAAAAAAAATTAACTTTTAGTGGTTCAAAGATCTAAATCTAATGGCTAAAACTATAAAACTTTTAGAAAGAAACATAGGGACAAAATTCATGAACTTGCATTTGGCAATGTTCTTTTAAATATGACAAAAGCACAAACAACAAAATGTTAAAGATATAAATAGTACTTCATCAAAATTGAAACCTTTTATTCATCAAAACACACTATCAAGAGAGTAAAAAGCCAACCCACAGAATTGGAAAAAATATTTGCAAATCGTATGTCTGGCAAGGGCCTAGTATCAAGAATATATAAAGAACTCCTATAAATCAATAAGGAAAAAAAGCCCAATTTTAAAAATTTGGGAAAAGGACTTCAATAGGTATTTCTCTAAAGAGGATATGCAAATAACTAACAAATACATGAAAATATGCTCAATATCTTTAGTTATCAGGGAAAACCAATTCAAAACCACAATGAGATACCGCTTCACACCCATGGCCAAAATAAAAAATGAAAAAGAACAAGTGTTGGCCAAGATGCAGAGAAACCGGGACATTCATATATTGTTAGTGGGAATGTAAACTGGTGCGACCACTGTGCAAAAGAGTTTAGTGGTTCCTCAATAAGTTAAACATAGAATTACCATATGAACTAATAAGTCTACTTCTAACTATATACTCAAAAGAATTGAAAACAAGTGTTCAAACAAAACTTGTACACACATGTTCATAGCAGCACTATTCATAATAGACAAAAAGTGGAACAACCCCTATGCCCATCAACAGATGAATGGATAAAAAAATGGAGTCTATCCATACAATGGAAAATTTTTCAGCCATAACTAAAATAAAGTACTGATACATACTACAACACACATGAACCTTGAAAACATCATGTTAAGTGAAAGAAGCCAGACACAGAAGGTTACATATTGTATGATTCCATTTAAATGAAATGTCCAGAATAGGCAAATCTATAGAGACAGAAAGCCTATTTGAGGTTTTCAGAGGCTAGAGAGGATGAGGAATGGGGAGTGACTACTTAATAGTACTAGGTTTCTTTTTGAGGTGATGAAAATGTCCTGGAACTAATTAAATAGTTGTGATGGCTGAACAATATTATGAATGTACTCAATGTCACTGAATTATGCATTTTAAAATGGTTAAAATTATAATATTATATGTGTATTTTATTTATTTATTTATTATTTATTTATTTTTGTGAGGAAGATTGCCCCTGAGCTAACATCTGTGCAAATCTGCCTCTATTTTTGTATGTGGGATGCTGCCACAGCATGGCTTGATGAGTAGTGAACCTGTCTGCACTCAGGATCTGAACCCATGAACCTTGGGCCACCAAAGCAGAGCACATGAACTTAACCACTATGCCACTGGGCCAGCCCTCTTATGTGTATTTTACCACAATAAAGATATATAGCTTTACTTAAAAAACAATCTAACACTCATTCTTGATAATATCTTTCAGAAAACTAGAAATACAGGGAAATTTCCTCAACTTGGAAAAGAGTATTTACAAAAAAACTATAGCTACTACCATACCTAATGATGAAAAACTAAACGTTTTCCCTCTAACATTAGGAACAAGTCAAGGATGTCTGCTCTCACTACTTTTATTGGACATAGTAATAGACATCCTAGTTGTCTCAATAAGGCAAGAAATGGAAATAAAAGGAATACAGATTTTAAAAGAGAAATACATCTGTCTTTACTTACATTCAACATAATTATCTACCTAAAAAATCTCAAGGAACCCAAGTAAAACAAACAAAAACTCCTGGAACTCACTCGCAAGTTCTGTAAGTTTACAGAATACAAAGTCAACACTAAAATTCTATTGCATTTCTATATACTGACAAGGAACAATTAGGAATCAAAATAAAAATGCAATACCATTGATAATTGATCCAAAGAGAATGAAATACTTAGGCATAAATCTGACAAAACACAGGATCTCTATGCTGAAAACTACACAACACTGACTAAAGAAATTAAAGAAAATCTAAATACCTTGAGAGCCATATCAGGAGTGGAAGACTCAGCATAGTAAAGATACCACATCTCCCTATATTAATCTAGAGGTTTAATGTAATTCCCGTTATAATGTCAGCAAGAATTTTTTTTGTAGACACAAACAAGCTTCTATAAAATTTATATGGAAAGACAAAGAAATTAGAATAACTATCACAATCTTGACAAAGAAAAAACAAGAAGCATCAGTCTACTGATTTCAAGACGTTATACAGCTACATTAAGCAAGACGATGTGATTTTGGTGGAGGGATAGACATATAGATGAATGGATCAGAATAGAGAACCTAGAAATATATCCACACAAATAAGCTCAATTAATTTTTGGCAAAGAAGCAAAAGCAACCCAGTGGAGAAGGGATAGACTTTTCAACAAATTGTGCTAGTGCAATTGGACGCTTATAGACAAATAAAATAAACTTCAACCTAAACCTCACATATTATTAAAAATTAACTCAAAATGAATCATGTACTTAAATGTAAAACATAAAACTATAAAACTTTTAGAAAAAAATTTGGAGAAAATCTTCAGGATTTAAGCAAAGAGTTCTGAGAGCTGATACCAAAAGCACAATCCATAAAAGGAAAAATTGATAAATTGAACCTCAACAAAATTAAATCCTTTGCTCTGTAGAAGCCCATGTGAAGAGGATGAAAGGATAAACTACAGACTGTGAGAAAATGTTTACAACCATATATTTGACAAAATATTAATATTAGAATATAAAAGATCTTTTAAAACTCAACAGTGAAAAAAAGCAAACAATCCAATTAGAAAATGAACACAACAAGGTCAGCCCTGTTGGCCTAGTGGTTAAGTTCAGTATGCTCTACTTCACTGGCCTGGGTTTGGTTCCCAGGTGTTGACCTACACCACTTGCCTGTCAGTCGCCATGCTGTGGTGGTAGCTAATGTACAAAAAGAGGAAGATTGGCAACAGATGTTATCTCAGGGTGTATCTTCCTCAGGAAAGAAAAGAAAGAAATAAATAAAATGAACCCAACAAATCAAGAAAGATTTAATTGAAAAGGATATACAAATGTCAAACTAGCACATGAAAGGATGTTCAAATCATTACCCATTAGGAAAATGCAAATTATTACAGGCCTATCAGAATGGCTTAACATTAAAAAAAAAAAATAGTGACACCAAACGCCAGCAAGGATGTGGAGAAACTGATCACTCATACATTGCTGATGGGAATGTAAAATGATACAGCCACTCTGAAAAACAAATTGGCAGTTTTTTATAAAACTAAAAATGCAACTACCATATGACCTAGTAGTTGCACTCCTGGGTATTTATCCCAGAGAACTGAAGACTTACATTCACACAAAAACCTGTATACATGAATGTTTATAGCAACTTTATTTGTAATAGCCAAAAATTGGAAACAACCTGGATGTCTTTCAATGGGTAAACTGTGAAATTGTGGCACAACCATACCATGGAAAACTACTTAACAATAAAAAATGAATTAACAATTGATATGGGTAACAACTTGGATGAACCTCAAGGAAATGATACTGAGTGAAAAGAATGCCAATCCTAAGGGGGTATGCATGATACCATTTATGTAACGTTTTTGAAATAACATAATTGTAAAGATGGAGAATAAATTAGCAGTTGTTATAGGATTTGGATGGGGAGTGAGAGTGTGGGTGTGGTTATAAGGAGGTAGCATGAGGGGCCTTGTGGTGATGGTACCATTATCTATCTTGACTGGCAGTGATTACACAAAGCTGTACATGTTATAAAATTGCACAGAGCTATACAGACAGACACATGCAAACACACAGAAGTCCTCATATAACTGGGGAAATCTGAATAAGCTCCATGGATTCTATCATTCCATGTCATTTGGCATCTATGTCATCTCCTTAATTGTGATACTGTAGCATAGTTATGCAAGATATAAACATTGTGAGAGGCTGAGTGAAGAATGCATGAGACATCCTTGTATATTTCTTTACATCTTCCTGTGAACCCATAATTATTTTAAAATGAAAAGTCAAAAAATATAAAAAATTTAGAAAGAAAATGCTGTCTTTGGACCTCCTGGACCCTTATAGCTTTGCAAGTTCTGGTATGGGAAGAACACATCCATCTAAAAGGGGGCAAGATAGATATTTTGCCTGACAGGGGAGAGATGTATTTAAGAAGGGTAACATTTAGCTTCTTGGATCAAAACTTCCTTGACCCTTTCTTGCTTTCAGCAGTGGTAGTGGTGTGGTGGTGCTGGTGGTGGTGGAATGGTGGTCCCTTCTGAGATGTCTGTCAGACACCTGATTAAGCCAAAAGTTCCCTGGAAGAATGCATGGGGGTGTAGGGCAATAAATCAGAGAAGCAGTTCAACTGGTGAGTCCCTCTCCCCAGAGCCAGTAATGAGAAGCCAGTTATGCTAGCAGCAGGGCAGTGAGGAACACAGAACCTCAAGCTCAAATTAAAAAAAGAAAATTCAGTTAATTCCTCCATAAAGGAAAATAAAAGTCACCTTTATAAAACAACATAACCATGTGTTAAACACTGTGCTATGTGATTTACACCCATTCACTGTTTTAATTCACATGTCCACCCTGTGAGTTGGAGAATACTACTTTTCCTGTATTATAGATGAAGAAACTGGCTCAAAGGTTTATAGTCACTGGCCCAAAGTCTCACATATTTGGCTGGGAAGCCATAGAATGAAGGCCGGCACTTAACTGTGTAGCAATCTGTACAATGTCTCTCCAAAAAACAGAGTATACTAGATGCAAAAGTGACATTTTTTTGAAGACTACAATGGCTGTAAACACATAAGGATCAAAAAAATAAAATAGGCCACAAGGTCCTTGAATTGTACCAAAGTCCTTGAAAAGTTCTGTGAGTAATATATTCTTAGTAGGATTGTGTTTGTGTGCACAGATGTCCACGTGCAGCAAGACTAGGGCTAGGATGGATGAGTGAGAAATGGTAAAGCTAGGGCACATGTTAAATCTGGAAGCTATCTCTTGAGAGAAACAAGTAACCAAAGCCATGGGTAGCAAAACTATCTCAAAAGTAACATTCTACTGTCTGGATGCTTTTGATAAATTGCATTTCCCCTTTCAATAAAGATGATTGCAGACAATAGTCTGGAGTGCACCTGTAGAACTCACCTCTGGAAAAAGAGGGAGCTCTTGCTACTTTACCTCTGGCTACCTTCTTTGACAGTTCTGCCACCTATTGAAATCACTGAGCTAGAGGGAAACTTCCAGGGAGAGAGCTTCTAAAGGTGCTGTGAAAACACAAAATGAGGGAAAAAAGCCACTCCTCAGAAAAACGAACTTTACAGAAAGGTAGCCTCTCAGCCAGAGTTGCCTGTGAGGTATTCCTAAAACACTGCCACAGCCTATGAGCTGCTGGGATGAGCCAAACAGCTGTCATGTATCTCTGCGGTTCCCCTTCCCCAAGAGTCTGTGTGTTTGTGGAGGGTTCACTGCGTTATTCTGTGTCTTGTCTTTGGCTTATTTAGTGATCATGTGTATTGGAAAGAGCACTTATCCAGGAGTCTGGAAAACTGGGCTTTAGTTAGCTTTATGGTAGAGAGCAGAAGCTCTAAAGCCAGACTCTCTGGATTTAGCAGGAAGTAGAGGTTTCAAATCCTGCCTCTACTACTTAGCAGTTGTGAGAACTTTGCAAATTATTTAACCTTCTAATTTTCTTTTTTGATAAAAATGGAGATGATAATAATATTTACCTCATAGGCCTGATGTGAAGACTGAGTAAATGGAGCATGGTGTAAGAGTTCAATAGGTATAGTTATTATTATTATTATTATTATTAACTTTCAGAGTGACCTTGGCCAAAGACTATCTCTCTGGGCCTTCTCGCCTATAAGACAAGAGACTTGAAATGCACGAGTTCTTGGAGGTCTTTTCTGCTCTAATAGTGCCAGCCAAGTGTTGAGGTAAGGAAAGGTGAGGCAGTATATATGGGGTTCTCTTGCCAGCTCTATTCAAGACTGCTTGGGGGCCGGCCCCGTGGCTTAGCAGTTAAGTGCATGCACTCCGCTACTGGCGGCCCAGGTTCGGATCCCGGGCACGCACCAACGCACCACTTTTCTGGCCATGCTGAGGCGGCGTCCCACATACAGCAACTAGAAGGATGTGCAACTGTGACATACAACAATCTACTGGGGCTTTAGGGTAAAAAAAGGAGGAGGATTTGCAATAGATGTTAGCTCAGAGCCAGTCTTCCTCAGCAAAAAGACGAGGATTAGCATGGATGTTAACTCAGGGCTGATCTTCCTCACACACACACAAAAAAAACGACTGCCTGTAGTCTTTCTTCATCTTCCTGAATGTATGAGCAGAACCCAGAAGTAAGTGTGGATCTGGGGATGGAGGAAGGTAGGTGTAAATCTGTCTCCTTTGAATGCAAGGACATAATGATTAGAGGGGGGATCATGCCTGACTTAGCTGATGAAAGTGTGTGTTTGTCTGTCAGGTATACCTGGAGAATGACAGTGTGGTGGTACCAGTGCTTTGGCCTTGGACTTTAGTAGATGAGTGTTATGTACTGAAAGTCTGTGCCCTGCTGAAACTCAGATGTTGAAATTTAATCCCCAATGTGATGGTATTTGGAGGTGAAGCCTTTGTGAGGTAATTTGGTCATGAGGGTGGAGCCCTCATGAATGAGATTAGTGCCCTTATATGACGAGGCCAGAGAGCTAGCTCACTCTTTTTTTCTGCCATGTGAGGATACAAGGACAAGTCAGACATCTGCAACATGGAACAGGCTCCTTACCAGAATTTGGCCATGCTGGCATCATGATCTTAGAATTCCAGCTTCTAGAACTGTCAGAAATAAATTTCTGTTGTTGATGAACCACCTGATTTATGATATTTTGTTATAGCAACCCAAGCTAAGGCAGTGAGTACGTTTGGAAAGAGCTTAGTTAGAAAGTAAGGAAGGATTTATTATTTGCTCTTTTTAAAAAATTTCCACTTCAAGTAATTTGGTGCTGGTGAAAGTGTTTGGGCCTATAGAGCAATATCATAGATGTATGCATACTCATGACGGGCATAGGGTGAGAAGGAAAGGCTAAGGACCTGAGGAACTTATGAAATATAAATCATTGTTCTTTGGACATTCATCAATTCCTTTTGTTTCCTTGGAGGTGGGGGATGGGTAAAAGAGGAGAGAAGGCAGAGGATAAAGATCTCAGCTCTAGTCCCTTTTTATAGCTTTTGACTGGTTTGCCAGCATTGTTACTATGCTCCCAACAATGCTTTGTTGTAGGTAAGAATTATTAGTCCTACTTTATAGATAAGAAGACTGAAGCCAAGAGATATTTAGTAACTTACCCAAGGTCAACAACCTTCAATGTTCAATAAATATGTCTACTTCTCACCTCCATTGCCAGCACCCCAGTCCAAGCAACCATCATTTTTCATCTGGACTATGGCAATAACTTCCTAACTGGTCTTCCTACTTCCATCCTTACTGCCTTACAGTCTATTATCCATAGAGTAGCCAGAGTAATTCTTTTAAAATACACATCAGATCATAGCACCCCACAGTTCTAAACCCTTCAATGGCTGCTCATCTCACTCAGGGTAAAATCCTAAGATCACAAGGCCTGCATGATCTTGTCCTTCTATATCTCATAGACCTCATCTCATGTCACACCCTTCCTTGCCCCCTTTTTTCCATCTATGTCCCCAGCACTAGAATAGCACCCAGCACAAAATAGGTGTGCAATAAATAGTTGCTGAAATAAATGAGTAAATAAATCAATTAATGAATGTTTGCTATGTGCCAGGAACAGTGCTGGGAACCAACCTGTGACCGAGTACCTTTTGTGCTAGAGGGGCTATAAGTAGATGCAGAAGAATACACTGTATAGCCTCTTCCTTTAGAGAACTCACATTCTGAGTGTGGAAACAGGCCATATGCCAGCCTGGGAAAACAATGAGGGGCACTCACAGAGCAGTAGAAAGGAATAGAATGCAAACAAAGTATTACAATTTATACTTTAAGTTTCTTAAATACAGGGACTGTGTCTTATTTCTTTCTTTATCCTCAGTTTCAAGCACATAGTAGGAGGAAATATATGAATGAATGATTGAGACAAACAGTCTTGAACGCTCGTCTTTTCAATACACATTAATCCCAAATTCTAGCCTTGGTTAATCTATCTTCTGAGCAGTTTCAAATGCAATTAGAATCATTTAAAAAGGTAAGAGCTTTGCATATGATGGCCAGGAGATTTGTGGCCTCTGGAGAGTATCTGGGAAGATATCTCTCTTACCACTAAGGTGCATCCATATTCTGAGTGCCTATAGGATGGAAAAATCATCTTCTAGGCAACATGCCTTTTACTGACACTGTGGATTGGAATCATATATGTGAACCCCTCCCCTGAATCCATATCCCCAAGTACTGTACTCATGGTGAGGCCATGATCCCCTGTGGCCAAAAGTGAATTTACAGGCACTTTTGGCTTTTGATCTCATCCCAGTTCAGCACAGTTGCATATTCTCCTTCAATGTCCTGAACAGAAAAATGATAAAGGTATTAGTATACTATCTGGCCCATGAAACTAGGCATCTGAGAAGTTGATGAAGGCTTCCAGGATTCAGTCTACTCTTCATTTTAGTAAGCCAGGCACATAACCACACAGCTAGAAACCATTTCTTAGCTTCCATTGAAGCTAGGTGTGGCCCTCTGACTATATTCTGGAAAATCAAATATGGGTGGAAGTGATGCGTGTAACTTTACTGTCATTTCTTAAAAGGAAATTGCTGGTCCTTGACTTCCATTCTTCCCCTTTCTTTCAAGCTTGTATACATAGGTACTGGTGGGGCAGCTGTAACTATGTAGATAAAGATAACTCCCTAGGCCGTAAGGGATTGTAGAGCAATAATATAGAAGGAACCTAGGTCTCTAGATAACCTGCAAGAGCTGAGTTATTTCCCACTCTGGACTGGCCCCATACCTCTATTATGTGAGAGAGAAAGAAACTTCTTTTTGGAACCTCTGTATTTTAGAGAACATTCTATTCTAGTAGCTTAGCCTATACTCTAACTAATACAGTTTCTCTGCCAATGAATAGCCAATGTAGGGTCTCAGAGAGGCACTGTGATTCTATTCTTGGTTTTGTCATGTTGATTTATCCCTCTGAGAAAGTCTATGAACTCCTATGGTCCCAAAGATTTACTTGTTTTGACTTCTTTATTGGGTTACTAGATGAAGATAAAATAATCTATGTGGGGGTATGATACAAATATTCTCATCATACTAATATCCTCTGCTCAGGTCAGAGTTAAACTACCAGTTTAGGATTAAGACTAGTGACATGAGCTCTATAAAGCCATACTGATAACTGTTTATTAGGGGCACCAAGAGGAGGCAGTGGTATGCTGGTAAATGTTTAACAACTAGCTTTCCCCCCAAAAAAACAACTATAAGCTTAATTTGAAACATTCACCAACTTCTCTGATATAAATACTCTCACCATGGATGATTTCAAGCCACCAGTGTGACATCACTGAATGTGGAGTTGGGAAGAGATGCACACAATTGACTCTCAGGAGCTGGTGCAAGCAAGGTTCCAGCTTACCACTGGTTGGAATCCTGGTTCTGCCACTGTTTTAGCTGGCAGATCTTAGGAAAGCCACTTCTCCTCTCTAACACTCAGTTTTCTTGTCTACAAAATACAGATAGTACTTCCTGTTTTGCCTCCCACCTAGAATTATTGTGAAGATAACATGAGAGGATGGAGAAGTGCCTGGTAACCTGTAATGCAACAAGCACATGCCAGCAACTGTTGGTGTCATTGCTATTGTTTTAAAGTTTAACTTAAAAGTTGAGTGTGGGGAGAGAAGTGAAGATGGTGGCATAAGCAGACTCTGAACTCACCTCCTCCCACAGACACAGCTAAGTTACAACTACTCGTGGAAAAATTATCACTGAGAGAGAACTGAAAACTAGATGAGAGGAACTCCTGCAACAAAGGACGATCCTAATTGAGGTGGAAGAGACAGAAATACCCTTCTGGAGAGGGAAAATGCCACCTTCACAAGCTGCTAGCTTCACAGCTGCCCAGGAGGAGCCCAAAGCTACACAGCCCTCCAGGGAGGAGCAGGGGCCTGAGCCGGGGAGTGCTCCTGCTGTAGGCATTTTGTGGACCCAGCACAATCTAGACAAGTGGCATAATACCTGACTTCCTGCTACTAAAACTTGGGGGAGTACCCCCAGAAAATCTGGTTCACAAAGAAATGAAATCCAGTTATTAAAGGGCCCATGCACAAATTCACCCATTTCAGAAAGCAACCTAAAATCGCCAGAAAGAAAGGTGCACAGTGCTTTGGTGAAAAGAGACTCAACTGATAGGCTCTGAGTGCATCGCACTGAGAGGTGAGACCTCTCCAGGGACTGGGACATTGGCGGTGGCCATTGTTGTGGCCTGGTGAGAACGTGCTAACACAGACACAATTAGAGATCTCCCTGGGGCCTGCTAGCCCAGGGTCTGCCTCACCCACAAGAGCACCAATTTAATCCAGCTCAGCGAGGGCAGGCAGCCCACTCTAGGGACTGGCCCCACCCAACAACAAGCCGTCAGGAAACTTGTGGGCATGCATAGATTAGTGACTGGATTCTCTGCAGCCTGGCAACTGAGCCCACTTCAGTGGGACAGGGCGTGCACAAGGAGTGGGTGGAGAATGTGGGGTAGTGGTTGAGTGTGTGGGGCTCCTGCCGTGGAGAGACTGGGTCAACTTCAAGAGGTAAGGGTGCACACAAGGGGCAGGACTGTGTTGACCGTGTGTGTGGACCTCTGGGCGGTGGGGCTTGTCAGCTGCAGAAGACTGGTGCTTCTCAAATACCCACATAGGGGGGTTGCTCTACCTTCCAAAGCCTGAAACAATTGAGTGCTCCCATGCCTGAGGCCAGCTCCAAGCAGCTGCAATCCTCAGAGAGCTGACAAGAGACCTAAAGACTGGAGTCTTATAGCAATTGTAAGCCCCTGAGCCTAACAACATGCCAGGCTGGGGGCCTACTCACTTAAAATAAATACTGCAACACAAATGTGGTATGACAAATTGCAGCCAACTGTGCTGGGTCTTCCCACATCTGATAAAGAGACTGAAGGGCCCACAACAACTACAAACAGCTGAGCATTACAACAGCTGGCCAGGAGCATAACTCAGCCTCCTTGGGTGCCTACAGGGAGAGTAAATGTGTCACAACAGAAGGACACATGTAGCCCACATAAGGGTCACTCCTGGAACACTCAGAACTGAGGGAAGCACACTGCAGGACTCCTAAGGCATCACTTATATAAGGTCATCTATCCAAGAGCAGGAGACGTAGCTGAGCTACCTAATACACAGACACAAGCACAGGGAAAGAGGCAAAATGAGGAGGTAAAGGAATACACTTCAATTAAGGGAACGGGACAAAACCCCAGAAAAGGAACTAAGTGAAACTGAAATGAGCAACCTACTCAACAGAGAGTTCAAAGAAAGAGTGTTCAGGATGCTCACTGATCTGGGGAGAAGAATAGATGAACTCAGTGAGAATGTCAACAAAGAAATGGAAGAAATAAAAAAGAACTAATCAGAAATGAATAATAGAATACTGGATATGAAAAATTCACTAGAGGGACTTGAAAGCAGAGTAGAGGAAACAGAAGAAGAGATCTGCAAGCTGAATGAAAGACTAGAAGAAATTACACAAGTGGAACAGGTAAAAGAGAAAAGAATTAAAAGAGTGAGGACAGTCTAAGGGACGTCTGGGACAGCATCAAGGACACTAACATCCATGTTATAGGTGTCTCAGAAGGAGAAGAGAGAGAAAAAGTTGCAGAGAATCTATTTGAAGAAATAATAGATGAAAACTTCCCTAACCTAAGGAAGGAAACAGACATCCAGGTACAGGAAGTACAGAGAGTACCAAACAAGATAAACCCAAAGAGGCATACACCAAGACACATCATAATCAAAATGTCCAGAATTAAAGAGAGAATCCTAAAAGCTGCAAGAGAAAGACAAGTTACATAGAAAGGAAACCCCTTAAGGCTATCAGCTGACTTCTCAGCAGAAACCTTACAGGCTAGAATAGAGTGGCATGATATATTTAAAGTTCTAGAAGGAAAAAACTTACAGTCAGGAATACTCTACCTGGCAAGGTTATCATTCAAAATGGAAGGAGAGATAAAAAGTTTTCCAGACAAGCAAAAATTAAGGGAGTTTGTCACCAAGAAACCAGTGCTACAAGAAATGTTAAAGAGACTGATTCAAGGGGAAAATAGAAGACTACAAATAGGAAAAACTATCTATTTCCATGATAAGAACGGTAATGGACACAAATGCACAAAAAAGAGGTTAGAAATGATATCAAAAACATAAAATGAGAGAGGACAGGAGTTATAGAGTAGAGCTTTCAGACAGAGGTCAAACTAAAGAGACCATCAATTCAGTATAGAAGAAGAAAGTAACAGAGAAGGACTACTAGAACACTGAGAAAAAACAAAAACTTAAAAAATGTCAATGAGTACACACTTATCAATAGCTACTTTAAATGACAATAGACTAAATGCTCCAATTAAAAGGAATATGGCGGCTGATTGGATAAAACAACAAGACCCATATATCTTCTGCATACAAGATACACATTTCAGACTTAAAAACACTCACAAACTGAAAGTGAAGGGATGGAAAAAGATACTCCACGCAAATGGCAATGAAAAGAAAGCTGGGGTAGCAATACTCATATTAAACAAAATAGACTTGAAAACAAAAACTGTAAAAAGAGAAAAAGAAGGGCATTATATAATGATCAAGGGAACAATCCAACAAGATGATATAACACTTGTAAATATCTATGCGCCCAATGTAGGAGCACCAAAATATATAAAGCAGTTATTAACAAACATAAAAAGAGAAATAGACAGTAACACAATAATAGTAGGGGACTTTAACACTCCACTTACACCAGAGGTTAGATCATCCAAACAGAAGATCAATAAGGAAGCATTGCCCTTAAACGACACACTAGAACAGATGGGCCTAGTAGATATATACAGAGCATTCCATCCAAAAACCAACGAATAAACATTCTTTTCAAATGCACATGGAACATTCCTCAGAATTGATCAAGTATTATGACACAAAACAAGTCTCCATAAATTTAAGAAGATTGAAATAATACCAAGCATCTTTTCTGACCACAATGGTATGAAACTAGAAATCAACTATAGGAAGAAAATCAGAAAAGCCACAAATACGTGGAGATTAAACAAAATGCTACTGAACAACGATTGGGTCAATGAAGAAATCAAACGAGAAATAAAAAAAATACCTGGAGACAAATGAAAATGAAAATACGACATGCCACAATTTATGGGATACAGCCAAAGTGGTTCTAAGAAGGAAGTTTATAGCAATACAGGCCTATCTAACAAACAAGAAAAATCTCAAATAAACAATCAAACAATTCACCTAAAGGAACTGGAAAAAGAAAACAAACAAAGCACCAAATCAGTACAAGAAGAGAAATAAAAATCAGAGCAGAAATAAATGAAATAGAGTCTAAAAAAAAACAATAGAAAAAATTAATAAAACCAAGATGTGGTTCTTTGAAAAGATAAACAAAATTGACAAAACTTTAGCTAGACTCACCAAGAAAAAAAGAGAAGGCTCAAATAAGTAAAATCAGAAATGAAAGAGGAGAAATTACAACAGACACCTCAGAAATACAAAAGATTATAAGTGAATACTATGAAAAAATATATGCCAACAAATTCGACAATCTGGAAGAAATGGAAAAATTCTTAGAATCATACAACCTTCCAAACTGGACCAAAATTATAGAGAATTTGCATATACCAATCACCAGTAAGGAGATCGAAACAGTAATCTAAAACCTCCCCCAAAAATAAACGTCCAGGACCAGACGGCTTCCCGGGGGGATTCTACCAAAAATTCAAAGAAGACATAATACCTATACTTCTCAAACTCTTCCAAAAATTTGAGGAGGGGGGAAGGTCCCTAACTCATTCTCTGAAGCCAGCATTACCCTGATACCAAAATCAGAAAATGACAACCCAAATAAAGAAAGTTACAGGCCAATATCACTGATGAACAACGATGCAAATTCTTCAACAAAATACTAGCAAATCGCATACAACAATACATTAAAAAGATTATACATCATGATCAAGTGGGAT
Source organism: Ceratotherium simum simum (assembly GCF_057802395.1). Classification (NCBI taxonomy): domain Eukaryota; kingdom Metazoa; phylum Chordata; class Mammalia; order Perissodactyla; family Rhinocerotidae; genus Ceratotherium; species Ceratotherium simum. The sequence continues at coordinate 80,424,490 of NC_141940.1, read as the reverse complement.
TTATTCTAGGCATGCAGGGATGGTTCAACATTTGCAAATCAATCAACATAATACACCTCATTAATATAATGAAGAATAAAAAATCACATGATCACATCTCAATAGATGCAGAGAAAGTATTTGAGAAGATACAGCATCCATTTATGACAAAAACTCTGAATAAAATGGGTATAGAAGGAAAGTACCTCAACATAATAAAGGTCATATATAACAAACACAAAGCTAATGCCATCCTCAATGGTGAAAAACTGAAGACTATCCCTCCTAGAACAGGAACCAGGCAAGGATGCCCACTCTCACCACTCCTGTTTAACATAGTACTGGAAGACCTTGTCAGAGCAATCAGGCAAGGAAAAGAAATAAAATGGATCCAAACTGGAATGGAAGATGTGAAACTGTCACTATTTGCACATGACATGATTTTACATATAGAAAACCCTAAAGAATCCACCAGAAATCTTTTAGAAGTAATAAACGAATAAGGTAAAGTTGCAGGATACAAAAGCAATATCCGAAAATAAGTTGCATTTCTATACACTAACAACGAATTAGCAGAAAGGGAAATTAAGAATACAATCCCATTTACAATTGCAACAAAGGAATAAAATACCTAAGAATAAACTTCACCAAAGAGGTGAAAGATCTGCACACTGAAAACTATAAAACATTGCTGAAAGAAATTGAGGAAGATACAAAGAAATAGAAAGATATTCCGTGCTCTTGGATTGGAAGAATTAACTTAGTTTAGATGTCCATACTTCCTAAAGCAATCTATAGATTCAGTGCAATCCCTATCAAAATTCCAACACATTTTTCACAGAAATAGAACAAAAAACCCTAAAATTTATATGGAACAACAAAAGACCCCGAATAGGTAAATGAATCCTGAGAAAAAAGAACAAAGCTGGAGGTATCACACTCCCTGATTTCAAAATATACTACAAAGCTACAGTAACCAAACAGCATGGTACTGGCACAAAAACAGACACACAGGTCAGTGGAATAGAATCAAAAGCCCGAAATAAATCCACACATCTATGGACAGCTAATCTTCGACAAAGGAACCGAGAACATACAATGGAGAAAAGAAAGTCTCTTCAACAAATTGTGTTGGGAAAACTGGACAGCCACAATCAAAAAAATGAAAGTAGACCCTTACCGTACACCATACACAAAAACTAACTCCAAATGGATTAAAGACTTGAATGTAAGACCTGAAAACATGAACCTTCTAGAAGAAAACATAGACAGTACGCTCTTCGACATTGGTCTTAGCAACATATTTTCAAGCACCATGTCAGACCGGGCAAGAGAAACAATAGAAAGAATAAACAAATGGGACTACATCAAACTAAAAAGCTTCTGCACAGCAAAGGAAACCATCAACAATACGAAAAGACAACCTAACAATTGGGAGAAGATATTTGCAAACCATACATCTGATAAGGGGTTAATCTCCAAAATATGTAAAGAACTCATGCATCTCATCAATAAAAAAGCTAAAAACCCAATTGAAAAATGGGCAAAAGACCAAAACAGACATTTCTCCAAAGAAGATATACAGATTGCCAACAGGCACATGAAAAGATTTTCAACATCATCAACTATCAGCGAACTGCAAATCAAAACTACAATGAGATATCACTTCATGCCCATCAGAATGGCTATAATTAACAAGACAGGAAACAACAAGTGTTAGAGAGGTTGTGAGAGAAAGGAACTCTCATACACTGCTGGTGGGAGTGTAAACTGGTGCAGCCACTATGGAAAACAGTATAGAGATTCCTCAAAAAGTTAAGAATAGAACTACCATATGATCCAGCTATTCCACTGCTCGGTATTTATCCAAAGAACTTGAAAACACCAATGCGTACATTTACGTGCAGCCCTGTTGTCATTACAGCGTTATTCACAGCAGCCAAGACTTGGAAGTAACCTATGTGTCCATCAAGGGGCGAATGGATAAAGAAGGTGTGGTATATATGCCCAATGGAATACTACTCAGCCATAAGAAACGATGAAATCCAGCCATTTATGGCAACATGGATGGACATTGAGGGTAATATGCCAAGTGAAATAAGTCAGAGGGAGAAGTTCAAGTACTGTATGATCTCACTCATTAAGTAGTAGATAATAACAACAGCAAACAAACACATAGAGACAGAGATTGGATTGGTGGTTACCCGAGGGAAAAGGGGGATGGAGGAGAGAGAAAAGAATAATTCGGCACATGTGAGTGGTGATGGCTTGTAATTAGTATTTGGTTGATGAACATGATGTAATCTATGCAGAAAAAGAAGTGTAATGATGTACACCTGAAATTTATACAATATCATAAACCAATGTTGCTGCAATAAACAAAAAATTAAAAAAATAAAAGATAAAAAAAATAAAAGTTGAGTGTGGTGTGGATTCTAACCACTTGAAAATGTTCCTCTGAGACTCTTCAAAATTATCCCCACTTCTTTTTTTTAATTTATTGAGTGGTTTTTAATTTTTTAATAAGCAACCATTCATTGAATATCTCTGTATTAAACACTTTGGTAGATATTTTACATATACCCCTACAACAACCCTGTAAAGTAGTTTTTTATTATTCTCATGTTACATGTGAGGAAATGGAGTCTCTTCACATGGGACTTGACACGTTAAAGGAACTCAGTAAATTTTTTTTGAGTGGATCAATAAAACTCAGTGAAGTGCCCTAATTTACACAGCTATGAAGTTAAGAGATGGCAGAGAATTACAATTACCTCAGAATTTTCCTGCAGAGTTCCTTTCTGTTTCATAAATTTAATAAATCTAGACTGGATTATCCCAAACTTAAAGGTATACGTCATAAAACATTGTTCAGTATTCAACTTTTCTGCATAACTAAGCTAGTGTGCAAAATTAAAGGAAAAATTTTTGCAAGGTAAAGAACATTTAAAGATTTCTCCAGATAGAATATTCAGCCACTCTCTTGGCAACTTTAAAAAAATTAAGAGCAAAAATCTCGTTGACATGATGCAAATTAAAAGAAACTAGAGATCATTTAGTCTCCTATTCCTTGTGTTCATGCTTATAAAAAAGGAGGCAGTTGCCTTTGTGGTATGATGAAAATGTTCCCTTCTTCTTGTTAAAACCAAAAAAGTCAAACTTTCCAATAAGATGCCAAAATTCCATAATTAATATATTTCTGCTAAACACTGCCTTTTTCTTACAGTCCTCTTTAAAACAGAAAGATCTTGAGGGAGGAATAACCTATCATCCCTAACCTCTTATGGTAAATGAGTTTACTAGAGCTCAGTGACTGATATCGAAGGAAATCACTGGGTGTGTGTTATGGTGGGACTGATAAAGGAAGAAAAAGGACCAGAAAAGGTCCTGTGGGTATCTAGACAACTGAAGACAATGTATAGTACATCCATACCACAGTGTACCCTAACAACCCTGTCACTTTCTCTCACTTCTCAACTATTCCTTCAGTCCCTGTTTTTATCTAGTCAACTCTCTTACACTCCTTTTTTCCTCAACCATCTGTACTCTGACACATCCTTATGTTTCCATCAATTTACTCTCTAGTTTTTGACCCTCTCTCACACTTTCTTTCCCTCACCCACACAGAGGACTATATCTAAAGTGAAATTAATGTATAGATTTTTCATCTCTGGTTGCTAGCTCTACCAACTTTTTCCCTCATCCTCATATATTTCTTATTAAAGAACAAGAAATGATGATACTGCTTAAACACTCTCAAATGATCTCACTCATTCACCATCTGATGACCCATGATCCCTTCATTCCATCTTCCCTATTCTCAATATCTTTTCTAATACCTCCCTCCTTACTCCTTCCACACAAATTGTTCCAGCCTTTGAAATATCTAGAATTTTTTATATAATAGGTTTATTGAGATAAAATTGACATGCCATACAATTTACCAATTTAAAGTGTAGAATTTGAGTGATGTTACGAAGATGGTGATTAGATCATTCCTAACTTTGCTCCCTCTTACAAGAAAAACAGCTAACAACTATTCATGGACAAGATACCACTGAAAAAATCCTAGAACACTGAGGTGAGGCTGAAGCATCCCCCTGTACCACGGAGACCAAGACAGACTGCATTAGAAGAGTAAGAGAGGGGCCCGGCCCCGTGGCTTAGCAGTAAAGCACACATGCTCTGCTACTGGTGGCCCAGGTTCAGATCCTGTGTGCGCACCGACGTACCACTTGTCATGCCATGCTGAGGTGGCGTCCCACATACAGCAACTAGCAGGATGTGAAAATATGATATACAACTATTTACTTGGGATTTGGGAGGAAAAGGGAAAAAAAAGGAGGAGGATTGGCAATAAATGTTAGCTCAGGGCCGCTCTTCCTCAGCAAAAAGAGGATGATTGGCATGGATGTTAGCTCTGGGCTGATCTTCCTCAAAAAAAGAAGGGTAAGAGAAACAGCTACATGATGACCATACTTCCCCTCCCCCCAGGATGGCACACCACCACACTAAGAGGTCTCTCTTAAGTCTATGATTCCTCCAGTGGGAAAGGTGAGTCAAGGGTGAGCATCCAGCTTCCCCTGCATTCTTGGTTGCTTCTTGGGAATTCCAACACTGTTCCCACCTTACTGGGATTGTGGGGGAATCTACAGGGCTTGACCACTAGGAATTTGATTGTGAGCAAGAAGACGGGAGGGGAAGAACCAGTACTTGCAACAACCAGAATTCAGATCTTGGCAGACAGAGTTCCTACCTGCAGAGCCCAGGTAGTAGTCCCACAGAGGCTTTGCTCATCTGCAGAGCCAAGACAGTGGTGTAGTCTGACAACAAAAGTCAGCAGGGCACAGGTATGCATGACTCAGGTCTTCAAACAAAGACCCTTACTAGCCCTGGAGCCTGGTCTGCCCCTGCCCAGGTAGGGGAGTTGAGTCATAGTCTTGCCCATTACCAAGTGTGGCACTCAACCCTGTCCAACCAGAAAGCCTGGTCAGAACCCCTGACAGCTGTGTAGCCTAGCAATGCTTAAACAGAAAATAAAGGAGGCAGAGCTGATCATTTACAGAGCAAAACCAGTAACAATATCCAGCCAGGGAACTTGGAGTGCAGATCAGCTTGAGTAAAAACCACAAAAAAAGAGCCAGGTCAGGATTGGAGCTGTTTATTCACTCAGACCAGGCAGGGGAGCTAATTTATAGCCTCACTAAGAGCTGAGTGTAGACCCTGACCGTGAATGATCAGAAAAGCATGGCCAGAACATCTCAAAAGCTACATAGCCCAGTAACACTCAAGCAGAGTCTGGAAGACAGAGCTGATCACCTGCAGAACAAAACCAGTGACTGCATTTAGCCAGGGAACTTGGGGTGCAGGTCAGCTTGAGTCAAGTCCACAAAGAAAGAGCCTTGCCAGATATGGAAATAGATTTCCTGCTTTGCCAGGGTAGGGAAATGAATTCATGGCCCTGCCTATTGCTGAATACAGCTTTCAGTCTGCCTGACCTAACAAGAGCACATGGGAAGCTGTGTAGCCCATCCAGTAGCCCTGTAGTTACCATGGCACTTGAATAGAGACCACAGCCTGTGGCATTCTCCATATGCAGAGCAACACCAGTGGCCTTGTCTGGACAGGGAATTCAGTGCATGGTCTTGCCTGATTTAGGTTTCCAAAAGTGAGAAGTGCAGACCTTGGGGCCCATTCTGCTTCCCCACCTAGGCAAGAAAGATAATTCATATCCCCATCTACTGCAGAGTATAGCATTGAGTCCCAACCATGTAGGGAGCCTGAGCAGAGAGCTGAGGCAACCTCAGAACCCATTCTACAGCCTCACCCGAGCAAGGGACCAAGCCAGCAGTCCTATCCAACTGTTCTTAGCTAGTGGCACCCTCCCCCCAGACTTCAGAGCTCAGGCAGTGGCCTTGCCCCAAAATAGACCCTGATAGCAAGGCTCACATGCCCAAGGATGTTAACAAGCTGACGTGCACAGAAACTCAAACTATGCTGACTGCTGAAAAACTGTCTCTGCCAAAGAACACCTGTAAAGTCTTGAAGAGGAGCCTGCTTACACAAATGTACAGATACCAATGTAAGGAATCAAGGATCACCAAAAAAACAGGTAAACATGACACCACCAAAGGAAACTAATAAAGATCCAATAACTGACCCTAGAGAAATGAATAGCTATGAACAGTTAGACAAGAAATTCAGAATAATCCTCTTAGTGAGCTACAACAAAACACAGACAGATGACTATGAAAAATTAGGAAAATAATGCATAAAAAAGAGAAGTTCAACAAATAGAAACCATCAAAAAGAACCCAACAGAAATCAGAACTGATAAATAGAGTGACTGAACTGAATAATTCAATAGAGAGCTTCAAAAGCTGACTCAACCAAGCAGAAGAAAGAATCAATGACCTAGAAGACAAGACATTTGAAATTATCCAGTCAGAGGAGCAAATAGAAGAAAGAATGAAAAAGAATGAAGAAAGTCTATTGGACTTATAGGACACATACAAAAGAAACAATATATGCATTATGGGAATTCTAGCAGAAGAAGAGAAAAAGAAAATAACAGAAAGTATATTTAAATCAATAATGGCTGAAAACTTCCTATCTGGGGACAGAAATAAACATCCAGGCCCAAAGGATTCATAAGGTCCAAGGAACCAAAATAGGCTGAACTGGAAAAGGGTTACACTGAGAGATATTATAATTGAGTTGTCAAAAGTCAAAGACAAAGAAATAATTTTCAAAGCAATAGGAAAAAGAGACAAGTCACATACAAGGGAACACCCTCATAAGACTATCAATGGAATTTCCAACAGAAAATTTCAGGCCAAGAGACAATAGAATGATAGATTGAAAATATTGGGGGGAAAAAACCTGTCAACCAAGAATTATATTCTTAGCAAAACTGACCTTCAGAAATGAAGGATAGATAAAGACTTTCCATAACAAACAAAAGCTTAGGGAGTTCATCAACACCAGACCATCCTTACAAGAAATACTAAAGAGATTTCTCAGAGGAGATGTAAAATAATGCTAATTGACATTATAAAATATTAAGAAGATAGTGAAAACTCACTGGTAATGGTAAATATATAGTCCAAGTTGGATTCTTTAATATGGTAATGGTGGTGCATAATGTACTAACAACTCTAGTATGAAAGTTAAAGAACAAACATAGCAAAAATAACCACAACTACAATAATCTGTTATTGGATATATAATATAAAAAACATGTGATCTGTAATATAAAGCCTAAAATGTGAAGGGGACGAGAAATAAGAGTGTAAAATCTAGGGATGTGTTATGAGAGGTTCGGGGATTCGATCGGAGATGTAAAAGAAACTTTCCACTCCAAATAAATGGACTGAAGGTATATTTTATTAAATAGAGGATAGTAAAGGTGATAGTATGCAAACAGATCCAAATAGGTCAAATAATAAGAGGGAACAAACACCAGCTCAACTAGAAAGGGAAAACATCCACATCGGCTGAGATAGCAGCAGATTCGAATAGGTCATATAATAAGAGGGAAAAACATCAGATCGATCAGAAAGGGAAACATCAGATCGACTGAAGGGAAATGACACAAATCAACCGGAAAGAGAAACACCAGGTTGACCGAAAAGAAAACACATCAGATCAATTACTTCACAATAAATCAATTACTCACAACATCCACGCCCCACTGCCAGGAGAGTCCTGTCAATTGACATGGCTGGGTGGGAATCACACATCCTGGGCAAGGCATCACTTCCACAGGTGGAAATTTCCTCAGGCCTCGTTTTCCAGCAGTTTATATAAGCAGTTACAGAGTTTACAGAGCAAGCATTCAGTGTTCCCATGCACAAATGGTTATCAGTGGCGTACGTGCATTGAGCCCCCTGGTTATCATCCCAACCCAGTAGTTCTGTACGTGCATTGTTTACCCTGCTTATTGTCCCAGCCTGGCACAGATGGCCAGTCTGTCCCAGGCTGTGGTGCCCAAAGGGCCCTGAAATTGTTACACATTGCAACTATCTCCATGGGAGAAGGGCCAGTTACCACAACCCAGAAAGCAGCTTTTATATTTCTTTTTGTGTTGGTGGCTGTAGGTCAATGGAACCGCCAAAAACGGCTGTACTCATGTCAAGACAGAATGCTAAGTTAATTTGTTATCAGTTTAAATTGGAGTGTTATAATTTTAAGACATTTTGTGTAAGCCTTATGAGAATCACAAAGAAAAATACTATAGTAACTACACAAAACAAAATGATACAGAAGTCAAGGAAACTGATACCAAAAGACATCAAAACACAAAAAAAAAGACAGCAAGTAGTGAAGCAAGAAACAATGGAACTACATAACAGGCAGAAAAAATTAACAAAATGGCAATAGTAAGTCCTTACCTCACAATAATTACTCTAAATGTAAATGGACTAAATTCTCCAAATAAAAGATATAGAATGGCTAAATGGATTTAAAAAACAAGACCAATGATATGCTGCTTACAAGAAACTCACTGAAGCCTTAAAGACAAGCATAGGCAGAGAGTGAAGGGATGGAAAAGATATTTCAAACAAACGGCAACCTCAAAAATGCAAGGTTAACTACACTTAGACAAAATAGACTTTAAGCTAAAAATGATAAAAAAAAAAGTGACAAAGAAAGTCACTATGTGATGACAAAGAGGTCAATCATCAATAAGATATAACCATTGTAAATATTTATGCACCGAACTTTGGAGAACCTCAATAAATAAAGCAAAAACTAAAAGTGCTAAAAATAGAAATAAACAACAACACAATAATAGTTGGAGGCTCTACTATCCCACTTTCAACAACAGATGGATCATCCGGGCAGAGAATCAATAAGAAAACAGCAGATTTGAACAACACCATAGACCAAAGGGACCTAATAGACATATACAGAACATTCTATTTGGCAAAATCAGGATACACATTCTTCTCAAGTGCATATGGAACATTCTCTAGGAAAGACCATATGTAAGGCCACAAAAAAGTCTAAGCAAATTCAAGAGGACTGAAATCATACCAAATATCTTCTCTGACAGCAATGGTATGAAACTAGAAATCAATAACAAGAGGAAAACTAAAAAATCATGAATACAAGGAAATTAAACAATATTCTCCTGAACAAACAATGGATCAAAGAATAAATTAAAGGGGGAATTAAAAAGTATCTTGAGACAAAAGAAAATGGAAACACAATATACCAAATCTTATAAGATACAGCAAAAGCAGTTCTAAGAAGGAATTTCATAGCAATGAATGTCTACATTAAGAAGCAAGAACAACCTATACCTAACCCTTAAGGAACTAGAAAAAGAAGGACAAACTGAGCCCCAAATTAGCAGAAGGAAAGAAATATTAAATATTAGAGCATAAATAAATGAAATACAGAACAGGAAAACAATAGAAAAGACTAACCAAACTAAGAGTTGATTCTTTGAAAAGATGAACAAAATTGACAAACATTTAGCTAGACTAACCAGGAAAAAAGAGAGAGGACCCAAATCAACAAAATTATAAATAAAAAAGGAGATATCATAACCAACACTACAGAAATACAAAGGATCATAAGAATCTACTATGAACAACTATACGCCAACAAACTGGACAGTCTAGTGGAAATGGAAAAATTCTTAGAAACATACAAACTACCAAGACTGAATCATGAAGAAATATAAAATCTGAAGTCATAAATTACTAGTAAGGACATGAATCAGTAGTCAAATATATTCCAACGAAGAAATTCCCAGGACCATATTGCTTCACTGGTGAATTTTACCAAATACTTAAATAAGAATTAATGCCAATTCTTCTCAAACTTTTCCAAAAAATTGAGGAGAAGGGAAAACTCTTAAATTCATTTTACAAGGCCAACTTTCCCCTGATACCTAAGCCAGATAAAGACTCTACCAGAAAAGAAAACTACAGACCAGTATCCCTGATGAATATAGATGCAAAAATCCTAAGTATAATACTAGTAAACCAAATTCAGCAGCACATTAAAAGGATCATTCACCATGATCCAGTGGGATTTATACCTGGGATGCAAGAATGCTTCAACATATACACATCTATAAAAGTGTTACATCACATTAATAGAATTAAAAAAATATCATATGATCATCTCAATAGATGCAGAAAAAGCATTTGACAAAATTCAATATCCATTCATGATAAAAACATTTTATAAATAAGACATAGAAAGAACACTCCTCAACATAATAAAGGGCATATATGACAAGTTCACAGTTAATATCATGCTCAATGGTGAAAGGTTGAACACTTTTCCTCTAAGATCAGAAACAAGACAAGTGTGTCCACTATTACCATTCCTATTCAACATAGTACTGGAAGTCCTAGCCAGAGCAATCACACAATAAAAAGAAGTAAAATGTATAAGAATAGGAAATAAAGAAGTAAAATTGCCTCTATTTGCATATGACATGATTTTATATATATAAAATCCTAAAGATTCCAACCAAAAACCTGTTAGACCTAATCAACAAATTCAGTCAAGTTGCAGAATACAAAATTAACATACAAAAATCAGTAGCATTTCTGTGCACTAACCATGAATTATCTAAATAAAAAAGGAAATGTTCCCATTTAAAATAGCATTAAAAACAATAAAATACTTAAGAATATACTTAACTATGGAGGTGAAAGATCTCTACTCTGAAAAGTACAAGACATTGATGAAAGAAATTGAAGAAGACAGAAGTAAATGGAAAGACTTCTCATGTTCATGGATTAGAAGAATTAATATTGTTAAAATGTCCATACTACCCAAAGCCATCTCTAGATTCAATGCCATCCCTATCAAGAATCCAATGCCATTTTTTACAGAAGTAGAAAAAAAATCCTAAAATTTATGTGGAACCAAGAAGACCTCAAATAACCAAAATAATCCGAGAAAGAAGAACAAAGCAGGAGCCATCACACTTCCTAATTTAAAACTATACTACAAAGATATAGTAATTAAAACAGTGTGGTACAGGTATAAAAACAGACAAATAGGTCAATAGAACAGAATCAAGAGCCCAGAAATAAACTCAAGCAATATAAACAACTAATATTTTACAAGGGAGTCAAAAATACTCAATGGAGAAAAGACAGTATCTTCAATAAATGGTGCTGGGAAAATGGGATATTCAAATGTAAAAGAATGAGACTAGACCCTTATCTTACACCAATCACAAAAATTAACGTTAAATGTATTAAAGACTTAAATGTAAGACCTAAAACCATAAAACTCCTAGAAGAAAACATAGGAAAAATCTCCTTGACATGGGTTTTGATAATGATTTTTGGAAAGCACACCTAAAGCACAAACAACAAAATAAAAAATAAACAAGTGGCACTACATCAAACTAAAGAGCTTCCACACAACAAAAGAAAGAATCAACAAAATGAAAAGAAAACCTATGTAATGGGAAAAAATATGTGTAAACCATACACTTGACAAGGGGTTAATATCCAAAATATATATAGAGCTCATACAACTCAATATTAAAAAAATAAATAATCAAATTAATAAATGGACAAATGACCTGAATAGCTACTTTTCCAAAAAATATGTACAGATGGCCAACAGGCACATGAAAAGGTGCTCAACATCACTAATAATTAGGGAAATGCAAATAAAAAGCACAATGAGATATCACTTCATGCCTGTTAGAGTGGTTATCATAAAAAAGACAAGGAATATCATATGTTGGTGAAGATGTGGAAAAAACGCAACTCATGTACTCTGTTGTTGGGATTTAAATTGGTAAAGCCACTATGAAAAATAGTATAGAGGTTCCTCAAAAAATTAAAAATAGATCTACCATATGATCCAGGAATTCCACTTCTGAGAATATATCCAAAGGAAACAAAAGCACTATATTGAAGGTATATCTGCACCCCCATGTTAGTTGCAGCATTATCTACAAGAGTCAAGACATTTAAACAACCTAAGTCGTTATCAGATGACTGGATAAAGAAATTGTAGTATATGTACACAATGGAATATTATTCAGCCATAAAAAGGGAAATGCCACAATTTGCAACAACATGGATAGACCCTGAGGACATTAAGCCAAGTGAAATAAGTCAGACAGAGTAATACAAGTACTGTATGATCTCACTTATATGTGGAATCTAAAAAAATTCATAAAAAAGAGATGTACAACCTTATGACTGTAATTAACACTGCTGTATGGGATATATGAAGTTGTTAGGATAGTGACTCCCAAGAGTTCTCATTACAAGAAAAAAACATTTCTTTCTTTTTTTTCTACCTATGTTAGATGAGGGATGTTAACTAAACTTATTGTGGTAATCACGTTGCATATTAGTAAACCAAGTCTTTAAGCTGTACAACTTAAACTTATATATTGCTGCATGTAAATTATATTTCAGTAAAACTGTAAACAAAGTATACAATTTAATGGTTTATACTGTATTTAGAGTCGTACAAACACAACAATAAATTTTAGAACAGATTCATCACCTCAAAAGGAAGCCCATACCCATTAATTGTCCCTCCTATTCCTGACAATCCTCTAAGCCCTAGGCAACCACCAATCTATTTTCTGTCTCTATATATTTGCCTATTCTGGAAAATTCATATAAGTGGAATCACACAATATGTGGTTTTTTGTTACTTCCTTAAATCATTGAGCATAATTTTTCAAGCTTCATCCATATTGTAGAATGTGTCAGTAGCATGTATCATTCCTTTTCATGATTGAATAATGGTCAATATTTTGTTATCCTTTCATCAATTTATGGACATTTCAATTGCTTCCACTTTTTAGCTATTATGAATAATGCTACTATGAATATTTTTGTACAAGTTTTTGAGTGGACATATGTTTTCAATTTTATTGGATATATACCTAAGAGTGTTAGGTCATATGGTCACTCTATGTTTAACATTTTCAGGAACTGCCAAACAATTTTCCACAGTGGCTGTACCATTTTACATTCCTACCAGCAATATATGCAAGTTCCAATTTCTCCACATCCTCACCAATGCTTGTTATATTCTGCCTTTTTTTAATTCTACATGTGGATGCCTAGTTTTCACAGCACCATTTGTTGAAAAAATACATCCTTTTCCCTTGAATGATCTTAGCACTTTTGTTGAAATCAATTGACCACAGATGTATGGGTTTATTTCTGGAAGGTCAATTCTATTCCATTGATCCGTATGCCTATACTTATGCCAGCACCACACTGATTTGATGACTGTAGCTTTGTAGTAAGTTGTGTGTTTTTATCAGGTTGAAAATAATCTTTTCTTTTATTGAGGTCACATTGGTTCACAACATTATATAAATTTCATAAAAAGCTCACACAACTCAACAATAGAAAAACAAACAACCCAATAAAAAAATGGGAAGAGGATATGAACAGACATTTTTCCAAGGAAGACATACAGATGGCCAACAAGCACATGAGAAGATGTTCAAAGCACTAATAGTCAGGAAAATGCAAATCTAAACTACAATGAGATATCACCTCACATCCTTCAGAATGACTATTATTAAAAAGACAAGAAATAACAATTGTAGTAACTTTTGAAATCAGGAAATTTGAGTCCACCAACTTTGTTCTTTTTCAAGATTGTTTTGGTTATTTGTGAAGACTTAGTATTAATCTTCTTTAAATGTTTTGTAGAATTCAGCACTGAAACCATCTAGTCCTAGGATTTTGATTGTGGGGACTTTTACCACTACTAATTCAATCTCTGTACCTGTTATAGATCTATTCACTTTGTCTATTTCTTTTTGTGTCAGTTTTGGTAATTTGTGTTTTTTTTGAAATTTATCCATTTTGAGGCTATCTAATTTGTTGGCATACAATTGCTCATAAGATTCATTTATAAACTTTTTTATTTCTGTAAAATCAACAGTAATGTCCCCTCTTTCATTCCTGATTTTAGTAAGTTGAACATTCTGTTTTTTCTCCTGGTCAGATGAGGCTAAAAGTTTGTTAATTTTGCTGCTCTTTTCAAATAACAAATTTTGGAGTTTGTTGATTTTTCTCTATTTTTTCTCCTTTTGATTTTATTTATTTTTGTTCTGATCTTTATTAATTATTTCCTTCTGCATGTTTTGGGTTTAGTTTGCTCTTCGTTTTCTAGTTTCTTAAGGTGGAAGACTAGATTATTGATTTGTAATTTTATTTTTTTCATATAAATAGTTTTAGCTATAAATTTCCCTCTAAGCACTAGGTTGGAAACATCCCATAAGTTTTTATATGTTATGTTTTATTTGCATTCATCTCGATGGATTTTCTAATTTTCTTTTAAATTTCTCCGTTGATTCATTGGTTTAGGGATGTGTTGTTTAATTTCTACATATTTTTTAATTTTTAAAATTACAAATATTATTATTATTATTTTTTAATTTTTTGTTTATTGCAGTAACATTGGTTTATAACATTGTAAAAATTTCAGGTGTACATCATTGTACTTCTATTTCTGCATAGATTACATCATGTTCACCACCCAAATACTAATTACAACCCATCACCACACACATGTACCAAATTATCCCTTTCACACTCCTCCCTTCCCCTCTGGTAACCACCAATCCAATCTCTGTCCCTATGTGTTTGTTTATTGTTGTTATTATCTACTACTTAATGAAGGAAATCATACGGTATTTGACCTTCTCCCTCTGACTTATTTCACTTTGCATTATACTCTCAATGTCCATCCACGATGTCACAAATGGCTGGATTTCATCATTTCTTATGGCTGAGTACTATTCCATTGTGTACATATAATACAGCTTCTTTATCCATTCGTCCCTTGATGGGCACTTAGGTTGCTTCCAAGTCTTGGCTATTGTGAATAACGCTGCAATGAACACAGGGGTGCATGTACCTTTACAAATTGGTGTTTTCAAGTTCTTTGGGTAAATACCCAGCAGTGGGATGGCTGGATCATATGGTAGTTCTATCCTTGATTTTTTGAGGAATCTCCATACTGTTTTCCATAGTGGCTGCACCAGTTTGCACTCCCACCAGCAGTGTATGAGAGTTCCCTTCTCTCCACATCCTCTCCAACACATGTTGTTTCCTGTCTTGTTAATTATAGCCATTCTGACGGGCGTCAGATGATATCTCATTGTAGTTTTGATTTGCATTTCCCTGATAGTTAATGATTTTGAACATCTTTTCATGTGTCTGTTGGCCATCTGTATATCTTCTTTGGAGAAATGTCTGTTCAGGTCTTTTGCCCATTTTTTAATTGGGTTGGTAGTTTTTTTGTTGGTAAGATGCATGAGTTCTTTATATATTTTGGAGATTAAGCCCTTATCAGATGTATGGTTTGCAAATATCTTCTCCCAATTGTTAGGTTGTGTTTTCGTTTTGTTGATGGTTTCCTTTGCTGTGCAGAACTTTTTAATTTGATGTAGTCCCATTTGTTTATTTTTTCTATTGTTTCTCTTGCCCGGTCAGACGTGGTGTTTGAGAAGATGTTGCTAAGACCGATGTCGGAGAGCGTACTGCCTATGTTTTCTTCTAGAAGTTTCACAGTTTCAGGTCTCACATTCAAGTCTTTAATCCATTTGGAGTTAATTTTTGTATATGGTGTAAGGTAAGGGTCTACTTTCATTTTTTTGCATATGGCTATCCAGTTTTCCCAACACCATTTGTTGAAGAGACTTTCTTTTCCCCATTGTATGTGCTTGGCTCCTTTGTCAAAGATTAGCTCTCCATAGATGTGTGGGTTTATTTCTGGGCTTTCGATTCTATTCCATTGATCTGTGTGTCTGTTTTTGTGCCAGTACCATGCTGTTTTGGTTACTACAGCTTTGTAGTATATTTTGAAATCAGGGAGTGTGATACCTCCAGCTTTGTTCTTTTTTCTTAGGATTCCTTTAGCTATTCGAGGACTTTTGTTGTTCCATATAAATTTTAGGATTCTTTGTTCTATGTCTGTGAAAAATGTTGTTGGAACTTTGATAGGGATTGCATTGAATCTATAGATGGCTTTAGGAAGTATGGACATCTTAACTATGTTAATTCTTCCAGTCCAAGAGCACGGAATATCTTTCCATTTCTTTGTGTCTTCTTCAATTTCTTTCAGAAATGTTTTGTAGTTTTCTGTGTACAGATCTTTCAACTCTTTGGTTAAGTTTATTCCTAGGTATTTATTCTTTTTGTTGCAATTGTAAATGGGATGGTATTCTTAATTTCTCTTTCTGCTACTTCGTTGTTAGTGTACAGAAATGCAACTGATTTTTGTATGTTGATTTTGTACCCTGCAACTTTACCATACTCGTTTATTACTTCTAAAAGTTTTCTGGTGGATTCTTTGGGGTTTTCTATATATAAAATCATGTCATCTGCAAATAGTGACAGTTTCACTTCTTCCTTTCCAATTTGGATCCCTTTTATTTCTTTCTCTTGCCTGATTGCTCTGGCTAGGACTTCCAGTACTATGTTAAATAGGAGTGGTGACAGTGGGCATCCTTGTCTGGTTCCTGTTCTTAGAGGGATGGCTTTCAGTATTTCACCATTGAGGATGATATTAGCTGTGGGTTTCTCATATATGGTCTTTATTATGTTGAGGTACTTTCCTTCTATACCCATTTTATTCAGAGTTTTTATCATAAATGGATGCTGTCTCTTGTCAAATGCTTTCTCTGCATCTATTGAGATGATCATGTGATTTTTATTCTTCATTTTATTAATGTGGTGTATGACGTTGATTGATTTGCGAATGTTAAACCATCCCTGCATCCCTGGAATAAATCCCACTTGATCATGGTGTATAATCTTTTTAACGTATTGTTGTATGCGATTTGCTAGTATTTTATTGAGGATTTTGCATCGATGTTCATCAGTGATATTGGCCTGTAATTTTCTTTTTTTGTGTTGTCCTTGTCTGGTTTTGGTATCAGGGTAATGTCAGCTTCGTAGAATGAGTTAGGGAGCTTCCCCCCCTCCTCAATTTTTTGGGAGAGTTTGAGAAGGATGGGTATTAAGTCTTCTTTGAATGTTTGGTAGAATTCACCAGGGAAGCCGTCTGGTCCTGGACTTTTATTTTTGGGGAGGTTTGTGATTACTGTTTCGATCTCCTTACTGGTGATTGGTCTATTCAAATTCTCTACTTCTTCTTGATCTAGTTTTGGAAGGTTGTATGATTCTAAGAATTTATCCATTTCTTCCAGATTGTCAAATTGGTTGGCATATAGCTTTTCATTTTATTCTCTTATAATCTTTTGTATTTCTGAGGTGTCTGTTGTAACCTCTCCTCTTTCATTTCTGATTTTACTTATTTGTGCCTTCTCTCTTTTTTTCTTGGTGAGTCTAGCTAAAGGTTTGTCAATTTTGTTGATCTTTTCAAAGAACCAGCTCTTGGTTTTATTAATTTTTCTATTGTTTTTTGGTCTCTATTTCATTTATTTCTGCTCTGATTTTTATGATTTCCCTTCTTCTACTGATTTTGGGCTTTGTTTGTTCTTCTTTTTCCAGTTCCTTCAGGTGCATTGTTAGATTGTTTATTTGAGATTTTTCTTGTTTGTTGAGATAGGCCTGTATCGCTATAAACTTCCCTCTTAGAACTGCTTTTGCTGTATCCCATAAATTCTGGCATGTCGTATTTTCATTTTCATTTGTCTCCAGGTATTTTTTGATTTCTTCTTTGATTTCTTCGTTAACCCAGTCGTTGTTCAGTAGCATTTTCTTTAATCTCCACGTATTTGTGGCTTTTCTGATTTTCTTCCTATAGTTGATTTCTAGTTTCATACCGTTGTGGTCAGAAAAGATGCTTGGTATTATTTCAATCTTCTTAAATTTATGGAGACTTGTTTTGTGGCCTAATATGTGATCAATCCTGGAGAATGTTCCATGTGCCTTTAAAAAGAACGTGTATTCTTTGGTTTTTGGATGGAATGC
Source organism: Ceratotherium simum simum (assembly GCF_057802395.1). NCBI lineage: Eukaryota > Metazoa > Chordata > Mammalia > Perissodactyla > Rhinocerotidae > Ceratotherium > Ceratotherium simum. Next base: position 80,406,593 of record NC_141940.1, on the reverse strand, counting down.
TCTGTATATATCTACTAGGTCCATCTGTTCTAGTGTGTCGTGTAAGGCCAATGTTTCCTTATTGATCTTCTGTTTGGATGATCTATCCGTTGGTGTAAGTGGAGTGTTAAAGTCCCCTACTATTATTGTGTTACTGTCTATTTCTGTTTTTATGTCTGTTAATAATTGCTTTATATATTTAGGTGCACCTACATTGGGTGCGTAGATATTTACAAGTATTATATCCTCTTGTTGGATTGTTCCCTTGATCATTATGTAATGCCCTTCTTTGTCTCTTTTTACAGTTTTGGTTTTAAAGTCTATTTTGTCTGATATGAGTACTGCTACCCCAGCTTTCTTTTCATTGCCATTTGCGTGGAGTATCTTTTTCCATCCCTTCACTTCCAGTTTGTGAGTGTCTTTAGGTCTGAAATGTGTCTCTTGTATGCAGCATATATACGGGTCTTGTTTTTATATCCAGTCAGCCACCCTATGCCTTTTAATTGGAGCATTTAGTCCATTGACGTTTAAAGTAGCTAGTGATAAGTATGTACTTACTGCCATTTTTTAACTTTTTTTTTCTCAGTGTTTTAGTAGTCCTTCTCTGTTCCTTTCTTCTTCTATACAGAATTGATGGTCAATTTAGTTTGTCCTCTGTCTGAAAGCTGTACTCTTTAACTCCCCTCCTCTCTCATGTTTTTGATATCATATCTAACCTCTTTGTTGTGCATTTGTATCCATTACGTTCTAATCATGGAAATAGATAATTTTTCCTATTTGTGGTCTTTTCTTTTCTTTTCCCCTTAAATCAGTCCCTTTAACATTTCTTGTAGCACTGGTTTCTTGGTGACAAACTCCTTTAATTTTTGCTTATCTGGGAAAATTATGATCTCTCCTTCCATTTTGAATGATAACCTTGCTGGGTAGAGTATTCTTGGCTGTAAGTTTTTTCCTTTTAGCACTTTAAATATATTGTGCCATTCTCTTCTAGCCTGTAAGGTTTCTGCAGAGAAGTCAGCTGATAGCCTTATGGGGTTTCCTTTGTAAGTAACTTGACATTCTCTTGCGGCTTTTAGGATTCTCTCTTTATCTTTAATTCTGGACATTTTGATTATGATGTGTCTTGGTGTGGGCCTCTTTGGGTTTATCTTGTTTGGGGCTCTCTGTGCTTCCTGTACCTGGATGTCTGTTTCCTTCCTTAGGTTAGGGAAGTTTTCATCTATTATTTCTTGAAATAGATTCTCTGCCCCCTTGTCTCGCTCTTCTCCTTCCGGGACACCTATAACACGTATGTTAGTGCGCTTGATGTTGTCCCAGAGGTCCCTTAGACTGTCCTCAGTCTTTTTAATTCTTTTCTCTTTTACCTATTCACCTCGGGTAATTTCTTCTAGTCTTTCGTTCAGCTCACAGATCCGTTCTTCTGTATCCTCTACTCTGCTTTTGAGTCCCTCTAACGAATTTTTCATTTCCAGTATTGTATTCTTCATTTCTGATTGGTTCTTTTTTATATCTTCCATTTCTTTGTTGACATTCTCACTGAGTTCATCTATTCTTCTCCCCAGATCAGTGAGCATCCTTAACACTCTTAGTTTGAACTCTGTCAGGTAGGTTGCTCATTTCTGTTTCACTTATTTCCTTTTCTGGGGTTTTGTCCTGTTCCCTTACTTGGAATGTATTCTTTTGCCTCTTCATTTTGCCTCTTTCCCTGTGCTTGTGTCTACGTATTAGGTAGGTCAGCTACGTCTCTTGCTCTTGGATAGGTGACTTTATGTAACTGATGGCTTAGGAGGCTTCCAGTGTGCTTCCCTCAGTTCTCAAAGTTCCAGGGGTGACCCCTATGTGGGCTACGTGTATCCTTCTGTTGTGGCCTGTTTGCTCTCCGTGTAGGCGCCCAGGGAGGCTGAGTTATGCTCCTGGCCAGCTGGTGTAATGCTCAGCTGCTTGTAGTTGTTGTGGGCCCTTCAGTCTCTTTATCAGCTGTGGGGAGCCCCAGCACAGTTGGCTGCAAGTTCTAATACTACATTTGTGTTGCAGTATTTCTTTTAAGTGAGTAGGCCCCCACCGTGGCAGGTTGTTAGACTCAGGGCCTTACAATTGCTGTAAGCCTCTAGCCTATTAGGTCTCTTGTCAGCTCTCTGAGGATTGCAGCTGGGTGGGGCTGGCCTCAGGCACAGGAGCACCCAATTGTATCAGGTTTTGGAAGGTGGAGCAAACCTCCTATGTGGGTCTTTGAGAAGTACAATTCTTCTGTGGCTGAGAAGCCCTGCCGCCACATGTCCACACACACAGTCAACACAGTCCTGCCCCATGTGAGTGCCCCGACCTCCCCAAGCGGACCCAGTCTCTCCACGGCGGGGGCCCCACACACTCTGCCACCACCCCACAGTCTCCACCCGCTCCTTGTGCCCACCCTGCCCTGCTCAAGTTGGCTCAGTTGCTAGGCTGCAGAGAATCCAGTGACCAATCTATGCAGGCCCACAAGTTGCTTGAGGGCTTGTTGTTGGGTGGGGCCAGTCTCTAGGGTGGGCTGCCTGCCCTGTCTGAACTGGATTAAATCGGTGCTCTAGCGGGTGGGGCAGACCCTGGGCTAGCAGGCCTCAGGGAGAACTCCAATGGTGTCTGTGTCAGCACGCCCACACCAGGCCACAACAATGGCCGCTGCCAATGTCCCAGTCCCTGGAGAGGTCTCACCTCTCACCGAGATGCACTCAGGGCCTATTAGGTGAGTCTCTTGTCACCAAAGCACTGTACACCATTCTATCTGGTGATTTTAGGGTGCTTCCTGAAACGGGTGAGTTTGCGCGTGGGTCCTTTAAGAGCCAGTTTTAGTTTCTTTGTGAACCGGGTTTTCTGGGGGTGCTCCCCAGTGTTTTAGTAGCAGGCACAGTCAGATATTATGCCGCTGGTGTCGATTGTGCTGGGTCCACAAAATGCCCACAGCGGGGGCGCTCCCCGGCTCAGGGCCCCGCGCCTCCAGGGAGGGTGCATACCTGTGAGCTGCTCCCAGCGGCCGTGAAGCTGGCGGCTTGTGAAGGCGGCGTTTTTCCTCTCCAGAAGGGAGTCTCTGCCTCTTCCACCTCAGTTAGGATTGTCCGTTGTTGCAGGAGTTCCTCTCATCCAGTTTTCAGTTCTGTCTCAGGGGTAATTTTTCCACGAGTAGTTGTAAATTGGCTGTGTCCACGGGAGGAGGTGAGTTCCGAGTCTGCTTACGCAGCCATCTTGATTCCTCTCGTCCTAAAATTTCAAATATTATTGATTTCTAGTTTTATTCTACTGTTGTTGAAAAAAAATTTTTATGATTTCAAGTGCTTTTATGTTTACAGTTGCTTGTTTCATGCCTTTACATATGAACAGTCTGGAGAAGGTTTCATGTGCACTCCAGAAGAATGTGTATTTTCCTGTTGTCAGGTAAAATGGTCTATGGATGTCTGCTAATTCTAGTTGGCTTGTAGTAGTGTTCAAGTCTTCTATTTCCTTGTTGATCTTCTGTTTAGTTGTTCTCTTATTGACTGACTTTTGATCTCCAGGCTTAACACAGGGTCCATTAAACATATGTCCATGAAACAGAAGACATTGTTAGTGTTTAGAGAGAATCAGGGCCAAAGCAGAAGGGCTCAAGGTGGATTTGAGCTTCCTTTTTTTGGTTTAACGGTAAGGCCACACTGCAGTGGTATCTTGGATCCAAGCCATATGATAAGAGATGCTGGGTTCTATCTGGGATATAATCTATTTTGGATATTATATGGGAACACTATTTATGTACCAAACGGATGTCCTAGGTTTGAGTATTGTGTATAATACTTTTTGTCTTGGAAGGCTTTCAAGAGGAAGAATCTCAGGTTTCCATGATCAAGACCTTCTGCCAGACTTAGTGGCTGGATTTTAAAGGTGGGATCAGTTTGGCTAAGGTGGCAGCCATAGGTTGGTCTTTCAGTGATAATAATACCTGGCATTTACAGTGTGCAAGGCACTCTTCCAAGTGCTTTATGTTAATGATTATGGTGGGAAGAATTACCCATTTGATTTCATTTTAGAATTTAAAGTCATGACATATTTTGCCAGCTCATCAATTTTTTTTAATGTAATAAGCTTTTTAGAAGGACATAAAGGCCCTGGATTTGAGTTTCTACACTTTCACCACTAGCCCTGTGACCTTTTCTAAATCACATAACCATTCTTGGCTTCAGTTTTCCTATCTGTTAAATGAGTGATTGGATTGCATACTTTCCAAGGGCCTTTATACTATTCCCATTCTCTAGCTTCCACCTTGCATTACCAGTTCATCTCTTATTCTTGGCAGCTGTCTGGACTCTGTCCCTTGGGTCAGCCCCATAGGGCATGTGGGTGACCTTAGAGACTGCTTCACAAAGGAAACTCCAGGTACCTTGCCAGTTGGACCCATCAAGAAATCAGGCAATACTAACCTCAAGAATGACTTCTTCCTTTTCCTTGGGCACCTCCATCTCGTCAAATGACCCAATCAGTGGATCCTTCTGGGATTCAGTGCTGTTGTGGGAAAAAGAAGAGTTTAGTATGAGGTTCTCTTCTCTCCCTTTTGTGACTGCTGTCTCTTATGGGACAGTCTCTTTCATATTTGTAGCCATTTGGGCATTTACCTTGCTTTTCAGAAAGAATATGTTTTAGCTCTTTGGAAAATCCTCTGACAATATCTATGAGCAAAGGTTTTGACCCTGAGGTTATCAGTGACACTTGAGGCAGTGTAGCATTGCCAATTAGCCCGTAATAGTTTTATGACTCCTAAGCTCAATTCTTGAATCTGCAAATTAATAGTTATATAACTGTCAGCAAGTCACTACCCAGACTTTGGAGCCTCAGTTTCCTCCTATGTAAAATGGGAAGAGGATTGTTCAAAATCAAGAGTTCTTAATGTGGAAGACCCATAGTCAAGTGTCCAAAGATAAAACCCTCATAAACCCCCTTACAATTTAAGCAAAATTATGTAAGCACATGTTTTGGAGAGAGTCCATAGCCTTCATTAGCTTCCCAAATGTGTCCCATGACCAAGAAAAGTTATTTTATTTATACCAGTGCTTCTTTTAATAAGATAACTTAGAACTATAGAGCACTAATACCCTTTGAAGAAACCTAGAGTAGTGGTTCTCAAAGTATGGTGAGTGGACCAGAAGAACTTCATCACCTGGGAATTTGTCAGAAATTCAGAATCTCTGACCCTCCCCAAGACTTATTAAATAACAATTTCTTAGGGTGGTACCCAGAAATCTATGTTGTAGCAAGCCCCCTAGGTGATTATAATTCACACTAAATTTTGAGAACTACTGATATAGACCAATTCCCTCCTGTAGCTTGTCAGGAAAACCAAGTTTCAGAGAGGGGAAGGGAGTTGTCTAAGGTCATGTAGTGAATCAGAACCCAAGTCTCCTGACTCCTAAGGCAGAACTCACTTCCCTTCACCTCCAAACACCTGTATAACTCTGAAAATCTATGAATGTAAGTTTAGAAAAATCACTGAAAAAACTTTCAGTAAAGGGAAAGGCTTTATTCCACAGTTTGATGCTCTTCCTCTCCCTGGATACCATCTTCTACTTGAGTGCTGCTCTTATTAAGAAATGTTTATGCCTCAGTGTATCCTTATAGGAAAAACAAAACAAAACAAACTAAACTGTAATAGGGTGAAACTCATTGACTCTGAACTAGTGCACAGCTTTGACTTCCCTTTCATTGATGCCTTTTAAAAAAGTAAGTATATTTTTTTCCATCATCGTTTTTCTTGGACTTCTTAATTCAGGGTATCAGCCCTGAAAACAGTGATCCAATTATAGTTGCAAATTACAGATAATTGGGACAGACCGAAGGCTACTTTGAGGATAAATGATGAAAGTATCAATTTCATGAGAAGGCCAAGCTTGATGTCTGTTCATTCATACTCTGTGAAAAGTATCACATGATGAAAACTGGAATAAGAAACGTATACCAATTGCACAAAAAATTCCCGTCTGGACAGTTTAGTTTTGAGCCAGTGTGATGATGAAGGGGAAAAGAGATCTAAGCTAAGAGTTGTAAGACTGCGTATCAGTCCCAGCTGAGGGCCTCAATTTTACTTTTCTACAAATAAGGTTATATCCACCCTACATGGCACCTAAGATACTTTCAAGACCCATTCTGGAAGGATATGAAGGTGCTTTTGACATAGCTGAAAAAATATACAAGCATAAGACTGTTCTCTGTCACTATCTGCTTCTTGGATGTTTCAGTTGGTTCCAACAAATACTATAATGATTTTCACTGTTCAAAGATCTTGAGAAAAATGCACCAGATAGGTGAGATGACAATTCTGGCACTTGACAAGCAATATGGAAAAGCAGTTAAGAGCATGGGCTCTGGAACCATTTTGCTTGGGTTTAAGTACTAGCTGTGAGACCCTTGACACATTACTTAACCTCCTCTTAGTTTCCTCATCTAAAAACTAGGTATAATTATAACGACTAAGGTTATTGTGAGCAGTACATGAATAAATTGGTGTAAGGTGCTTATAATAATGCCTGCAAATTAATAAATAGTTGATAAATGTCAGCCATTAGTATTGTTGCTGTTGTTACTGACAGAAGCTCCTGAATTCATATAAAATCTGTCATCAGAAATTTTGTGTAGCGTTTCAGGGTAACTAAACCTAAACATTGACAGTTTCACCAAATGGTGGCTGCTGAGCAAGAAGATGGGGCATCCGGATAATAAGGTAGCTGTTAATGAGGTGGAAAATGTAATTTTAATTTTTTTCTAGCTTTGAGATATAATTGACATATAACAATCTGTAAGTTTAAGGTGTACAATGTGATTATTTGATACACGTATATATTGTGGACTGAGTACCACAATAAGGTTAGTTAACGTGTCCTTCACATCACATTATTACCATTTTGTTTTGTTGCTGTTGTTGTGGTGAGAATATTAAAATTCTACTCTCACAGCAAATTTCAAATATGCAATACAATATTGTTAACTATAGTCACCATGATGTACATTAGAGCCCTGGAAATTATTCATCTTATAACCAACAGTTTGTACCTTTTGACCAACATCTCACCATTTTCCCCAACCCTCAGCCCCTGGTAATGACCGTTCCACTCTGTTTCTATGAATTTGATGTTTTTAGATTCCACATATAAATGAGATCATACAGTATTTGCTTTTCTCTGTCTGACTTATTTACTTAACATAATACCCTTTGACTATATCCATGTTGTCACAAATGGCATTCATTTTTATGGCTGAGTAATATTCCATTATATATATACACCACATCTTCTTTATCCATTCATCTATTGATGGACATGTAGATTGCTTCTATAGCTTGACTATTGTAAATAATGCTATAATAAACATAGAGGTGCAAATATATTTTCAAATAGTGTTTTAATTTTCTTTGGATAAATACTCAGAAATGGAATTTCTGGATTGTATGGTAGTTCTATTTTCAATCTTGGAGGAACCTCCAAACTGTTTTCCATAGTGGCTGCACCAATTTACATTCCGTCCAACAGTGCATGAGGGTTCCCTTTTCTTCATATCCTTGTCAACACTTATTTCTTGCCTTTTTGATAATGGCTATTTTTACAGGTGTGAGGTGATGTTTCATTGTGGTTTTGATTTGCATTTCTCTGATGATTACTGATGTTGAGCATCTTTTCATGTGCCTGTTGGCAATCTGTATGTATTTTTTGGAAAAATGTCTATTCAGGTCCTCTGCCCATTTTTTAATTGGATTTTTTTTTGTATTGGTTCATATGAGTTCTTTCTATATTTTGGATATTAACCTCATGTCATATAGTTTGCAAATATCTTCTCCCATTCAGTAGGTTGCCTTTTCATTTTATTGATGGTTTCCTTTGCTGTGTAAAAGCTTTTTATATAGTTTATATAGTTTTATATACTTTATAAAGTTGATATAGTTTATATAGTTTTATAAAGTTATATAGTTGATAAAGTTCTATTTGTTTATTTTTGCATTTGTTGCCCTTGAAGAGACAGAGCCAAGAAAATATTGGTAAGACCAATGTCAAAGAGCTTACTGTCTATGTATCCTTCTGGGGTTTTCACAGTTTCAGGTCTTACATTTAAGTCTTTAATCCATTCAGAGTTTACTTTTGTATATGGTGTACAAAAGTGGTCCAGTTTCATTCTTTTGCATGTAGCTGTTCAGTTTTCCAAAAGACATTTATTGAAGAGACTGTTCTTTACCCATTTTATATTCTTGTCTCCTTTGTCATAGGTTAACTGGCCACATAAGCATGAGTTTATTTCTGGTCTTTCTATTCTGTTCCATTTATATACGTGTCTGTTTTTGTGCCAGTATCATACGGTTTTGACTACTATAGCTTTGTAGTATAGCTTGAGATCAGGGATCATGATATCTCTAGGTTTGTTCTTCTGTCTCAAGATTGCTTTTGCTATTAGAGGTCTTTTGTGGTTCTGTACAAATTTTAGGAGTATTTGTTCTAGTTCTGTGAAAAATGCCATTGATATTTTGATCAAAATTGCATTGAATCTGTAGATTACATTGGGACATTTTAACAATATTAATTAATATTAATTTTTCCAATCCATTAGCACTGTATATATTTCCAAGTATTTTTATCATCTTTAATCTCTTTCATCAATGTGTTTTAATTTTCAGAGTACAGATCTTTCACCTCCTTGGTAAATTTATTCTTAGGAATTTTATTCTTTGTGGTGCAATTGAATAAAATCATATTTTAATTTCTCTTTCTGATAGTTCCTTGTAAGTGTATACAAATTCAACAGATTTCTGTATACTAATTTTGTGTCCTGCAACATTACTGAATTCATTTATTAGTTCTAATAGTTTTTGGTGGAATCTTTAGAGTTTTCTAAGCATAGTATCATGTCATCTGCAAATAGTGACAGTTTTGCTGCTTCTTTTCCAATTTGGATGCCTTTTATTTATTTTTCTTGTGTGATTTCTGTGGCTAGTACTTCCAATACTATGTTGAATAAAAGTGGTGAGAGTGAGCATCCTTATCTTCTTCCTGATTTAGAGAAAAAATTTTCAGCTTTTCACCAGTGAGTATGATGTTAGCTGTGGGTTTGTTATATATGGCCTTTATTATGTTGAGGTATGTTCTCTCTGTACCCACTTTGCTGAAATTTTTAATCATAAATGGATGTTGGATTTTGTCAAATGCTTTTTCTGTTCTATTCAGACATTTATATGATTTTTATCCTTCAGTTTGTCAACGTGGTGTATCACATTGATAGATTTGCAGATATCGAACCATGCTTGCATCCCTGGAATAAATACCACTTGATCATGTTGATGATATTTTTTATGTATTGTTGAATTCTGTTTGCTAATATTTTGCTGAGGATTTTTGCATCTATGTTCATTAAGGATGTTGGCCTATAATTTTTTTTGTGGTGTCTTTGTCTGGCTTTGGTATCAGGATAATGCTGGCCTCATAGAATGTGTTCTGGAAGCCTTCCTTCTCCTTCTCAAAGTTTTTAGAGTAATTTAAGAAGGATAGGTATTAACTCTTCTTTAAATGTTTGGTAGAATTCACTTGTAAAGCCATCTAGTCCTAGACTTTTGCTTCTTGGGAGTTTTTTGATTACTGAATCAATATTGTTACTGGTAATCAGTCTGTTCAGATTTTCTATTTCTTCCTGATGTAGTCTTGGAATATTGTATGTTTTATCCATTTCTTCTAAGTAGTCCAATTTGTTGCGTATAGTTGTTTGTAGTAGTCTCTTATGATCCCTTGTATTTTTATGGTATTGGTTATTAACTACCCTTCTCTCATTTCTGATTTTATTTATTTGAGCCCTCTCTCTTTTTTTCTTGATGAATCTGGCTAAAGGTTTATTAATTGTGTTTATCTTTTCAAAGAACCAGCTCTTAATTTCATTGATGTTTTCTATTGTATTTAAATATCTATTTCATTTACTTCCATTCTGATCTCTATTATTTTCGTCCTTCTACTAACTTTGGAATTTGTTTGTTCTTCCTTTTCTAGTTCCTTTAGGTATAAAATTGGATTGATTATTTGAGATATTTTTGTTTCTTGAGGTAGGTCTGTATTGTTATAAACGTCCATCTTACAACTGCTTTTGCCGTGTTGCATAGATTTTAGAATGCTGTGTTTCCATTTTCATTTGTCTCAAGTGATTTTTTTATTTCTATTTTCATTTCTTTGTTGACCCATTGTTTAGCCTCCATGTATTTGTGTTTTCCCAGTTTTCTTCCTGTAATTGATTTCTAGTTTCATACCATTGTGGTCAAAAAAATGCTTGATATGATTTCAAGCTTCTTAAATTTATTACAACTTGTTTTGTGGCCTAACATGATCTATCCTGGAGACTGTTCCATATTCATTTGAAAAGAATATGTATTCTGTTGTTTTGGGATGGGATGTTCTGTATATATCTATTAGGTCCATCTGGTGTAACGTGTCATTTAAGCCCAATGTTTCTTTATTGGTTTTCTGTCTAGATGATCTATCCATTGATATAAGTGGAGTGTTAAAGACCCCTATTATAATTATATTACTGTCAATTTCTCCCTTTATGTCTATTAATATTTTCTTTCTATATTTATGTGTTCCTATGTTGGGTGCATAGATATTTATAAGTGTTAGATCTTCTTGTTGGATTGATCTCATTATTATGTAATGCCCTTATTTGTCTCCTGTCATGGTCTTTGTTTTAAACTCTATTTTGTCTGATATAAGTATTGCTACTCCAGCTTTCTTTTCATTGCCATTTGCGTGAAATATCTTTTTCCATTTCTTCACTTTCAGTCTGTGTGTGTCTAGATCTGAAGTGAATATCTTGTAGGCAGCATAGAGATGGGTATTGTTTTCTTTAATACATTCAGCCACCCTTTGTCTTTTGATTGGAGCATTTTGTTGATTTACACTTAAAGTAATTATTGATAGGTATGTACTTATTACCATTTTCTTAATTGTTTACTAGTTATATTTGTAGTTCTTTGTTCTTTTTTTCTTCTCTTGATCTCTTCCTTTGTGATTTAATCCTCTTCTTTAGTGTTATGTGTAGATTACTTTCTCTTTATTTTTTGTGTATCTATTATAGGTTTTTGGTTTGTGGTTACCATGAGGTTCATATACAACAACCTATGTATATAGCAGTCTATTTTAAGTTGATGGTCACTTAAGTTTGAATGCATTATAAAAGCACTATATTTTTAACCTCTTCACATATTTTATGTTTTTGATATCATATTTTACATCATTTTTTTGTGTATCCCCTAATTACTTTCAGTTAATTTTACTACTTTTGTCTTTTAACTTTTATACTTGCTTTATAAGTGACTAATCTACTACTTTACTATATGTTTGTCATTACCAGTGAGATTTTTTCTTTTATACTTTTGTTATTTCTATTTATGGCCTTTCTTTTCCATTTAAAGAAGTCCCTTTAATATTTCTTGTAAGGCTGGTTTAGCAGTGATTAACTCCTTTAGCTTTTGCTTGTCTGGGAAACTCTATCTCTACTTCAATTTTGAGCAATAACATTGCTATGTAGTGTATTCCTGATTGTAGGTTTCTTCCTTTCAGAATTTTAAATATATTGTGCCATTCCCTTCTCGTCTGCTAAGTTTCTGCTGAAAATCAGCTGATAGTCTTATGGAGGCTCCCTTGTATGTAACTAGTTGATTCTCTTTGCTGATTTTAAGATTCTTTCTTTATCTTTAATTTTTGACATTTTAATTATAATATGTCTTGGTATGGACCTCCTTGAGTTCATCTTGTTTGGAACTCTCTGTAATTCCTGTATCTGGATGTCTGTTTCCTTCCCAGATTAGGCAAGTTTCCAGCTATTATTTCTTCAAATATAGTTTCTGCCCCTTTCTTTCTCTCTCCTCCTGTCAGACCCCTATAATGTGAATGTTAGTACACTTGGTATTGTCCCAGAGGTCCCTTAAACTATCCTAATTTTTTAAAATTCCTTTTTTTCTTGCTATTCAGGTTGAGTAATTTCCACTATGCTGTTTTCTAGATTGCTGATCCGTTCTTCTACATCATCTAATCTGCTGTTGATTCCCTGTAGTTTATTTTAATTTAAGTTATTGTATTCTTTAGCTCTGATTGGTACTTTCTTATATTATCTATGTCTTTGTTGCAATTTTCACTGTGTTCATCCATTATTCTCCCAAGTTTAGTGAGCATCTTTATAACCACTACTTTGAATTATTTATCAGGTAGATTCCTTATCTCCATTTCATTTAGTTATTTTTCTGAGGTTTTGTCTTGTTCTTTCCTTTGGAACATATGCCTTTGTCTCTTCATTTTGCCTAATTTTCTGTGTTTGTTTCCATGTATTAGGTGGATCACTACATCTGCCAATCTTGATGAGGTGGCCTTATGTAGAAGATGTCATGTGGAGCCTATCAGCACAATCCCCCCTGGCCACCAGAATCAGGTGTTCCAGGGTTTGCTCCTGTGTGGCTATGTGTAAGCTCATTTTGTGGTGATGCTGAAACTGTTGTGGGTGTGCTATTGGGTGGGGCTGGCCCCTAGCCTGGTTGGCTGTGAGGCCTGGTTGGCTGTGAGGCCTGGTCATGACTGCTGCAGGCATGCTGGTGGGTAGGTCTGGGTCCTGCATTGCTGGCTGGGAGACCTGGCTAGAACTGCTCTGGGCATACTGGTGGAGGGTGTTATCATCCAGTCAGCTGTGAGATCTGGCCAAAGTGTAGATGTGGACAGGGCTTTCAGTGGGTTTCCTCCACTGGCGTGAACAGGTTAGAGGGAGGATTCCAAAATGGCAGCCACCAGCATTGGCTTCAGCATAGCAGAACAAGATCAGAAAAACGTCTGCCACCAGTGTCTCAGTCCCCAGAGAGAGTCCCAGCTGCCTTCTGCTTCTCCAGCAGGTCCTTCAAGATTAGTAAGTGGTTCTCCTTCACCTATGATCTATTCACTTTTCAATCTGGAGTTTTTGTGCTGGTTTCTGGGTTGAGTGAGTCTGCAAGTGAGCCCTTTAAGAGTGGGTTTTCCTTTTCCTGCTGTTCTATAATTTTCCTGGACACACTCCCCATTGGTTTTCAAGGCCAAGTGTTTTAGGGGCTACTCTCTGCTGTGCAGGATCTAAGGGTTGGGGTGCCTAATTTTGAGCTTGAGTTCCTCACTCCTCAGAGAAAAGTTCAATAACACTGAGATCCCTTCTGAATGTGAAATGTTACAGCTGGGGTGTGGTGTTTTTCTTAGTGGGACTGTATGTCTGTCAATCCTACCCTTCTTAGTGCTGTCCCTTGTTGTAGAGCCTCTGTTCATACAGTTTCCAGGTCCCCTTCAGAAGGAAGTATTCCACATGTAGTTGTATATTTGTTGTGTATGTTGGAGTGGGTGACTTCAGGATCTTCCTACACCTCCATCATTTTTCCCTCTACCTCTCAAATTCCTTCTTGATTTACATTTTGCTTTATTCTTTCACCCATTGGTTGTCCAGGAGTATGTTGTTTAGTTTCCACATATGTATAAATTTTCCAGTTATCCTGCTGTTGTTGACCATTGTTGTCAGAAAAGATCTTTGATATGATTTCAGTCTTCTTAAATATTCTAAGACTTGTTTGGTGACCTAACATATGATCTATCCTGGAGAGTGTTCTATGTGTGCTTGAGAAAAATGTGTATTCTGCTGTTGTTGGATTGAATCTTCTATATATGTCAGTTAGGTCCATTTGTTTTAAAGTATAGTTCAAGTGCCATGTTTCCTTATTGAATTTCTGTCCAGATGAACTATCCATTGTTGAGTATGGGGTATTGAAGTCCCTTAATATTATTGTATTTTTGTATCTTACTCCCGTCATATCTGTTAGTATTTGCTTCATATATTTACATGCTCCAATGTTGGGTGCATATATATTTACAATTTTTATATTCTGCTAATGAATTGACACCTTTATCAATAATAATGACATTGTCTCTTGTCACAGTTTTTGGCTTTAACTTCATTTTGTCCGAGATAAGTATGGCTACCCCTTCTCTCTTTTGGTTTCCATTTGACTGGAATATCTATTTTCCATTGCTTTATTTTGAGTCTATGTGTATCCTTGAAGCTGAAGTGGGTCTCTTGTAACATAGAGTTAGGTCTTGTTTTTCATTTGTTCAGACACTCTATGCCATTTGATTGGAAAATTTTATCCATTTATACTTAAAGAAATTATTGATCGGTAAGGACTTACTATTGTTAACTTGTTAGTTGTTTTTCTGGCTTTTTATAGGTCTCTTCTTCCTTTTTTCCTCTTGTGTTCTCTTCCTTTATGAATTGATAATTTTCCATAGTGGTATGCCTTGGTTCCCTTCTCTTTATCTTGTATGTGCCTACTAAAGGTTTTACTCTTGTGGTTACCCTGAAAGCTTCCTTGAAACATCTTATAGGTATAACAGTCTATTTTAAGCTGATAATAGCTTGACTTTGATCACATACAAAAACTCTCTGCTTTTACCCCCCACACACATTGTTTTTGATGTCACAATTTATATCTTTTTAATATTGTGTATCCATTAAAAATTATTGTAGCTATAGTTATTTTTGATTCTTTTGTCCTTTATCTTTTATACTAGAGTTAAGTGGTTGACACACCACCATATGACAGTATTAGAGTATTGTGAATCTGACTATATACTTATCTTTACCAGTCAGTTGTATATGTTCATGTATTTTCATATTACTAATTAGTATCCTTTAATTTCAGCTTAAAGAATTCCTGTCAGCATTTCTTGTAAGGTAGGTCTAGTGGTGAAAAACTACCTCAGCTTTTGTTTGTCTCAGAAAGTGTTTCTCTCTCATTCATTTTTGAAAGACAACTTTGACAGGTAAAGTATTCTTGGTTGGCAGTTTCTTTTTTTCAGCATTTGAATATATCATCCCATTCTTTCTTGTTCTGCAAGATTTCTGCTGAAAAATCCACTGATAGCATGAGGATTCCTTTGTGTTAAAGAAATTTTTCTCTTCTGCTAATTTTAAAATTCTATCTTTGACTTTGATTTTACTTTATTCATTTTTTACCAGTTTTATGGAAATATAATTGACATACATCACTACTTGAGTTTAATATGTACAGCATACTTATTTGACTTACATATATTGTGGAATGATTATGGCAGTAAGTTTAGTTAATATCCATAACCTCATACAGATACAATAAAAAGAAAGAGCAAAAAAATTACTCCTTGTAATGAGAACTCTCAGGATTTACTCTCAACTTTCACATATATCATACAACAGTGTTAACTGTAGTCATCATGTTGTACACTACATCCCTAGTACTTATTTATCTTATAACTGGAAGTTTGTACCTTTTAACCATCTTCCCCCAATTCCCCCTGCCCCCACTTTCCACCTTTGGTAACTACAACTTTTATCTTTTTTTCTATAATTTTAGTTTGTTTGTTTGGATTCCACATATAAGTGACATAATACAGTATTTGTCTTTCTCTGTCAGACTTCACTTAGCATAATGTTTTCAAAACCCATCCATGTTGTCACAAATGACAGAATTTCCTCAATTTTTACTGATCTGTATTTCTTTAGTATCAGTTATTGGAGCTTTATTAGTTTCCTTTGATGGGTCACGTTTATTTGATTTTTCTTGATCTTTGATTTCTTATGTTGGTATCTGTGCAGTTGAATAAGCGTACTCCTCTTCCAGAGTTTACAGGTTTGCTTTGGCAGAGACAGTTCTTTACCAGTCAGCTTAGTTTGGGTTTCTGGACGTGTCAGCTGGTAGTGTCCTTGGACAGGGGAGGCATTCTATAAGGTCTATTTTTGGATAAGACAACTGTTTGAGCTCTGAGATTGGGGGTGGGGGTGTGTGCTGCTATCTGAGAACAGCTGGTTTGGAATGCAGGATTTGTTCCCTGCCCAAATGATGCTATAAGATGGGCTTCACTGTTGCTTGGATTCTCTGGTAGGTTTACTATGCAGTTGGAACTGGTTGCTATACTCAATGGTAGGTGGGTGTATAATTAGCTCCCCTACTCTGGCATGGCAACAGGATGGGACCCAGGACCTGCATGGCTCATTGTTTGGGGACTTTAATCAGGAAAGAGTGTGCACTGAATTCCTTGATCAGGTGAGGTGACCAGTTTTGTTTTGCAGACAGGGAAATCCATAGGCTGTGCTCTGTGTTCAAGTTTCACTGTAAGCAAGGCACTTGGATGGGCTATGCAGGTTCTCATTGTTCTGGTTATGTTCTTTGGTTAGGCAGGCTGAAGGGTAACAAAGCAATGAATGGGGTTACACATAGTTTCCCTGCCTGGGTGTAGTGAGAGAAGCAGCTCCAAGGTTAGCAAGGCTGTTTGTTTGTGGTCTTGACTCACGTTGACCCATGCCACAAGTTCCCTGGCCAAACAGGGCCATTTGGCTTTTCTCTGAAGACTGTCAACTCTTCTGCATGCCTCTCTGCTTGAACTTGCTGAGCTACATAACCTCCAAGCATTCCCACTATTACCATACAAAGGACACAATCTGCACACTGCAAGACAAAAGCCAATCATCAAGAGGCAAGTTGGTGGCAGAGAAAGGGCATATATTAAATAATAAGCTAGCAAATCAGAAGATGGGGTATAGTGCCCTAAAGAGCCATCTTAATAGGAGTGCAGAATCTGGAAGATGTTATATAAGCCAGTGGGTTATAGGGGAGGGAGTTAGGAATGTTGACCCTCTGGTGTTACAGACTGGGAGTCACTGCACCAAGTAGACTCTCTGGGAATCATCACATTTCTAAGAAACTCAAAAGAACACAGTTATTATCTTATCACAGCTGGGAGGTACATGCACAAGAAGGAGTCATAGAACTTACTTAAAGAGCAGGTAGATCTCCTGGAGGGTGCATATCCAGCTGGGTTAGTCAGAGGTCATTCAAAGTTACAATATAGTTTCTTTTCTACAATATGGCTTCCCTTATGTCAACCTTGTGTTGAGCCAGTATCATCACCTGCCCCTCTGGCCAGACGTGCTTGGAGCCATGCTCAGTAGTGGGTGGGGCTATGATCAGCTCATTTGCATGGGTATAATGGAGAGTGCTCACTTCAGGAAACTCTCTAATTTTCCTGAACAGGCTTTCTAGTTGGGAGAGGCTAGGAGCTACACTCAGGGGTGGGTGAGGCTATGAATTAACTCCCCTGCCTGGATATAGCAGGGAAACACTCCACGTCTAGTACTGGCTTTTCTCTTGGGGAAACCAGCTCTGCCTTCCCACCTCTCAGCTTGGGTATTGCTGGGTTTCACAGCTTCCAGGTACTCTGGCCAGCTCTTCTGGTCCAATGGGGCTGGAAGCCACACTCCATAGTGGTTGGGGCTATGACTCAGCTCTCCTGCCTGGGTGTGGGAAGACCAGGCTCCAAGGCCAATGAAACTCCTAATTTGAGGACCTGAATCAGGCAGACCTGCACTCGGCTGAGTTCTCTGGCTAGACTGCAGATGAGTAAAGCCACTGGTGGGGACTACCACTTGGGTTCTGCAGGTAGGAACTCAGTCTGCCATGATCCAAGTGCTGGTTGTTGCAAGTCCCTCCCCCTTCTCCTGAATGTCACAATCAGTTTCCAAGTGGTTTAGCCCTGCAGATTCTTCCATAATCCCCATGTGGCGAGACCTGAGTAGAGGATCTCACAAAGCAACCTACAACACTTGGGAGGCTGGATGTCCCCTCAATCTCTCTTTTCCCAGTAGATGAACCATAAGCTCAGGGTAGACCTCTCCACTTGGTGCTGCACTGGCCTGGGGGAGGAGCAATGCAGTCAGCATGTTCCCATTCCTCTTATCCTTCTAATCCAGTCTGTCTTGGTCTCTGCATTGCAAGGGGTGCTTCAGCCACACTCCTGTGTTCTAGGATTCTCTCAATGATTTCTTGGCCATGGATAGTTGTTAGTCGGTAGCTATTCTTCTTGTGAGAGAAAACAAAGTCAGGAACAACCTATGTCTCCATCTTGGTGATGTCACTCCTCTGTCTTTGATTTTAGATAGTTTTATTATAACATGTCTTGGAGAAGATCATTTTGATTGAAATTTTGGGGTAACATTAGCTTCACAAACTTAGATATATATATCTCTCCCCATGGTTGTGAAGTTCTCATTCATTATTTCTTTAAATAAACTTTCTACTCCTTTCTCGTTCTTGGACTCCAATGAGACTCCACTGGGAACTATGGTCACTCCCACTACATGGCTGATATTGGTAGCCTCTGCTTTTCTTCCCTGTTACTAGTCATCTGTGTATTTCCCAGGTTTGCTAGTAGTCTCTGGGTGGGGTGAAACTGAGGACAGTCCTTCATGTGGTGCCCTGAAAAGCTGGGGAATGTCAATTCAAAATAACCAATAACAATTCTACAGATAAGAGAAATAAGGTGAGTTTTACTTGAGCCAGAGTAAGGATTATAAACCAGGAAGACCTTAGAAAGCTTTCCAGAGAAGAAGTGTGGTTTTCAGTACTGTCTTATTCTTTTTACAACAAAGAACATACATTAAACACGCCCAGGATACATTTTCAAAGTTTCAAAGAGACATTTAGTTGCAAATTAGCAGGTCAACATGACCCTGATGTCCATAAGAGGACTAATACGGTTGTTACGAATAGGGGATAGGAGGGGAAGTATGCATTCTTATCTTAAGAAAGTGCATTATTTACTTTAATGGTTAAAGCAGATGTACAATGAATGTTTGATAGGCCATAAGTCAGGGTTTTAGTTCAAGTTTACTCACTTTTGAACCCAAATAGTTACCCTGTATACTTCAACATGTGAAAATCTTTTGTCAAGAATATGGCTGCTCACTCCACTCTCCTTTTCACAGTGAGAACTCTTTCTAGCTGAGAAGTTCCCTCTTGGCACTGAGAAAGACCGGCTTGGAAGATGGGATGATGCAGACAAAGTGAAGCTGATTTTGTTCTTGGTGCAATGGGTTCTTGTTGTCCCACAGGATAGAAATCAAGAGAGACAACAAACAGGAGTAGAAAAGTAAGTTTATTAGCTTGTGCACAGGAGAAGCACAAGGGACCTTGTGCAGAAACAAAAGGGGCAGGTAACTGGCTCATTATGGAGTGATATTGTGGGGCTTTTTATTAGGCAAAGGCTGGGGAGGAGTGCCTTGTCATGACATGTAGAAATGGGGTTGTGCTTGCACCTGCATTGTTGCATAGCATGTGACAAGAGATTCTCACATATTGAGGTATATGGGGTAAGTATTTGGGCTCAAAACTGATTTGGCTTGAACTGAAAAGCCTGATTTATGGTCTATCAAACATACTTTGTACATCTACTTAACCATTAAAGTAAAGAATTCACTCTTTTAAGATAAGAATGCATACTTCTCCTCCTATCCCCTATTGGTAACACCCTATTGGTAATGCACAGATTAGTCCCTTTCCTGACATCTCGGTCATGTGGACCTGTTAATTTGGAACTGAATACCTCTTTGAAATTTTGATGAAAATGTATCCTGGGTGTGTTTAATGTTTGTTCTAAAAAGATAACACAATACTGAAAACCATGCTTCTCCGGAACGCTTTCTAAGGCCTTCCTGGGTTATAATCCTCACTCTGGCTCAAGTAAACTCACCTTATTTCTCTTATCTATAGAATGGTTATTGGTTATTTTGCATTGACATTTCTCGGCATAGTCAACAGTGTCACTGACTAGTGCCCCAAGGAATTCAAGGGTGGGTTTGGAAGCATTTAACTGTTTTTCCAAATTGTTTTTTTACATTAATGAGACACAACCAGCAATCACCCTGAAGCTAACCAAGCCTCCCTATAAGAGCTATGCCCATGGCCTTGCCTTATTTTTAGTGCGAAGATCTCTTCAGGAGGAGATTAAGCCTCATTACCTTAACCTGCAATGTACCCACTTCTCCCTTTTGAATAGTCATTCCCCAACTGAAATAAAAGTTCCTGCTTCCCTTTGTTTTGGTGCCATGACTTTGGAAATGATACCTCATGGCCTCCTATTCGCTGCAAATACACTTTACTTTGTGAGACAACTTCCACTGGTGTAGAGTCTTATTTAACTCACCAGGAGGTGAGGCCACTTGTTTCAGTATCAGCAGGATTTCAGAGAAACCCACCAGAGACCACCTGTAATCTACACTGAACCAGCATTTGGGCCCATTGAACCCCCTCTTGGATCACTGCATTCTTCAGGTGACCCTGGTGAGTTCTCCTGAAACCCGGACATCCTTATTTTAAGTTGATGGTCCAGAGATTATTTGAGCTGTTTCAAACCTTTAGACGAGGTGTCTTAAGGGGGTACTGGTACATACCCTGGGTAAGAGGAACCTAGTTGGGGGAATTCCTAAGAAAGAGAAACCTAGGGGGAATTTTCTAGGCTGGGGGAACCTAGGGGAACTTTGGGGTATATGGGGCAGGCTGACCTTTTTAATTTGGCTTTAAATTGGAAATAATCATGTTTATAAATTCTGAACAAACTCCTTTATAGAGAAAGGAGTGACTGAATGTGGTCAGCTCTGAAGAAAATGGACATTGCTCCTCCCAGCTCAAAGGCCTTCTCAGGTGATTGAGAACCTTAGTGGAAGTGTTGCAGGGTCAAATCCTCATGACATGTAGTGGTCCCATAGGGAACTCCACTATCATTCATGTTTATTAATTAAAGGCTCATCCAGGGAAGTGCATATGAGGGTTTGTCACCCACATGCTCCCAGCCCCCACAGTTGTCTTAGGCTGCCAGCGGGAGAAACAGAGGCACATAACAGAGTGTTTATGACCTTTCTTTGGGGAGTAACACTCACAGAAGCACACTTCTGACCCACTACACTGTCCTTAAATGTTATTCAGACTTTATAGCAAATGAAACTAAAAGAAAAGCAGGAAATTGAGCTTCTAAAAGCCCAACAAGTTCCCGAATGGATAGCCTCCCTCTTGGAACTCCAGAAACATGCACAAGTGCTTAACAAAAGGGGAATATCTAGTCCATCCCAGACTCCTCATACTGAAAGAAAAAAATGGGAAAAGAAGATTTTGAAAAATTTTTTTATCTAAATAGGCTATAAAATCTTTGCTGCATCTGTCTGCTGTGTGTCTATGTATGTATGTATGTTATAAATGTGTGATGTTTTAGCTCCAGATAGTATAATCTCTAAAAAACTCTATTCTATTTTCTTAAAGTAAGCACTTATAAAATTTAAATGCAACTAACCCAAATGTCTTTCAATTTACTGTGATATGAAATAATCTTTGATAAATAAAAGCTTGTTTAAGTTTCTTGGTTTGATTAAATAGGCATGTCCTCAGTTACGAGCATTAGATATGATGCAGACCTGCAGGATTTATTCTATGTTTGTTAGACAAATAAGCTGTTGTTATCTCTATTACAAAACTAGTAAACAAAAATAATAACTTAAAATGATGACTAATCTTGTCTAATGTCTCATAAAGTCTTGTGCCTATCTAAATAATTATGGAGAATGAGTAACTAAATAGATGTGAAAAAGATGAGTGTTGCATGAACATTTTGAAAATAATTATGTGTTATATTGTATGTATTTAAAATAATTTCCAAAATCTCTCTGGTAACTAAAACTTTGAAGTTTTTCTAGGTTAATTTAAATGATAAAAATTCATTAAATATCTAGATCATCTCTACTAAATAAGATAAAATATTAGACATTAATTATTAAGTTTACCTACTTGGCTTCCTATTATAGAAAAACTAAAAGGTGTTTAGGTCTATTAGTAAACACATATTGTATTTTATTAAAAGATCCTACTATGAAGTAACATGTTTTTAGAAATTATAAAAGGTATTTATAAATTTTCCAAGCCACAGAATGCTAATATAAAATACAGTTCATAATTGCTTGCTTGCTTAGTTTTTACTTAGAAATTAAGGTTTCTAAGGGTTAAAAATTCTAATATATATGATTAAAACTACTAAAAATTAAGGAAAATATGTTTGTATTCAAGGAAAGTAAGATATATGTTTTCAGTAAAGAAGGTATAAAGAGTGGAAATATTTTTGTTTTGTTAAGAAAGATAAATTTGTCCCAAAGTACTGGGAGGAAAAAAGAAAGGCATAGGACACATTCTGAATGTAAGAAGAAAGCTATAGTAGGTTTGTTGAAGAGGAATCCTGAGGAAAGAGCTTTATGCATGGTCAAGTTGGCTAAGATTAGAATAAATTTAATTAAGTAAATAACTTTTAGTATCAGAAGTAAGCTGGTACAAAATTAGAATTTGGTTTTATCTTCTCTTAAAAGGGATAATTTTCTTACTCTCTTAGTCTGCTTTTGATAAAGAGGTTATAAATGGTTTTTCTTTACCTTATAGTAAGTTTACCTAAAAGAGATCTATGTTGTGTTAAGATAACTTTCTATGTTCAAAAAGACTGAGGTCTCTCTATTAAGGTTTCCTTTGACTATTTTATTGCTCTGTTTGCCCTTTACTGTTTCTGTTGTCATTTTGATGGAATGGATAACTAAGCATTGTTTCACAGTGAGAAGATCAGCAACCCCCTGATCTTGTTTGATCAAGCTCCCCAAAATCCAGATCCTAAATGAAGTCTTTTTGACTTTTTATTTGCAGGGGGCCCCTGGGACTTCTCAAAGAAACTTGTTCTGTCTTCCTATAAAGAGGAAGATACTAATTAGGCTTGTTTGGTATGCTAAATTGCATGGGAAGAATTGTCAAGTAAATGATGATAAATCTTCTTAGCCTATATTGCATAGGTAAATATTATTCACTATTTTAACCCTGCTACCTTTCTTCCAACATCACCAGAGTAAAAAACTATGACTGCATTCTATTATCTAATTTGGTTTACAGATGAGTCTTACTTAAATGATAAGCAAGACATTATCAAGCTGGATATGCTGTCCAATCTTGAGAATGCCTGTTACTTTCTGTTAACTCTGCCAACCCAGCAAAAGATTTCCTTCTACACACTCAAGAAATTGCCATGGAGGAAGAGAAACAGATATGGTAGTCAAAAGGGGAAACCCATAGTACCTATTGGAGCACAATTGCCACTGCTCCAGCATATACACAAATTAACCCATTGAGTACCTGAAAATATGATTTTATGGGGAAAACAATACTTTTGGAAACTTTCTCCCACAGTGGCCCATAAAGCCTACACTTGTTGTGTTATAAGCCCCAAATACAATCTAGGGAAACTATTTAATGAGTCACAAGGCCACTTTCTCCTTCCTAAGGGACCATTTGAGGTATGTTGCAATGGACTTTGCCATCAACTCAAGAATACAAATAAATCCTGTAATGATCTATGTGTTCTTACATTGGGTTAAGCTGTTTCCTTGCAGAAGAGCAATGGCTTTAGACAAATTATTATTGGAGACAATAATTCCTCTTTGGGGAATTCCTACTGAGTTACATAATGACTGAGGAACTCATTTCACTGGACAAATAATTAAATATATTTGTAACATTTGGTCAATAAGGCAGCATTTCCACTGTGCTTACCATCCCCAATCCTCAGGATTGGTGGAAAGAACTAACATCACAATCAAAACTCAATTGGAAAAGCTTTCAGAGGCATTTAATCTCTCATGGCCAAAAGCTCTTCTGCTATTTCTCCCTAATCTTAGATCTACACACTTTGGTAAATATCAGCGGGTTCTTTCTGAGATAATATCTTGATGACCTATGCAATTAGTCAAAGAAATGTATGAACCAACTTTGCTTAAAGGAAATATCTTAATTATTGTCAAGGTCTCATTGAGACACTTAAAAAGAAAAAATGATGAGACGGTGGTAGCTGATTCTTTTCCCAGAGAGCTCCTAGACCTTAAGGATCATGGACTATAATATGGAGAATTTATTTATCAGAAGAGGCATCAAAGACTATTTGCAGCCCTGTTGGAAAGGATCATACCATGTACTTTTAACCAATTCATGCACTGTAGAATCAAAAGGCATAGACTCGTGGATTCACACTTCACATTTGAAAAAGGCTTCTCCAACTGAGTGAGTTTCAGTTCCTATTTCTGATACCCGACTTCAACTGACCAATGCAAATATCTCCATATCAGGATGAAAAGAAGATGACATATGTTGTAGACAGCTGTTCCAAGTCTTTGGACCAGGCTTGTATTCCCAAACTTATATCTCCACATTTAAACCTTTCTTATGCTTAAACTGTACACATATTTTATAATTGTTCCATTTAAGGTTTTTGTAATACTATCATACTTAAAGAAAGTGATTGATTTGGAAGAGACTGGTCTTGAAGGCCAGACATTTATTAGGTGGCTTCTAAGGGAACTCACTGGTTATGTGGAGAAATCTCTGACTTTTGCTACTTCCTGGATGGCTAAAACATTGCACTCTGAGCTTCCCTTGGAGGCAGGGAAGGATTCACACTGAACCAACACCTTTTGCCAATCTTCCTCTCTTTAAGGCCAGATGGGATCATTCAGTGTTCCACTTGTATTACCACTGAGCAGCTAGCTACATTTGCTCCTTCTTTGGGGCTAGAGGATGTCATATCACATAAAGAAGCCCTTAACAGTAGTCAAGCAGGAATAGGCTTATTAAATACTGAAACATCTTTACGAGAAAGGTTGTCCCTCAAAATAGAATGGCCTTAGATATTCTTACAGCATCCCAAGGTAGTACATATATATATCATTCAAACTGAATGCTGTGTTTTTGTACCTGATGAGGCTTCCCATGTATCACCTCTGCTAAACCACATGAGAAAACAGGTGAATGCGTTAAGCAACCCTATACCTTGTTTTGATTTGTTTAGTTGACTCCCTTCCAGTATTGGTTTCCATTTGTGACCCGGATTGCAATTCCTATTTCTATTACTCCTTGCAATTCTTGTATTAGTCATAATATTCAAACTAATTACTGTTTTCTTTCTCAGTGTTGTAAGACTGGCATGCAAGCTAGAATAATGATTGCTTAGTGACTTGAGATGGTCTATTAATCTTACAACCATGGACAAATCTCTTTTTTTTTTTTAATTTTTTGTTTATTGCAGTAACATTGGTTTATAACATTGTAAAAATTTCAGGTGTACATCATTATACTTCTATTTCTGCATAAATTACATCATGTTCACCACCAAAATACTAATTACAACCCATCACCACACACGTACCGAATTATCCCTTTCACCCTCCTCCCTCTCCCCTTCCCCTCTGGTAACCACCAATCCAATCTCTGTCTCTATGTGTTTGTTTATTGTTGTTATTATCTACTACTTAATGAAGGAAATCATACGGTATTTGACCTTCTCCCTCTGACTTATTTCACTTTGCATTATACCCTCAATGTCCATCCATGTTGCCACAAATGGCTGGGTTTCATCATTTCTTATGGCTAAGAATTCATTTTTAAGCCAAATCATTTCAAGTATTGGATTACCTGTTCCATAATTGTTATAAACAATGTAACTATAGGAAGTCATGTGAAAGCACATGTGCAAAGTTTGTGCAAAAATCTAAAAATAATTGACAAATCACATAACCTATGTAACACTTGCCCTGTTAATATATACCTCTATGCTTGTCCGCTATATCTGAGTATTTCCCCCCAACGTGGATATCTGGTCAAATCAATGAAACAAAAGCCTAGCACTGAGGGACATGTTGGACCCAGGGCAGGCAACAACCACCCTGGCACCGAGGGACAATATTTTGATCCGCAATGCTTTCTATTGAAAGATTATTGATCATCAGGGGAAAATGACAAGAAATTCTCACATATTGAGGTATATGGGTTAACTATTCAGGCTCAAAATTGATTCAGCTTGAACTAAAAATCCTGACTTATGGCCCATCAAACATACATTGTACATCTGCTTAACCATTAAAGAATTCACTATCTTAAGATAAGAATGCATACTTCCCCTCCTATCCCCTATTGGTAACACCCTATTGGTAACACCCTATTGGTAATGCACGGATTTGTCCCTTTTGTGACATCACAGTCAGATGGACCTGCTAATTTGCAACTGAATACCTCTTTGAAATTTTGATGAAAATGTATCCTGGGTATGTTTAATGTATGTTCTTTGTTCTAAAAAGATAAGACTATACTGAAAACCATGCTTCTCTGGAATTCTTTCTAAGGCCTTCTTGGGTTATAATCCTGACTCTGGCTCAGGTAAACTAACCTTATTTCTTTTATCTATAGAATAGTTATTGGTTATTTTGTGTCAACACATGCTAGTGATACATGAGATGCATGTACCATTTGCATGCTAGCTCTCCACCCCTGGGTGTCATTTTTTCGTATGGTAACTGGGCTAGTGTCACCTTCAGACAATTCCTGGCTTCCAGGGCAGATGCATAAGCCTAGGAAAGTCCCAAAACTGTGGAATGTGGATCTTGGTGGTCTCTATCTGATTCTCCTAGATTGCAGATTGGTTGGGGCCTCATTTTGTTAGGTTAGGGGCCTTGCAGATGGCCCTGTATCATTAGGCTGGTTCCTGTCTCAATTTCCTTCCCTTTTTGTATGGTTATTCTCTAGTTTTCTGTCCCATTGTGTTGTTGAAGTTTCTTAAGTGGACTGTAGAGAGCCGTTTTTGCTTGTGGATAGCTGTCTAATTGTTGATTTCTATAGGGGGACAGAGGCTAGGTTTTCTTTCTTTTTTATTTTTTAATAATTTTATTTATTTATTTTTCCCCCAAAGCCCCAGTAGATAGTTGTATGTCATAGTTGCACATCCTTCTAGTTGTTGTATGTGGGACGCGGCCTCAGCATAGCCGGAGAAGCCGTGGGTCCGTGTGCGCCCGGGATCCGAACCCAGGCCACCAGCAGCGGAGCACGTGCGCTTAACCGCTAAGCCACGAGGCCAGACCGAGACTAGGTTTTCTTATGCCATCATTTAGATGGTGTCACTCTAGTTGGCAAATTTTTAATGCTTCCAGTAAAGCAGAGTGTGAATTTGTGATTTCAGTGACTGTTGCTTCCAGAGAAAAACTCTGTCCTGAAGCAGCTACATTGTCCTAATGAACTGATCTTGAGGACTGGGCTACCTTGTTAAAATGAAACCCAATCCTCTCCGAGATTTTCTTCATGAAGCACTCCTGAAGAAAAATCTCCAAGTGGAGAAGGCATTCCATTTCTACTCATCATTAATTGATAGGGTTGGAACTGATATGCCCAGCCAGTGGTTGAACTGCTGCCAGAGGGCAGTCTCTTAAAACGGAGGGGATGCTGAATAAACTACTGAGGAAGACCTCAGAGACCAGAACTCAATTCTCAGTGTTTCTCCAGATGGACTGCAAAATGCCACCCCTCAAGCTTTGGGATATCCATTCTCAAAAAGAAGATGGAATTTGAAGGGCTGAGTGTGTAACCAGAGGACCTGAAACAGAATTTGCCACCCCAAAATATGCCTTTTTGGCATAGGGCTATTTTGAGCTGCTGATTAGTAAAAAACAGCAGACACAGGAAAAGCTCTGAAAACCTAGTAGCAGTTACCATTTTGTAAGGGAAATTTACATTTATAAGAGAAATCTCCATTTGTAAGGTGCCTCCCTCTCTGTGCCAAGAAGGGGAGGATGACTAAATCTCTAGAAACTCTTATCAATGGAGAAGGCAATGACTTAAATCTGCATGACAACTTTACCCTCGTTTACTGTGATTTTCCTGGTAACCTCCCATAACTGACCCCATCTTAACAACAAGATGTTAAAACTATTTTTCAGGGGCAGTGAGCCAGCCAAGAGCATTCACAGAAGAAAAAATTTGCATCTGCCAATTGAAACATCCTGTTGTCACCCAAAAGGGGGTTGTCTGCCTGCCACAAGACACATTAATAATCAAGAGGCAAGGTGGTAGGAGAAAAAAGACTTTTTATTACAGCTTGCTAGCAAGAGGTAAGATAGCTGACTAATGTCTGAATAAACCATCTTACACAACAAAGATTACAGGCCAGTTGTATAAGGAGCTGGTCCCCAGGTGGGGAGGCATCTGGTCTCTGGGTGGGGGCATCCATCTGGTCTCCAGGTCGGGGCAGACATCTGGTCTTAATTCCTGATAGTCTTTTGTTTTACTGGATATGCATCAGAGACTGGAGCAATGCCCTATACCCAGGTCTTTCAGTTGTCCTTGATGATGGCTATCAGCATAGACTCTGCCTGGTGGTCACCACATTCGTAAGGAACTCAAGGGAACACAGTTATCAACTTATTGCAGCTGGGGGGGCCATAAAATCCACAGAGCATGTCTGGGCTAGTTAATCAGAGGTAATTCAAAGTTACAATATGGTTTCTTTTCTAAAATATGGCTTCCCTTATGTCAACCTTGTGTTGAGCCAGTATCAATCCCACCAGTGCTTCTACATACCAGCCTGCCCTCCCTGATACCTTAAACCTTACCCCATACATTGGACAGGTGAGACAGATTTGAGAGCCTGGCCTCCTGTCTTCTTACCACTCAAATGCACAATAAAGCTGTTCTTCTTTCAAAGACTTATGTGCCATGGTGTCGGCTTCTGTGTGCATGCGTGGTGAGCCCTTGCTTGGTAACAAGTGCTATATTCCCTAACACTCCAGCTGGGATAACTTTGTGATTGTGCTCCTTTTGTAAAACACTGTGACATATTATAGCTGTCATTAAATGCTTAAAGTGTTAGAAGGAAAATATCAACCAAATGGAAAATAGGCTAGAATTGACTCAACCAGGTGACATCTAAAATATGGGAAACTGAGAGCTGAAGCTTTTAAAAAGAGATTTATGGGATAAGTAATAGAGCTATAGTTCACTTAGGGCCAGCACAATATCCTTGGAATTATACAAATTTTTTCAAACAGTGACTATAAGATGGGATTTGGGGGACTGCTGCATAAATGCTGCTCACCCTCAGTGTGCTCACTCCAAGTGTCAGCTCCTCTAGGAATCTTCCCCTAAGGCCAGGACCACTCTAGATTTTGTGTAGTAAAAGGTACTCCCTCTTGACAGAATCCTCACCCCAACCCTTAATGAATGGTAAAGCAGCTCTGTGAAAGATGTCCCTTCCTCTAGGCAGACAGAACTGTGTCAGGATATAAGGCTTGTCAAGCAGAACATGACCTGATTCAGCCCACATTTGCCTCCTGAGCTGAGCACATGGCCTCTTATACTAATTATACAACTGTAAATGGTGACCCTGCTTGATGCCCCAAGCCCCTGCTGATTTCTCTGCCTTCTAACTCCTACAACACTTAATCCATACCACTTGTTTCTTCCCCCTTGACAAGACTCCCTAACTTGCTCATAATTGTGCACGTTTTATCTCCCTAGTTGACTGTCAGTTATTATGACATCTTATTTTATATGCTTTTAGTGACTAACACTAATGTTGAACACAAAGTATTTAATAAGTGTTCATTGCTCACTTGAGATGAATTGAATTATGCTTAGTCTTATCCTCAATTGCTGTTTGGCCCTCTGCACATACCATTCATATAGTTCCCTGTGGGTAAGAACACTTATTCTTAACTCCTCTCATTTCCATGTGGAGGACACACTGTAAGAGGCAGACTCTTCATCAAACTTCCAATGTCCACCACTGTGAGAAGGTAAGTGAGTTATCAGATTAGTGAGTTCAAGAAAAGGAAGTGTCATGCTTTTCTCAAGTCCTCCATCTCTTTAGGACTTGCTTGTTGCAAAGCATGTATTTACCCTGAGAGGGAGCCTTGTAGTTTTGAGGTAAGTCTAAGCCAAGGAGGAGAGAAGTCAAGATGGTGGTATAGGCAGACCCTGAACTCACCTCCTCCCATGGACACAGACAATTTACAACTACTCTTGGAAAAATGACCCCTGAGAGAAAACTGAAAACTAGATAAGAGGAACTCCTGCAACAAACAACAAACCTAATTGAGGTGGAAGAGACAGAAATTCCCTTCTGGAGAGAAAAAACACCACTTTCACAAGACTCAATGCTTCAAGCCACATGTGAACAACCCAAAGGTACACAGCCTTCCCTGGAGGAGTGGGGGACTTCAGCCTGGGAGCATACCTGCCATAGATATTTTTTGGACCCAGCACAACTGAGATGAGTGGCATAATATTCGACTTTGCTTGCTACTAACAACATTGGGGAACACCCCCAGAAAAGATGGTTCACAAAGAAATTAAAGCTGATTCTTAAAGACCCAAAGCATAAATTCACCCATTTCAGAAAGCAACCTAAAATCGCCAGAAAAAAAGGTGCACAGTCCATTGGTGAAAACAGACTCCCCTAATATGCTCTGAGTGCATCTCGGTGAGAGGTGAGACCTCTCCAGGGACTGGGACATTGGTGAGGGTCATTGTTGTGATCAGGTGTGGGTGCATTGACACAGATGCTGGCAGGCAACATTGGAGTTCTTCCCCTGGCCTTCTAGTCCAAGGTTTGCCCCACCACTAGAGCACCAATTTAATCCAGCATAGCCAGGGCAGCCAGCCCACCCTAAGGACTAGACCAGCCCAACAAGAAGCCCTCAGGAAACATGAGAGCCTGCTGAGTGAACTGCCTGGATTCTCTGCAGCTTGGTGAGTTAGCCTGCCTCTGTGCCACGGGGTGTGCACAGGGAGTGGGTGGAGAGTGTGGGGCAGTGTTTGAGTGTGTGGGGCTCTTGCCTTGGAGAGACTGGGTCCACTTCAGGAGGTTGTGGAATGCACATGAGGCAGCACTGTGTTGAATATGTGTGTGGACTTGTGGGTGGTGGGGCTTGTCAGCTGCAAAAAACTTGCGCTTCTCAAACAGCTACATAGGAGATTGGCCCCACCTTCCAAAGCCTGAAACAATTGGGTGCTCCTGTGCCTGAGGCCAGCCCCAACTAGCTGCAATCCTCAGAGAGATTACAAGAGACTTAAATGCTGGAGGCTTATAGCAATTATAAGCCCCTGAGCCTAATAACCTGCCACAGTGGGGTCCTAATCACTTAATAGAAATACTGCAACACAAATGTGCTGTTAACCTTGTAGTCAACTGTGCTGGGGCTCCCCATACACGATAAAGACACTGAAGGACCTACAACTACAAGCAGCTGAGCATTACAACAGCTGGCCAGGGTGAAAGCTCAGCCTCCCTGGGACTACTATGGGAAGAGCAACCCTGCCACAACAGAAGGACACAAGTAGCCCACATAGAGGTCACTCCTGGAACATTCAGAACTGAGGGAAGCACACTGCAGGCCTCCTAAGGCATCACTTACATAAGGTCACCTCTCTAAGATCAGGAGACATAGCTGACCTACCTAATACGTAAACTCAAGCACAGGGAAAGAGGCAAAATGAGGAGGCAAAGGAATATATTCCAAGTAAGGGAACAGGACAAAACCCCAGAAAAGGAACTAAGTGAAACAGAAATGAGCAACCTACCTGACAGAGAATTCAAACAAAGAGTGTTAAGGATGCTCACTGATCTCGGGAGTTGGATGAACTCAGTGAGAACGTCAACAGAGAAATGGAAGATATAAAAAAGAACCAATCATAAATGAAGAATACAATACTGGAAATGAAAAATTCACTAGAGGGACTCAAAAGCAGAGTAGAGGATACAGAAGAACGGATCAGTGAGCTGGACGAAAGACTAGAAGAAATCACCCAAGCTGAACTGATAAAAGAGAAAAGAATTAGAAAGAGTGAGGACAGTCTAAGGGACATCAGGGACAACATCAAGTGCACTAACATCCATGTTATAAGTGTCCCAGGAGAAGAGAGAGACTAAGTGGCAGAGAATCTATTTGCAGAAATAATAGCTGTAAACTTCCCTAACCTAAGGAAGAAACAGACATCCAGGCACAGGAAGCACAGAGAGCACCAAACAAGATAAACTCAAAGAGGCCCACAACAAGACACATCATAATTAAAATGTCCAGAATTACAGATAAAGAGAGTATCTGAAAATTCACAAGAGAAAGACAAGTTACATACAAAGGAAAGCCCATAAGGCTATCAGCTGACTTCTCAGCAGATACCTTACAGGCTGGAAGAGAGTGGCATGATATATTTAAAGTGCTAAAAGCAAAAAAACTACAGCCAAGAATACTTGCCTGACAAGGTCATCATACAAAACAGAAGGGGACATAAAAAGTTTCCCAGACAAGAAAAAATTAAAGGAGTTTGTCACCAAGAAACCAGTGATACAAGAAATGCTAAAGGGACTAATTTAAGGGGAAAAGAGAAGACCACAAATAGGAAAAATTATCTATTTCCAAAATAAGAGGGTAATGGATACAAATCCACAAAAAATAGGTTAGATATGATATCCAAAACATAAAATGTTGGAGGAAGGGAGTTAAAGAGTACAGCTTTCAGATAGAGGTCAAACGAAAGAGACCATCAACTTAATATAGATTGCTATGTATGTACGTTACTATATATGAACACCATGGTAATCACAAACCAGAAACCTGTAATAAATACACAAAAAACTAAGACAAAGGAACACAAACATAATATTATGGAAAGCTATCAAACCACAAGGGAAGAGGGCCGGGCCCATGGCTTAGCGGTTAAGTGCACGTGCTCCATTACTGGAGGCCTGGGTTCGGATCCCGGGTGCACAAAGATGCACCGCTTCTCCAGCCATGCTGAGACCACATCCCACATACTGCAATTAGAAGGATGTGCAACTATGACATACAATCATCTACTGGGGCTTTGGGGAAAAAAAAAGTGGAGGATCTGCAATACATGTTAGCTCAGAGCCAGTCATTCTCAGCAAAAAGAGGAGGATTAGCATTGATGTTAGCTAAGGGCTGATCTTCCACACACACACACACAAAACAAACCACAAGGGAAGAGAGCTAGAGAAGAAGAAAGGAACAGAGAAGGACTACTAAAACACTGAGAAAAAAAGTTAGAAAATGGCAGTAAATACATACTTATCAATAGCTACTTTAAACGTCATTGGACTAAATGCTCCAATTAAACAGAATAGGGAGGCTGATTGGATAAAAAAACAAGACCCATAAATATGCTGCATACAAGAGACACACTTCAGACCTAAAGACCCTCACAAACTGAAAGTGAAGGGATGGAAAATGATACTCGATGCAAATAGCAATGAAAAGAAAGCTGGGGTAGCAATACACATATCAGACTTAATAGACTTTAAAACAAAACCTTCAACAAGAGACAAAGAAGGGCACTATATAATGCTCAAGGGTAAAAACCAACAAGAGGATATAACACTTGTAAATATCTATGCAACCAACATAGGAGCATCTAAATCTATGAAACAATTATTAACAGACATAAAAGGAGAAATAGACAGTAACCTCATAATAGTAGGGGACATTAACACTCCACTTACACCAACGGATAGATCCTCCACACAAAAATCAATGAGGAAACATTGGCCTTAAAGGACACACTAGAACAGATGGACCTAGTACATATATACAGAACATTCCATCCAAAAATTAAAAATACACGTTCTTTTCAAATGCACATGGAACATTCTGCAGGATTGATCAGATTTTAGGCCTCAAAACAAGCATCAATAAATTTAAGAAGATTGAAATAATACCAACCATCTTTTCTGACCACAACGGTATGAAACTGGAAATCAACTATAGGAAGAAAATCAAAAAAGCCACAAACATGTGGAGATTAAAGAAAATTCTAAGTAACAACGCTTGGGTCAACGAAGAAATGAAAGGAGAAATAAAAAAATACCTGGAGATAAATGAAAATGAAAATACGACATGCCAGAATTTATGGGATACAGCAAAAGCAGTTCTAAGAGGGAAGTTTATAGCAATACAGGCCTATCTCAACAAACAAGAAAAGTCTCAAATAAACAATCTAACAACACACACACAGGAAGTGGAAAAAGAAGAACAAGCAAAGCCCCAAATCAGTAGAAGAAGGGAAATAATAAAACATCAGAGCAGCAATAAATGAAATAGAGACTAAGAAAAAATAGAAAAAAAAAATAAAACCAAGAGCTGGTTCTTTGAAAAGATAAACAAAATTGGCAGACATTTAGCTAGACTCACCAAGAAAAAAGAGAGAAGGCTCAAATAAGTAAAATCAGAAATGAAAGAGGAGAAATTACAACAGACACCTCACAAATACAAAAGATTATAAGAGAATACTATGAAAAGCTATATGCCAAGAAATTTGACAAACTGGAAGAAATGGGTAAATTCTCAGAATCATACAACCTTCTGAAACTGAATCAAGAAGAAACAAAGAATTTGAATAGACCAATTACTGGTAAGGAGATCGAAACAATAATCAAAAACCTCACCAAAGATAAAAGTCCAGGTCCAGACAGCCTCCCTGGTGAATTCCATCAGACATTCAAAGAAGACTTAATACCTATCCTTCTCAAACTCTCTCAAAAAACTGAAGAGGAAGGGAAGCTCCCTAACTCTTTCTATGAAGCCAACATTACCCTGATATCAAAACCAGACAAGGACAACACAAAGAAAGAAAACTACAGGCCAATATCACTGATGAACATTGATGCAAAAATCCGCAACAAAATACTAGCAAATTGCATACAACAATACACTGAAAAAATTATACACCATGATCAGATGGGATTTCTTCCAGGGATGCAGGGATAGTTCAACATTCACAAATCAATCAACACGATACACCATATCAATAAAATGAAGAATAAAAATCACATGATCACCTCAATAGATGCAGAGAACGCATTTGACAAGACACAGTATCTATTTATGATAAAAACTCTGAATAAAATGGATATAGAAGGAGGGGCTGGCCCGGTGGCGCAAGCAGTTAAGTGCGCACGCTCCGCTGCGGCGGCCCGGGGTTTGCTGGTTTGGATCCCGGGCGCGCAACTACGCACTGCTTGGCAAGCCATGCTGTGGCGGCGTCCCATATAAAGTGGAGGAAGATGGGCACGGATGTTAGCCCAGGGCCGTCTTCCTCAGCAAAAAAAGAGGAGGATTGGCGGATGTTAGCACAGGGCTGATCTCCTCACAAAAAAAAAAAAAAACAAATGGATATAGAAGGAAAGTACCTCAACATAATAAAGGCCATATATGACAAACCCACAGCTAATATCATCTTCAGTGTCAATAAACCTGAAAGCTATCTCTCTAAGAACAGGAACCAGACAAGGATGCCCACTCTCACCACACCTTATTTTTTTTAATTTTTTGTTTATTGCAGTAACATTGGTTTATAACATTGTATAAATTTCAGGTGTACATCATTATACTTCTATTTCTGCATAGATTACATCATGTTCACCACCAAAATACTAATTACAACCCATTACCACACACATGTGCCGAATTATCCCTTTCACCCTCCTCCTTCCCCCCTTCCCCTCTGGTAACCACCAATCCAATCTCTGTCTCTATGTGTTAGTTTATTGTTGTTATTATCTACTACTTAATGAAGGAAATCATACGGTATTTGACCTTCTCCCTCTGACTTATTTCACTTTGCATAATACCCTCAATGTCCATCCATGTTGTCAGAAATGGCTGGATTTCATCATTTCTTATGGCTGAGTAGTATTCCATTGTGCATATATACCACATCTTCTTTATACATTCGTCCCTTGATGGGCACTCACAACTCCTTTTTAACATAGTATTGGAAGTTCTAGCCAGAGCAATCAGGCAAGAAAAAGAAATAAAAGTGATCCAAATTGGAAACAAAGAAGTGAAACTGTCACTATCTGCAAATGACATGATTTTATATATGGAAAACCCTAAGGAATCCACCAAGAAACTTGTAGAAGTAATAATACGGTAAAGTTGCAGGATACAAAATCAACATAGAAAAATCAGTTGCATTTCGATACACTAACAAGCAAGTAGCAGAAAGAGAAATTAAGAATGCAACCCCATTTACAATTGCAATGAAAAGAATAAAATACCTAGGAATAAACTTAACCAAAGAGGTGAAAGATCTGTACACTGAAAACTATAAAACATTTCTGAAAGAAATTGAAGAAGACACAAAGAAATGGAAAGATATTCCGTGCTCTTGCATTGGAAGAATTAACATAGTTAAGATGTTCACCCTTCCTAAAGCAATCTATACATTCAATGCAATCACTATCAAAGTCCGAACAGCAGTTTTCACAGAAATAGAACAAAGAATCCTCAAATTTATGTGGAGCAACAAAAGACCCCGGATAGCCCAAGGAATCTTGAGGAAAAAGAATAAAGCTGGAGGTATCACACTCTCTGATTTCAAAATATACTACAAAGCTATAATAACCAAAACAACATGGTACTGGCACAAAAAGAGACACAGAGATCGATGGAATAGAATCAAAAGCCAAGAAATAAACCCACATATCTATGGACAGCTAATCTTCAACAAAGGAGTGAAGAACATACAATGGAGAAAGGAAAGTCTCTTAAACAAATTGTTTTGGGAAAACTGGACAGCCACATGCAAATAAATGAAAGTGGACCATTATCTTACACCATACACAAAATTTAACTCAAAATGTATTGAAGACTTGAATGTAAGACCTGAAACCCTGTAAATTCTAGAAGAAAACATAGGCAGTATGCTCTTTAACATCGGTCTTAGCAACGTATTTTCAAGCACTATGTCTGACTGGGCAAGAGAAATAATAGTCAAAATAAACAAATGGGACTACATCAAACTAAAAAGCTTCTGCACAGCAAAGGAAACCATCAACAAAATGAAAAGACACCGTACCAATTGGGAGAAGATATTTGCAAACCATATATCTGATAAGGGGTTAATCTCCAAAATATATAAAGAACTCATACATGTCAAGAACAAAAAAACTAACAACCCAATTAAAAAATGGGCAAAAGACCTGAACAGACGGTTCTCTAAGGAAAATATACAGATGGCCAAGAGGCACATGAAAAGATGTTCAACATCATTAACTATTAGAGAAATGCCAATCAAAACTACAATGAGTTATCACCTCATGCCTGTCAGAATGGCTACAATCAACAAGACAGGAAATAACAAGGGTTGAAGAGGATGTGGAGAGAAGGGAACTCTCATACACTGCTGATGGGAGTGCAAACTGGTGGAGCCACTATGGAAAACAGTATGGCGATTCCTCAAATAATTAAGGAGAGAGTTACTCTATGATCCAGCTATTCCACTGCTGGGCATTTATCCAAAGAACATGAAAACACCAATGCGTAAAGATACATGCAACCCTGTGTTGGTTGCAGCATCATTCACAATAGCCAAGACTTTGAAGCAACCTAAGCGCCCATCAAGGGATGAATGGATGAAGAAGATGTGGTTTATATACACAATGGCATACTACTCAGACATAAGAAACGATGAAATCCAGCCATTTGTGACAACATGGATGGACCTTCAGGGTATTATGCTAAGTCAAATAAGTCAGAGGGAGATGATCAAATACTGTATGATCTCATTTGTTAAGCAGTAGATAAAAACAACAACAGACACCCAGAGATGGAGAGTATATTGGTGGTTACCAGAGGGGAAGTGGTGAGGGATCAAGGCGAAAGGGATAATTAGGCACATGTGTGTGGTGATGCATTGTAATTAGTATTTGGGTGGTCAACATGAAAACATGATGTAAAAGAAAAAAAAGATTCTGGTACCCAAAGTGTTAGGATACTAGTTAAGTTACAGGTTTGGCTACTGTTACATAAGTCAAAATAATATTAGCTTAACCAAAAAAAGTTTATTTTTCTGTCCTGTAAAAAAAAATAATAAAAAATAAAATGAGAAAAAAAGTCTAATCCAGCAGAGTGTTTAGTAGTCCATCTGGATGCATACGCAAGCCAATTCTCCAATCTAGTTTATAACAGCAATAAAGCTAGAATCATGACCTTCAACTGGCCCCATCATTTTTGACTCTGTTGGTTCAGAACTCACACTGGGAAAAGAGAAGTATAATTTATTTCTCCCCTATTTAAAATAATTACTGATTCTAGACAACTATGCTTGTTAATAGTTTCACAAACCATTATCTCAAAGAAGGACCAGCTACTGGATCTCACGTGGCTTCCATGGTGATATCATTGCTTATGGTCTCTTATATAGGAACCAGGGCCATGAATGTGGGTCTTCCGCGAGTACCATTGAGGGGCATGTAGTCTTTACCATCCTTCATGAGAAAACAGACATGTTAATCATTCCTAATCATTCCTAAAGGACAAACATGCTAATTTGAATTTGTGATTCCTTTTCATGGCTGCATCTGGCTATAAAACCTGCTAGTCTTCATTGGACAATTCAGAAATTTGCTTTAGTTTTCCATTTACCTTAAAATCCCTGCTTAATAGGTTAGCTCTGAGCCACTTCTTTTGTCCCAGAGACTGATTTGTAAGGATGTATTTACAAACAACTGGTGGATTCAGTGTTCTTTACGAGAAGTGTTTTGTAAAGGTTCTTCCCTTCTTCCCTCTTCATTTCCCCTATCCTCTTTCCTCTTAAATAATCAATCCTTCAAGGGATAAATGGAGGACAACTCTTGAGTGTAACAACTCTGGCAGTGTTGGGATACAGGTTCTCCATCGAAACATTTGTTTTCCTGCTACCCATTGTGCCTGGAGTTGTCTGATACATCATCTACCCCTTAGCCTTCTATAGTTAATCCATTATCCAAGAACCAAATTAAAAATGTGATCAAATAATAACAGTATTAAGCACTGCTTACTATGTGCCAGGCACTATAATAAGTGCTTTACATCTATTATCTCGTTTACTCATCATATTTTATGAAAAAATGTACTATTAGTATCCCATTTTACAGACGGGTAACCTGAGGCACAAAGAGGTTAAGTAATATGCCCAAAGTCACACAGTTAGTAAGTGTAAGACAAGGATTCTGTTCCCAATCATTTCTCTTAATCACTGCATATTGCCATTTTTGATCATGGTCATGTGGGGAGGTGATGAGTTTTTCTATAAGTATCTCAGTTTACTACCTGACCTGTAATATATCCCCTTTTTCCTGCCTTCTCCCTGCTCACAGTCCTGAGTCTGAGCAACATCTCTGCCTTGTGTATTTTACTTGCCCTCTATCAGGTATAGAAAAAATGGAATTCAGTGCTCTTCTTTGTATCTCATTGCTGAGAAATAGTGAGCTAACTTCAAGATTAGGGAAACCACCACGTTGAGTGTCGTGCAGCTTCAGATCCTAGAAAGTCAGGGAAAGAGGGAGGCTGGAGATCATTCAACATCTTCATTTTACATGTCTCCAGGTGAGAAGTCTGAGCCTTAAAAGAGTTGGGAAAGTGACTTTCCCAGAGTCTCACAAGTACCAAGTTTATGTGCTGAGAAACTCTAGTAACTGGTTTAGCCACATAACTCCAAAAGCTGCTTCCTGCCTTCATGAAACTAACTCATGTACCTAGTGCTATATAGCAATGTGAATAGCTTGTAAATACCTGAATGGATAAATTAATTTGAATCTTAGAGGCGGATTTCTTGTTGTTTTAGGTATCCATAGTTAAAAAAGAAAACCCTCCATTGATTCTTTTTACCCCCATCTTTGTTGAGGTATAATTCACAAATAAAAATTGTATATATTTAAAATGTACAACAATAATTTCATATATGTATACATTATTAAATAATCGCCACGAGCCACCTTATTAACATATCCATCTCCTTAGAGTTATCTTTTTTGAGATGAGCACACTTAAGATCTATTCTCTTAGCAAATTTCAAGTTTACAATACAGCATTATTAACTGTAGTCATTATGTTGTACATTAGATCTCCAGAACTTATTCCTTTTGTCTAAATGAAGCTTTGTATCCCTTGACCAACATCTCCCCATTTCCCACTCCCTGCATCTCCTGGTAACCACCATTTTACTCTCTGCTTCTATAAGTTTGACTATTTTAGACTCCACATATAAGTGAGATCATGCAGTATTTGTCTTTCTGCATCTGGATTCCTTTTGTTCCTTGAGTCACTACTTAAGTTACTTTTTGAGAATAAGTTGAAGATTCAAAATCAATCACTAGAAGGAGATCTAATTCCTTCCTATTAAGGTTTCAGCAACAGCATTTTTTCAGAAGCAACAACGGGATTGTGAGAAACAGGGGAATGGAATACTGTACTCGGTTTGATCTGAGCTACCAAGGACCTGAGTGTTGCCTTTTTTTGACTTGAAAAGTAATTAAAAAGTAAGTTTGTTTGAGATACAGGGTCTTTGTTAGCATGGAGGGATGGGATATTGGGACTCTTTAATGCTTCATGTGACCACAGATGGGTAAGCCTTAATTTGAAATGCACTCTCCTTAAATTAATCGAACCTTTGAGTCTACCATCTCGACTTCTCATCCCCCTTCAGGCCCTCACCACTTTGAAAGTCCAATATCCTTAATAATATCAGATATCCTTAATAAAGTCAGATATCTTTAATAATGATCATGAATCCTGGGTTCCAACTTGGAGAAGCCAACTTGAAGGTAAGGGGTCATGTAATGTCTTCCAACCCAAATGTCATCTCTTCCTTCAAGACATCTTACCCTTAGCTAGAAATGATCTCTCTCCTGCTCCTGAGCTCCAAAATTGCCTTTCCTCCTTATCCCTATCTCTATTCCTTCTTCCCAAATAGATAATTTTCTGTCTTATGTCTAGTTCTAGAGCACTGTGATAGGCAACATCTAAAATGGCCTAATGATTTCCACCCTTTAGTATTCATATCCTTTTGTAATTTCCTCTTCTAAAATGTGGTCTGATTTTATTGACTCACTTCTGATAAAGAAAATATGGCAAAAATGAAGGATAATAGGTTATAAAAAGATGCAGCTTCCACCTTGGGTGTTCTCTTTCATGCTGAGGGAAGCCAGCTGTCATATTGTGAGCTTCCCTAGGGAGAGGCCTATGTTGCATTCAATTGAGAGGGAACTAGGGCCAACACTCAGAGAGGAATTGAAGCAGCCAATAACTGCATAAGTGAACTTGGAATTGTATCTACTCTCATTTGAACTTTCAGATGAGACTTCAATCACTGCCTACAGCTTCACTGAAATCTCATAAGACACTTTGAGCCAGAGGCACCTAGTTAAGTTGTACCTGAATTCCTGACCCTTGGGAAATGTGAGATATTAAAAGTCTGTTTTTTAAATTTATTTTATATTGTGGTAAAACATACATAACATAAAATTTAACATTTTAACCTTTAAAGTATAGAGTTCATTGACATTAAGCATATTCACATTTTGTGCACCCATCACTATTATCCATCTCCAGAACTTTTTTATCATCCAAACAGCAACTCTATACTGATTAAAAAATAACTCTCCATTCCTTCCCTACCCTTAGCCCCTGGTAACCTTGGTTATATTTTCTTTATCTATGAATTTGACTATTCTATGCACCTCATATTAGTGGAATCATACAATTTTTGTTCTTGTGTCTGACAT
Source organism: Ceratotherium simum simum (assembly GCF_057802395.1). Classification (NCBI taxonomy): domain Eukaryota; kingdom Metazoa; phylum Chordata; class Mammalia; order Perissodactyla; family Rhinocerotidae; genus Ceratotherium; species Ceratotherium simum. The sequence goes on along the minus strand of NC_141940.1, from coordinate 80,365,341 downwards.
TTTACTTAACATAATGTCTTCAAGTTTCATGCTTGTTGTAGCATATTGCAGAATTTACTTCCTTTTTAAAGGCTGAATAAGATTCCATTGTATGTACATATCACATTTTGTTTATCCCTTCACCCATCCATGGAAACATGGGTTGTTTTCACCTTTTGGCTTTTATGGATAATGCTGCTATGAGCATTGGTATACAAATTACTGTTTGAGCTCCTGATTCCAATTCTTTTGGGTGTATATGCAGAAGTGGAATTGCTGGATCATATGTAATTCAATGTTTAATTTTTTGAGGGACTGCAATAATCTTTTCTACAGTGGCTGCACCATGTTACATTCCCACCAACAATGCACAAGAGCTACAATTTCTCCAGATCCTTGCCAACATTTGTCATTTTCTACTGTTTTTTTAAACAATACCTGTCCTAATAGGTATAAAGTTGTATCTCATTGTGATTTTTATTTGCATTCCCCCAATGATTAGTGATATTGAGAATCTTTTCAAGTGCTTATTGGCCAATTGTCTGTCTTCTTTGGAGAAGTGTCTACTCAAATCCGTGCCCATTTTAAATTGGTTTTGGTTTTTTTTGTTGTTGTTGAGAATCAGGAATTTTGTATAAATTCTGGATATTAGTCCCTTATTAAATATATGATATGCAAATATTTTATCCCATTGCATAAGTTGCTTTTTCACTCAATTGATAATGTCCTTTGATGCACAAGTTTTGCATTTTGATATTGTCCAAGTTATCTATATTTTCTTTATTTATATAGCTGCTTTTTATTTGGGTGTCATAGCCAATAAATCATTGTCAATTTTAAAGTAATGAAGCTTTTCTCCTATATTTTCTTCTAAGAGTTTTATAATTTTAGCTCTTACATTTAGGTCTTTGATCCATTTTGTGTTGATGTTTGTATATGGTGTAAGGTAAGGATCGAACTTTATTCTATGGCATATGGGTATCCAGTTTTCACAACATCATTTGTTGAAATCATTGTCCTTTCCCCATTGAATGGTCTTAGCACAGTTGTTAAAAATTATTTAACCATAGAATGAGGTTAATTTCCGGACTCTCTATTCTATTCTATGGGTCAAAGTCTGTCATTATGCTAGTGCTACAATATTTCCATTACTATAGCTTTGTAGTAGGTATTGAAATCAGAAAGTTTTAGTTCTCCAACTTTGATTTTTTTTCAAGATTGTTTTGACTATGTGGTGTCCCTTGAAATTTCATATGAATTTTAGAATGGAATTTTCTATTTCTGCAAAAAATATCATTTGGGTTTTGACAATGATTACATTGAATCTGTAGATAACTCTGTGTAGTATTGACATACTATCAATATTAAGTTTTCCAATTTATTTATGTCTCCTTTAATTTATTTCAAGAATGTTTTTTTAATTTTAAATATGCTAGTCTTTTACCTCCTTGGTTAAGTAATTCCTAGGTATTTTATCCTATTTGATGCTGTTGTAAATGTATTTTTATTATTATTTTATTGAGGTCATAATGGTTTATAATGTCATTGAAATTTTATCCTTAATTTCCTTTTCAAAGTGTTTATTGTTAGTGTATAGAAACGCAACTGAATTTTATGTGTTGATATTGTATTTTGCAACTTTGCTGAACTTATTAGTTCTAAAAGATTTGTTGTTGCTGTTGTTGAATCTTTAGGATTTTCTATATATATGATCATGTCACCTGCAAATGGATGGCAGATCTTCTTTTCCAATTTGTATGCCTTTCTTTTTCTTGCCTAATTGCTCTAGCTAGGACGTCCAATACTATGTTGAATAAAAGTGGTAAAAGCAGGCACACTTGTCTTTTTCCTGATTTCAGAGAAAAAACTTTCATTCTTTCACCATTGCGTATTATGTTAGCTGTGAGTTTTTCATAAGTGACCTCTACTATGTTGAAGTAGTTTCACTCTATTCCTAGTTTTTTTTAACTTTTGTTTATCATGAAAAGAGTTAAATTTTTTCAAATGCTTTTTCTGCACCTATTGAGATGATACGTCTATTATTTTAAGCTGCTAAGATTTAGGGTAATTTGTTATGTAGCAGTAGGTAACTAATACTAATTTTGTTACCCAAAAGTGTTAAGTGCTGCCATAAACAAATATCTAAATTGTGGCAGGGCTGTGGAACCAGACAGTGAGAAGAGGCAGGAAGACCTTTAAGGAGAGCATAAGTGAAAGCCTGAATTGCCTCTAACTAACTATTTGTATAACTTTGGCTTGACAAGAAGAGGCTCATCATGAGGAATATTTTATCAGAAACTGAAAGAAGAAGTTCCTTATTATGTAGTGGCAAAAATTTGATCAACACAGCTGCCTGCAGTTATTTGAAAAGTAGAAAATGTTCCTAATAAATGGAATGACCTAGGTAAAGTTATTTACAGGTAAAATATTGAAGGTAACACCTGGCTTCTTTCTGTTGCTTCTAATAAAATGCAAGAAGAGAGAGATACTTGTGGGAAGAGCAAACTGTTAAATAAAAAGGAATTAGGACTTGACGATTTTGAAAATTCTCATCTTCTCCAAATAGTAAAATATGCTAAAATAAATAGCTTTTGAACAAAGATTAAATCTAGGACACTGTCAAAAAAACATGGTCTTCAAATTAAGCTAAATATATGACTATGAAAACAAACAACAGGGCCTCTAGGAAGTTTAAAGAGATTGTTCTCAATCATCTCAGCAAGAGTCCAAGAAGGGCTTATCTCAAAAAGGTTTATGGGTGTGGCTTTTGTCAAATATAATGAACCCCTATGAGATTAATAGGTAGCCCACAAAGGTTTTGAGAAAATTATATGAGCAGAAATACTGTCAAATTGGACTGAAAGGGACAGAGACAGTATAAACTAAAAATAGGCCATTAGACTCTCCAAATTCTACTGATGGTAAGCAGGCTGACAAAACTGTTCAGCTGCAAATATTTTCTACCTTTTATGAAAAAGGAAAGATCATGGTAAAATCAAAATTTTATGAAAATGCTGTTCTTTTTGCCTAGAATTCTCTCCTTTCACTTCTCCAATAGTTACTGCTCATCTCTCAAGATTCTTTGTGTTCCTTCTTCTTGGTACTCATCATACTCTACTATAAGCCTTGGTTTTCTTATGTGGATTCCCTACTAGACTGTGTGTTCCTCAAGGTCAGGGATCATGTCTTCTTATCTTTACATCCGTAACCAAAATCTCCCAAAACAGAAAACTCCAGGACCAGATGGCTTCACTGATAAATTCTACCCAACACTTAAGGAAGAATTAATGTTAATTCTTCTCAAACTATTCCATAAAATTGAAGAGGAGGGAACACTTCCAACTCATTTTATGAGGCTAGCATTACCCTGATACCAAAGCCAGATAAGGACACTACAAGAAAAGAAAACCATAGACCAATATCTCTACTGAATATAGATGCAAAAATTGTCAAGAAAATATTAGCAAACTGAATTCAAGAACACATTAAAAAGATCATACACCATTACCAAGTGGGATTTTTCCTATGGGATACAAGGATGGTTCAACATATGCAAATCAATAAATGTAATACATCACATTAATAGAATAAAAGATAAAAATCACATGATCATACAGAATATATCACATGATCCTCGATATAAATGAATATACCTCAACATAACAAAGGCCATATATGACAAACCACAGCTAACCTTATACTCAATGGTGAAAAATTGAAAACATTTCCTCTAAGATCAGGAACAAGACAGGATACCCACTCTTACCACTCTTATTCAACATAGTACTGGAAGTCCTAGGTAAAGCAATTAGGCAAGACAAAGAAATAAAAAGGCGACCAAATCAGAAAGGAAGAAGTAAAATTGTCTTTGTTTGTAAATGATACAATTTTGTATATAGACAATCCCAAAGACTCAACAAAAAACTTGTTGGAACTAATCAACAATTTTAGTAACATTGTAGAATATAAATCAACATACAGAAATCAGTTCCATTTCTACACACCAATAATAAAACATCTGTGAAATAAATTTTAAAAACTACCACATTAAAAATAGCATCAAAAACATAAAATAGCTAGGAATATATTTACCCAAGACAGTGAAAGATCTGTACAATATAAACTACAAGACTTTGTTGAAAGAAAACAAGGAAGAGACAAATAAATGGAAAGACATCCCATGTTTATGGATTGGAAGAATTAATGTTGTTAAAATTTGCATACCACCCAAAGCCATCTATCTATTCAATGTAATCCCTATCAAATACAAATGGCATTACTCACAAAAATAGAAAAAGAATCCTAAAATTTGTATGAAACTGCAAAAGACCCCAAATAGCCAAAACAATCCTAAGTAAAAAGAACAAAGCCAGAGGTATTGCACTTCTTAATTTCAAACTATATTACAAAGCTGTGGTAACAAAAAAACAACAGTATGGGACTTGGATAAAAATAGACACATAGACCAATGGAACAGAAGAGAGAGCCCAGAATTAACCCCCATATATACAGTCAATAGACAGCCAAGATCACCCAATGGTTATAGGATAATCTCTTCAACAAATGGTGTTGGGAAAACTAGATCACCACATGTAGAACAATGCAGTTGGACCTATATCTTACATCACTCACAAAAATTAACTCAAAATGGATCAAAGACTTAAACATAAGACCTGATACCATAAAACTCCCTTAAGAAAACATAGGTAAGAAGTGACATTGGTGTTGGTGATACCGAACCTCTTAATCTCAAGTTTGTGTGCCCGATGCCCAGCAAGCCAAACACTGAGACATCGGTGCTTGGAGATGAGAAAGATTTATTCGAATTGGCCAAAACGAGCAGGTGGGAGCCTAGATTAGCTCAAATCCACCTCCCCTAGAACAGAAAGCAGGGGGATTTTTTAGAGCTAAGGAACTTGGCAGGAGGGGCTTCAGCGAAACAAAGGAGTCACTCCTGATAGGCCTCTGGGCAATCTGACTTCTGTACTTCAACAGCTGCTAAGGGCCAGCCATGTCTGGTGATCGGCCATCTGGTGATTGCAAGCTCCCTGAAGGCATTCTCTTTCTCCTGCAAAACAAGCTCACAAATCCTTGAGAGACTTGAGTCACCAGAAAAACAGCAAATTGGTTTAATATCTACCGTAACCCTCAGACACCCAGCTTCATTGGCAAGGACTTTTTGGATATGACACCAAAAGCACAAACAACGAATGCACAAATCAATCAACAAGACCTCATCAAATGCAAAATATTTTGCATAGCAAAAGAAAGAATTAACAAAATTAAAACAAACTACATTGAAATTAAAAAGCTGGAGGCATCACACTTCCTCATTTCAAAATATATACAAAGCTACAGTAAGTATAATGTATGGTACTGGCTTAAAAACAGACTTATAGACCAATGGAACATAACAGAGAGCCTAGAAATAAACCCATGCATATACAGTCAATTGATCTTAAACAAGGATGCCAAGAATACACAATGGAGAAGCAATGGTCTCTTCACAAATGGTGTTGGGAAAACTGGATATATACATGCAAAAGGATGAATCTAGATCCCTATCTTACACCATACACAAAGATTAACTCAAAATGGATTAAAGACTTAAGCTAAGATCTGAAACTGTAAAACTCCTAGGAAAAAACCTAGAGGAAAGCTTTATGGCACTGGTTTTGGCAATGACCTCATGGATATGACACCAAAAGCACAGGCAACAAAAGCAAAAATATATAAGCAGAACTACATCAATCTAAAAATTTTCTGCACAAAAAAGGAAACAATCAACAGAGTAAAAAGGCAACCTAGGGAATGGGGGAAAATATTTACAAATCATATATCTGATAAGGGGTTATTTTCCAAAATATATAAGAAATTGCTCTAACTCAACAGCAAAAAACCAAATAACACAATTAAAAAAAAAAAAGGAACAACAGGTACATGAAAAGTTGATCAACATCACTTACCACCTGGGAAATGCAAATCATTACACAGTGAGATCTCACCCCATAGGATGGCTATTATTAAAAATAAACTAAACATATGGCAAGGATGCAGAGAATTATATTTCTCGTACACTCGCTGGTAACATGCAGCCACTATGGAAAAACAGTATGTAAATTCCCCCAAAAGTTAAAAATAGAACTATCATATGATCTAGCAACCTCACTCCTGAGTTTATATCCAAAAGAATTTACATCAGGATCTCAAAGGACTCTTACTTCACAGTGCCTTGAATGTAGAAGGCACATTGCAAATGTTTGTTGAATTAAATTACAGCTCTGATGTAATAAACTTCTAATCCATTTAATTGGTACATGTTTCTTATTTTTCTCTTTTAAACATCAATAAATGGTTTATGATGATGTTAATAGAGGTTAAATGAATAGAAACCAGGTTTTATTTTATTATTATGAAGTTGGAATTTGAGCATTTATCATCAAAAGTGACATTAGGTATGTCAAATCTACTGCCTGGGTTTTCATAATGGCAATTGCTATGTCTAGCTCTAGGGTTAAGAATGGGTCAAGTAAAACAGCACTGGGAATTGGCAACTTATCTCTTATTGGTCAAAACACAAGGACAAAAAAAACAGTTGGGATTGGCCTTTAAGCAGCATCTTTCATGGACCAAAGTTGTTGTAGTTGTATGGTACCCCACTGAGTCAAGAGAGGGTCTGCCTGTGACCTCTGTTGTTAGGAACAAACTGTGGCACTGGGTTATCACAGCTTGAAACTTCCAGTTTGAAACTGAAATTGCTTCCCAGACTGCTGCTGTACTCACTGTCTGAACTTGTATCCACTGGCTGAACAAGCTGTGATTTGTTCTTTCCACAAAGAGCTAATGTTTTTTGAGTACCTACTGTACAGGTCACTATGATGGTACTCTGAGATCTTCAATGAGATAGAATCTATCAAAGGGCCCAAAGGAGAGCCCACCCATGGAGTCTGGTACACTTCTAGTACCATCTTCAAGTTATCTGCTATTCCAGGTGTGGTAAGAGAACCCATATCCACCAGCAAAGTATGCTAGTGTTACCACACCAGGTCCGTTTTTGCCCACCGCCCAGAAATCCAAACACCAAGATGATGAGATTGCAGAGAGAGAGTGTTTAATCACAAGGCATCCAAGTGAGGAAATGGGAGAATTAATCTCAAATCCCCTTCCCAGAAAATAGGGACTTAGGGATATTGATGGAGTATGGGGCAAGGTGGTCTGAAATGATTGGAGGTGAGGAGAGATGAGGTAATTGATGGTCTGTGCAAGTGTAGTCAGGCTTCATGCCTCTTCATAGGACACATGTTCACAGAATGGCAGCATTACCATGCCCTGAGGGTGGAGTTCCAACCTCTTGCAGTCAAAACGTCACTTATCAGACACCTGTCTGCGTGGGCCCAGTTGATGGGTTGTTGGTCTCAATCTATCCTGAAGTGGACAAAGCATTCAGTTCCTGAAAAAAATATAGCTCAAACACCCATTACCATGGTGACCCTGGCTCCAGGGGGGTTACCTATAGGATCCTAGTGGGAGTCAGATAGCATATTACCTAAACAGCACAGTTAATAATGGGTAAGTTTATCATGTAGATTTAAGTCCTCATCTTCCATTCTGATAAGTTTCTAGGTAAGGCCATCCCCCCCTTCCTGGTACAGGGAAGAAGATATCTTTACAAATGAAGATTTTCTTTACAATGTCTCTTATAAAGGGTAACCAGAACTAAGAGTGGGCTTAGCAAGGACACACCCAGATACTGGAGATGTCTACGGTAATGGCCTGTTCCAGGGGCAGGCCTCCCATCCCAAACTCCTTTGATTAGTTAGTGGTGGTGGGGGACAATTCTGATCCCCCATAGTTACTAGCTGCTTAATCATCAATGGCTAACTGTTTGCTGGTTTCATTACGAGGCAGAGATGACTCTGGAACCACCTTGCTCCACTATGCTCCACACCTTGCTTTGTTTGATGGTAGAGAGATCAGGGAGAGAGATGGGAGATTGATAAGGATAGAAGGGTGGCATAACTTCACAAAAAGGACACAGGAGCAACATATCCAGTTCTTCTAAGAAAAATTATTCTTGGATGAGAAGTGTCCGTTATACAGCTTCCACTCTCTAAGTGGCATACATAAGTGGGTGTTGGGGAAGAGGGAGAATTCCCTTCCACTCTTTCCCTTAAGGTTCTTATGGCTGGCCAAATAATTAAAAGACAGGTTAGCAGGAGAAAATAATACCAAGTTTAATAACATGTATACATGGGAGAAACCAGGGAAACTGAGTTTCTCAACAAAATGACAGAGATTCTCTTCTTAAATACCATCTTCAGCTAAAGACAAAGGAGGATGTTGGGGGTGAGGGAGTCAGTTATGTGAGATTACCAGAAAAGCACAGTAAACAAGAGTAAGATTATCATGCAGATTGAAGGCCTCACCTTCCACATTGATAAGCTTCTAGAGATGAGGTCATGCCCCCTCTTCCCAGTACAGAGAAGGAGATGCCTTTACAAATGGAGATTTCCCTTATAAATGTAAATGTTTGTCTGGCAACTATTTTCAAAGACACCTAGAGCATGTGGCCAGGAAAAGACAGAATTTTTCATAAGAGGGGCTTGGTGCCTTTCCTATTGTAACGTCTATTTTACATTATATTACAGCCATCATATGGTATTGGCTCCTCCCTGAAACAGGTATTCTATGTTAAATTCTTTAGGCAGTTTGGGGGAGGTCAAATGTCCATCAGAGAAAATAATCAAGGTAAAGAGATATATTTCAGGGTGGCTAATTTTGATCTCTCATATGGGTCACCAGCTTCTTAGGAAAACACTTCAAATGCTCCCTGCAAGGCCAGAATAGATCATAGCTTTTGGAGGATACTTTGGCATGAGGTTGTGGCAATCTTCTACCTTAGGTTTAACTAAGCTGTGTAGGCCTCTTGCCTGGTGTCTTTCTCTCCCTGCAACCTATCTATTGGATACCTTGAGGCACCATCTTGCACCTGGTAGCTAGTCACAAGTTTGCCCTCAAAGTCAAATCATAAGTCCACTCAAACTAAATCTTTTTCTGTTTAAAAACTTTTCTTATCCTCCTAGGAATTTCTTATAGCTCTGGGTTTTGTCTTGATTCAACACCTCAGGCTTAATAAGGATTGGCAGGGATGTAGAGATTAATCTTCTGAGATACGATTGTGAAGAATCAAGTTCTTCAACCCTTATAAATTGGCCCTGTTCTCTCCCCTCCACCTGGTCCCAACCTCAGGACCTGTGTGAAGACTTATTCTTATGAGCCTTCTCCCACTCTCCTGCTGAGGCAGTTATGAGTTTTGCAGCAAAATTCCATCCACCATTATGGTATCACACCATTTTAATAACAAAAACACATAGTTGCTGCAATGTACATACAAATAAGAATTTGCATACACACTGTAAAAAGAAAGGTCTTTCTTTCATGAAACAGTCTATTATTTTGCTTTCTTCTGTTTTCATTCAGGCATTAGACACAATTTCAGACACCTATCTTGGAGTGTTACCAGCTGAATCTGAAAATCTGAAATCTTGATTCAGGAGATTGGAATTCCAACCCTTGGAGTATACACCTGTGCACAGATTTTTGGGACACCTCTCCCTGGTCTAACAGGCAAATCTCACAAGCAAACTGCATAGGCTTTAAGTCAGTACAATAAAATCCATGCTGTACTGTGCAGCAGCTGTACTGTGAAGCAGCCGTGCAGGCCATCTTCAGCCTTTGTCAAATGACCTTGCAACCCCACATCTCTGATGATGCCAACTGGATAGGTTCACAACAGGGCAGAGATAAAGCGTTACCTCACTCTCACATTTCCCAGCTGCATTTCTTAGATATTGGGGGATTAATTAATGATTCTGGTCCTTGCCTCCTTCCACACATAGCATCTCTGAACTTGTTTGATGTATAACCAAGAAATTCTTGTTTATGTTACCTTCAATGTAGGATCTAGAGAAAAGCCCAGATGTACTCTATCCTTTTTTTTAACATATATGAACTCTAATTTTGAGTTTTTTTCTCTTCCCTGCAAGTGCTCTGTTTGTGAAAGAGATATAAACTGCACTTAAACTCAGACACCCTAGAGCAGTTCCATTAGATCACTCTGTTGAACTGTTTTCCTGAGGTTCAAACTCCTCTCACTGACTATTGTATAAACTCCTTCACTAATATCACCTAGATTCTTTATTTCAGTCAACACACAAACATTTGTATGACACTTCATTGTTCATATAGTATTTTAACACAGCAACCTTGTGATATAGTATTTATTAACCTCATTTTCTAGAGGAGGAAGTTGGGACCCAGCTTGGAGCAGTGATCTGCTCAAGTGATACAGCTAATGAAAAGCCATGCTGCGATTCATACTCAGGAATGACTTGTAGTCAGCTAAATCATCTTTCTCCATGCACAACTCTGCCAATATAGCTCTGTTTTATCTCCATTTAAAGTCCTTACCACAGCCTATAAGGTACCACATGAAATGGCTCTTGGCTGCCACTCTATCTTCATCATTTACCACTCTTCCCTTCACACAGTGCCTTCCAGCCACAACAGCCATCTTGCTGTTCTTCTCAACATATCAAACCTGTTCCAGTCTCAAGGTCTTTGGACTCACTGTTCCCTATGCCTGGAATGTTCTCACCCCAGATGACCAACTGGCTAGCCCCTCTTTTTCTTCTAATCTTTGCTCAAATATCACCCTGACAGTCTCTCTTAGCCACTCTTTCTAAAATAGTATGCCCCATCACACTCTATCCTATTAGCCCAATATTCTACTAATTAATTGATTAATTAATTAATATCAGTCTTCCCTGCTAGAATGTAAGCTCCTTGAAAGCAGGTATTTTTGTCAGTTTTGATCACTGATAGGTATCGCCAGCTCATAGAATATTGTCTAGCATAGAGTAGGCAGTTAATATATATTTGTTGTTGAATTGGTCATGTAAGAAAAAAAATGGGTGCATCTGGTTAGGGAGTTGCTTCCCTCTGTTCTAGTCTCACAAACAGTGCCCTCCATCAGGCCTGGCCCGAGGTGTGCATCTTCTTGGAACCTCTTGCCTTCACCCACATCAGTAGGCCTTAAATACCATAGTCAAAGACATTATGCTTGGGGCTACAGAGAACCTTTTGCTTTTTAATTCAAAATTGCCATCACGAACCATGGTCAAAAGCCAGAGTTCAAACTTGGAGCCAATAGGGAATCAGTAAGAGGGTGCAGGTGTTAGAAAGTTATATCTGGGGCCGGCCCCATGGCTTAGCAGTTAAGTGCACGCGCTCCGCTGCTGGCGGCCCGGGTTCGGATCCCGGGCGTGCACCGACGCACTGATTCTCTGGCCATGCTGAGGCCGCGTCCCACATACAGCAACTAGAAGGATGTGCAGCTATGACATACAACTATCTACTGGGGCTTTGGGGGGAAAATAAATAAATAAATAAAATCTTTAAAAAAAAAAAAAAGAAAGTTATATCTGGTTAAAGGTGATATGATCCATTCCAGAAACAAAAGAACCATTTCCACAGTCGAACAGAATGACATATCCAGAAGGAATTTTGCATAGCATTTAATCCATATCCTTTGCTTTGCAGAACCTAGAGAAGGTTGTGACTCCCCTGAGGCACCAAAAGCTAATTAAAAGCACATCCTGGACTTGTAATCACAGAATCACAGATTCTTGCTGCAGAGGACTTCAGAGTCCATCTAGCTCAAAGACTCCATTTTACAGATTGGGAATTGAGGCCCAACAAAAGGAAGTGAGTTAGTGGGGTAAGAGATTGGGAGCTGATACATTCAGGATTATTTTTGTAAATTGCCTCAATCTGTAGAATGTACCAGATACCTGGAGCTCCATTTTCATCTTAATGGGATGCTGAGATGTACCATATATATGGGGTGTTTTTTACATAACCACCTTGATTATTGTATCTATATGAATTTAGATACAATAGCAGCTGCCTGAAATGTCATCCCCCAGAGCAATCCTTTTCTTGTTGTTGTTGTTATTTTTTTTTAAATGCAGCTGTTGCCAGTGAATTTCTGACCCACCGAGACATGAAAGGTAAGGTTCATGGACAAAGGTTAGAAAAATTTTAATAAATCCTGAGTTTGGGTCCTGATGGTTGGGTTTCCTAGATCCTGAACAGTTTCTGGAGGAGTACATGCATGGAGATGGCAAAATGGATCTCCCTTACAATGCACATTGAAAGGAGTCCTACCTAAAGGCAGAGGGGTAAACTAGATGCTTTGTGGTAAAGACTTTTAATTCCAGGATGATGCAAGGGCTACAATTACCTACATGCCTCAATTTCTCAGCTAATTCAGTGTTTATTCCAAGAAAAATATTCTTTATAGGAAAGGACTCTGAATCTACTATCAGATTTGGGGTTTTAGTCCCAGCTGTGCCCACTAGTTGTTGTGTGATCCTGGATACATCAGTAAATCTCTGAGTCTCAGCTTTCTCATCTATAAATTGTGGATAATAATGCCTATTCTAGCTCACAAAAAATTGCAACAATTAAGTGAAATAATAATAATCTCTTTAACTTGTTCAGTACTTTGCAATTTGCAGAGCACTTTTATCTACATTATTATGTACTTTCTACAAATGCTAAGCTTCTTGGAGAAAAACTACTGTGTTATTCCATATGCTATTATTTAATAGTAAGATGTGATGTAATAACATTCTACTTATCTAGTATCTGGGCTTTCAGCTACCTCAACTTTTTTTTTTTTTTTTGATGAGGAAGATCAGCCCTGAGCTAACATCCCATGCCAATCTTCCTCTTTTTTGCTGAGGAAGATTGGTCCTGACCTAACATCCGTGCCCATCTTCCTCTACTTTTTCTGGGACTCTGCCATAGCAAGGCTTGATCAGTGGTGCGTTGGTGTGCGCCCGCCCAGGATCCAAACCTGTGAACCCTGGGCCACTGAAGCAGAGCACGTGCACCTAACCGCTGTGCCATGGAGCTGGCCCCTCAGCTACCTCAACTTTTAGGAACAGGGTCTGTTCATGGAAATAACCATGAAGGCCTGTGAACCACAGCCACAAAAAAATAACCAAGAAAAGCAAGAGATGTGATACTGAGATAGGAACCAGCTTAACGAGACAGGGCCATTGCAAGGCCCCTGGCCTAACATGATAAGGCCCCTAACCAATCCGCAAGCTAGGAGAATCAGATAAAGACCACCAAGATCCACATTCTGCATTTTTGGGAGTTTTCTGGGCTTACACATGCGTCCTAGCACCCAGAAGTCCACTGAAGGTGAGCCTAGCCCCATTAGTATAGTAAAAATCACACCCAGGGTAGAAAGCTAGCACGCTAATGATACACATGTTGCATATAGTAGCATGCTACACAACAGTGCAGGCAGAAGCACAACCCCACCTCTACATGCCATGACAACGCACTCCTCCCCAGCCTTTGCCTAAAAGCCCTACAATCCCACTGCCTAACAAGCCAGTCATCTGCCCCTTTCCTTTCTGCACCAGCTCCCTTGTGCCTCTCTTATACACAAGCTAATAAACTTTTACTCTTACTCCCATTTGTTGTCTCTCTTGATTTGCACCCTGGGAGACAGCAAGAACCCATGTGCCAGTAACAGTGTTACCAAAGACACGATATGATCAGTGGATATAGATAGTAAACGTTTTAAAAATTCAGATCCTGCTGGAAGTAAATTTGGCAAATGAGAGAAAGGTGGAAGAAAAACAATGAGGAGAAAGAAAAACAGGGAATGAAGCGAGGAGAAGGCAGTGAGAGCAATGGCAGATTGAAAGAGTTTACTGAGGCAGGGAAATGTGTTATCCATATGAGAGATTTCCATCAAAAAAGACTAAAAGAAAAAGTGTTAACATTCATCTGTCTCAAAATTTTGCTTGTTCAGACACCTTGCTTTTCTGAGCACACTGGATAGTGTGGTGTCAGTGTTTCTAAATCCTGGGGATCCCTGGAGAGAGGAGTGCTAAAAGCTAGCTCACCCCCTCCCCAAGAACCCTTTCCTCAAAGGGCTATGTGTATATGATGGGTTGTGTGCAGTCATGCCTTTCTAAGCGAAGATCTGATATAGAGAAGCCCATTCTGAAATCCAAGTTATCTGGTACATCAATATCTCTTATTGACACTGTCTCAATTTACTGCCTTAGCTTTTGATCCCACATGTGACTTGAGGAAAAACCAAACTGCATCTTTTTCCTCTTTGCTCAAACTTCTTTTCTTTTCCACCTCTTAAATATCTTTCATTTTCAGAGGTTAAACAGAGAGACCAGACATTCTAGATGTGGGCCAAAGCGGCTTCTGTGGGGAAGATAAACATATTCCCATCACTTTAGATCTCAGTGATCTATAAACCTTTGAATCCTCCTCTATACTCAGTGACACAAATACTTAATAAAATATTTATTGTGTGAGTTAGGTGCACCTGGTTCCCAAATAGCATGCCTGGATGATTTTAATGAAAACCCCTCTGCACCACAGAGAGGGCTTTGATTCAGTTATGGAAGGAGGAGAATCTGAAATCTGATGTGAGGTACAGACCAGATTATTGTCAGACCATTGTTTTTTGTTTGTTTGTTTTTTAGCCTTGTTTTGGAACATTTCTCAGTTTCCATGTGTGTTTAAAGTTTTTCTTCCAGGTACGAAGAATGTAGGACTGGGAGTCTGGAGGACTGGTTTCAAGCATTACTGTGCCACTTTGTCCAGGGCACCACAAGATTTAGAAACACTCACACTACATTATCGCTTGGGTAAGCTTGGCAGTATGTATGGTGTTTAAAAGTGGGGCTTGGGAGACAGAAAGCTTGGGTTCAAATTCTGGCTTTTCAAAGTCTTTTAAAAGTTACTTAATCTCTCTGTGTCAACAAAGCCTTGTCTAATCTGTGTCCCTCCTTCCCTCTCTAACTTCACATCCAACTACTCTTATTCTCACTCATCCACTCCAGCCACAGTAGTCTCCTTCCTGATTCTCAAACTCACTGGGCATACTCTAAGCTCAAGACATTTACATTTGCTATTTCTCTTGCTTATATTTCTCATCTCCAAGATAGCTGTATGGCTCATTCTTTTACTCTTCAGATCTTTACTGAAACATTTCTCTTTCTGTGAAGCTCTCATTAATCACCCAATTTAAAAACTAACCCACATTATGCTTCATTCCAATACTCCCTAACCCCCTTCTCTGCTTAATTTCTCTCCATACTACCTAACAACATTTAAAATTTTCCATATTTTACTTAGTAATCATTTATGGTCAGTCTTTTCTGATTAGAATGCAAGCTCCATGGTGGCAGGGATTATCATTTGCTTTGTTTAACACTATATCCCCAGAACTTAGAATGCCTGGCACATAATAGTTTCTCAATAAATATTTGTTTAATAAATTGAATCAATCAGTAAAATAATGAGACAGTTTTTGTTGGTTCTTCATCACAAGGGTTTTCTGCTTGATTTCATTTTATCCATAGCCTGAGATATTTTAAGTTCTGGGATTGTGGCCAATGTTGACTGGGAATGGAGAGGGAGTGGCCAGAAAGAGACACAGTTGCCCAGAGAGAATATTTCCCACAGCAAGACTCCAAATGACCACACATCACTCTGGGGAGTATAAACCCTGTCAAAAATGGCTTCAGGTGCCATCCATTTAAGTAGGAGTCTTGCCTAGAAAACCAACATGAAAGAGAGCCATGAGAATAACAGCCATAACCCCAAAAAAGCCCAAGAGACTGGGCTTGGAGCTTTGTTCCAGGGAACCTTGAGCTTACTTCTCCTTTCTAGACATAATCATGGTCTTTGTAGATGTCTCTGGCCAAAGTCATAGATCTTCACAATATTGTTATCAGCTAGAAGGATGTTCTGGGCAGCCAGGTCTCAGTGAATGCACTGAAAAAAGGGGACAAATGTGGCTCAGAGGGCTGCTAGGCCCTGGGATGGTGCAGGTTAACAGATTCTCAGCCATAAGAGGAGCTAGGTATTGAGTGTGGAGGGGAGAGAAATGAAAATCCAGAGAAAATCTAGAAGCGCTCAGCCCCCTAAAAATGTTTTTTTAACCTAAAATTTACTGAGGGACTGATGAGTTGGCCCATTCTGAAATTTAGCTGGGTGGGCAGAATCTCCACTGCACTAGAATGGTAACTCCCATTTGGCTACGACTAACATGTTTTGTCCTTTGGACACTGGGATATTACCTTAGAACATAAATCTATTCTCTCCACTGCATTCCATTGCTAATGCCCTGGGTCACAGAGATCTTTCTTTTCTCTTATTTAGACAACTGCAATTGTCTCCTAACTGTTACCCTTGCCTCCAGTCTAGCCCCATGAACTAGTCCACGGTCCACTCTGGCCCCCAAAATTCAATTCTTAAAGCATGAACCTAAGCATGTTCCTGCTTAAAAACTTTTATTTTGTGACATTGGAAGCCATCAAAGTTCAAATTTCTTCACATAACATTCAAAGTCTTTCACAATCAACGTCTAGCTCTCTGTTCAGCTACATTTCCACACACCCCCACCTCCATGCATCTTATGTTCTAGTCTTTAGAACTACTGAAAATTTCCTAAATTTTTTATGTTTTTATGATATTGCTTAAATATAACTTCCTCTGAGAAACCTTCATAGATTCTCTAGGCTTCCTCCATACAGCCACAAATAACTTATTTCATACTTCTATCATAGGATCTATCCTATTTTGTTATATGTAGCATCTGTCTTCCTCAGTGGATTCTGAGGAAAGAGAATTTGTGTCTTTCATGTCTGTATCTCCAGCTGTTAGCACAGAGCACAGATATTTGAAAAATTTTATTTGAACATATAATAACCTGCACTGCTGGTATCTAAATAGTCCAGCCATCTCCAGATTAAAATTTAAGAAATAAGTTCCTAACAACTGCAGGTAAGCAGATGAGTAGCTGTCTCTAAGGTAAATGTATGCTAAGTTCTCAAAAAGCAATGAGAAAAAGGGATACAGACAAGTTTAAGAGGGGACTATGGAAAAAACTAGCTATTATGGAAACTGATGTCATGGAAATCCATCTCCCTTACCTCCCTAAACAGCGGAAATGAAAGAATAGAAAGAATGGACACTCACTTTTCTGGAAACGAGGAGCTCCATGCCCTTGGCCACTTGGAAGTTATAGAAAATCAGATCCTCCAAGGTGAAGGATCCTCTACAAGGATCTCACTTGTAGAGATCATTCGAGTCTAGAGAAGAGCAGAGAAGATTGGAAAAGAAGGCCAATGGTAGAAAACTTCCCCACAAGTCCAGACAGATAGCAATAGAGAGAGCTAGAGAGGAAGAAAAACCTGCTTTCCACAAAAGCTTGCAGAATGGGGTCAAAGTGTTTTGACAACAGGACCTTGGTGGGTCTTACTCCACTAAGACCTCATGTGTATTTTTAAGTTATGGACGTATACACTTGTGAATCAAAAGAATCTACAAAGGGGGCTGGCCGGTGGCTTAGTGGTTAAGTTTGTGTGCTCCACTTCAGCAGCTCGGGGTTCACAGTTTCAGATCCCGGGGGCAGACGGACGCACCGCTTATCAAGCCATGCTGTGGCAGTGTCCCATATAAAGTACAGGAAGATGGGCATGGATGTTAGCCCAAGGCCAATCTTCCTGAGCAAAAAGAGGAAGGTTGGCAACAGATGTTAGCTCAGGGCTAATCTTCCTCACACACAAAAAAAGAATCTACAAGGATGTCTTCAAGGATTTAACAGCTCATACCTTGACTACTCTCTGGTTACCATATATCCCCCCACCAAAAAAAAAAAATGAATACAGGGTTTGTCCAGATTTTCTCACCATTTCTGGGTGCAAGAGAGAATCTGGAAGACATGTATTGGATGCCAAAGTTTTTGAATTTTCAGGAAATTACCATGATTCATGCTGGCAACAGGCCTGAATTTTTGTAATCAGAATGTATGGTTACTATATGCCACACTTTTTGCTAGATTGCCATCCCCTGATTTCTGCCAATAGACACAAAATTCACAGAAATTCCTCCTGCTCTTCCTGATGTTCTACCAGCACCCAATTAGGATTAGAAGGGCCTTTACTAAGATTCTAGTCCAACTTCCTACTGTCATTTCACAAGTAGGGAAAATGAAGCCTAAAGAAGAGATGTTATTTGCCCAAGGTAACACAGTGTATCAGTGGTACAGCCAGTAATAAAACCAGTATCTACTGACTCTCAGGCCAGTAGATGTTCCATCATGCTTTAAAGCTATGCAGATATTACGTATGGTTAATTAGTGACCAAAAGGACAATAAGAGGAACAGAGCAGAGTCAGGAGCACAGGCACCTGGGAAAGATCAGGAACACCAGTGGATGTCACAGTCAGGGAGAAACCTCAGGCAGAACAAGACAAGTGTCACTCAAGGTCAATACCCAGACCTATCAGTTTGAACCAGGGGTGGGAGTAAAATGGAAGGAGGTGGGAATACCTAAGTTCAACTTTTACCTCTTATAATTAGCTGAGCCCAACCAATATTGAGGTGGTATGCACTAGTACAGCTTTGAAAGTGCCTTGGAAACTGTAAAGGTCTAGACCAATGTGAGCAACTGTCGTAGTAAACTACTTCTGTTTGCTAATGGAAATACAAAGTGAGCTTGGAACCAAAAGTCCTTCAAACTGAGTAGCAATAGTTACAGAGGAAGGCACATGGTTTTCTGGATCACCTCCCGCAACCCTGGTCTCACCTTTCTGGATAGTGACCTCATTCCTCTAAACTGAACCCCTACCATCAAACCTCTAGTAACCTTGAGTGTTAGCCATGAGAAAAGGACTACACATACCTACTCAGTCGGTTATCGTGGCCCCCAGGAGGTGGCAATTACTTTCTTCCTCCTCATCAGATTCACTATAGTTCTTGTCCTCAATGAAGCCAGAGCTGGTGGAAATTTCCATACTAGCCATGCTCTCCAGATCGTTCTTAATCAGCTGGGTGAGCTCACTGTCAGAATTATACAGTCATGATCATTTTGCAATATATACAAATATTGAGGCATTATGTGTACACTTGAAACTAATAATATTATACATCGATTGTACTTCAATTAAAAGAAAAGTGTTCCATTCAAGTGAAGAAGAATATGTATTCTTCTCAAGTGCACATGGAATTTTCTCCAGCATAAATCATATGATAGGCCACAAAATAAGTCTCATCAAATTTACAAAGATTAAAATCATACCAAGTATTTTTTCTGACCACAATAGTATGAGACTAGAAATCAACTACAAGAGGAAGGCTGGAAATTGTACAAACGTGGAAAATAAACAACATACTATAGAACAGCTAATGCATCAAAGAAGAAATCAAAAAGGAAAGCAAAAATATCCCAAACAAAGCAAAATGGAAACACAACAAACATATGGGATGCAGCAAAAGCAGTTCTAAGAGGGAAGATTATAGTGATAAATGCATATATTAAGAAAAAAGAAGCACTCGAATAATCAACCTAACCTGACACCTCAAGAAACCAGGAAAAGAAGAACAAATTAAGCCCAAAATTACCAGTTGGAAGGAAATAACAAAGATGAGAGTGGAAAAAAACTGGAAAAAAAAAAAAACAGAAAAACAATAGAAAAGATCAGTGAAACTTAAGAGCTGTTTTTTCTTAATTATATTATTGAGATCATATTGGCTTATAACATTGCTTAAATTTCAGATGTACATTATTATACTTCAGTTTCTGTCGACTGCATTGTGTTCACCACCAACAGTCTAGTTTTAATCTGTCACCACACATATGTGCCCCTTTACCCCTTTTGCCCTCCCCTCATTCCCATTCCTCTCTGCTACCCACTAATCAGTTCTCCTTATGTATCTGTTTGTTAATCTTCAACATATGAGTGAAATCATATGGTATTTGTCTTTCTCTGTCTGACTTATTTCACTTAGCATAATACCCTCAATGTCTGGAAACAGAATAAATAATCCTAAAATTTATACGGAACAACAAATGACCCCAAATAGCCAAAGGAATCCTGAGAAAAAAGAACAAAGCTGGAGGTATTACACTACCTGAAATCATAATATACTATAAAGCTATAGCAATCAAAATAGCATGGTACTGGAACAAAAACAGACACACAGATCAAGGGAACAGAATAGAGAGCCTAGAAATAAAACCACATATCTATGGACAGCTAATTTTTGACAAGGTAGCCAAGCATATACAGTGGAGAAAGGAAAGTCTCTTCAATAAATGGTGTTGGGAAAACTGGACAACCATGTGCAAAAGAATGAAAGTAGACCATTATCTTACACCATACACAAAAATTAACTCAAAATGGATTAAAGACTTGAATGTAAGACCTGAAACCATAAAAATCCTAGAAGAAAACATAGGCAGTAAGCTCTTTGACATCGTTCTTAGCAGCATCTTCTCAAATACCATGTCTCCTCAGGAGAGGGAAACAAAAGAAAAAGTAAACAAATGGGACTCCATCAGACTAAAAAGATTCTGCATGGCAAAGGAAACCATCAAAAAAACGAAAAGAACTTTTTTTTTTTATAATTCTTTCATTGTTTATTGCAGAAACATTGGTTTATAACATTGCAAAAATTTCAGGTGTACATCATTGTACTTCTATTTCCGCATGGACTACATCATGTTCACCACCAAAATACTAATTACAACCCATCACCACACACATGTACCGAATTATCCCTTTCACCCTCCTACCTCCCCCCTTCCCCTCTGGTAACCACCAATCCAATCTCTGTCCCTATGTGTTTGTTTATTGTTGTTATTATCTACTACTTAATGAAGGAAATCATACGGTATTTGGCCTTCTCCCTCTGACTTATTTCACTTTGCATTATACCCTCAATGTCCATCCATGTTGTCACAAATGGCTGGATTTCGTCGTTTCTTATGGCTGAGTAGTATTCCATTGTGTATATATACCACAGCTTCTTTATCCATTCGTCCCTTGATGGGCACTTAGGTTGCTTCCAAGTTTTAGCTATCGTGAATAAGGCTGCAATGAACACAGGGGTGCATGTACCTTTGCAAATTGGTGTTTTCAAGTTCGTTGGATAAATACCCAACAGTGGAATAGCTGGATCATATGGTAGTTCTATCGTTGATTTTTTGAGGAATCTCCATACTGTTTTCCATAGTGGCTGCACCAGTTTGCACTCCCACCAGCAGTGTATGAGAGTTCCCTTCTCTCCACATCCTCTCCAACACATGTTGTTTCCTGTCTTGTTAATTATAGCCATTCTGACGGGCGTGAGGTGATATCTCATTGTAGTTTTGATTTGCATTTCCCTGATACTTAGTGATTTTGAACATCTTTTCATGTGTCTGTTGGCCATCTGTATATCTTCTTTGGAGAAATGTCTGTTCAGGTCTTTTGCCCATTTTTTAATTGGGTTGGTAGTTTTTTTGTTGTTGAGATGCATGAGTTCTGCATATATTTTGGAGATTAAGCCGTTATCAGATGTATGGTTTGCAAATATCTTCTCCCAATTGTTAGGTTGTCTTCTCGTTTTGTTGATGGTTTCCTTTGCTGTGCAGAATCTTTTTAGTTTGATGTAGTCCCATTTGATTATTTTTTCTATTGTTTCTCTTGCCCGGTCAGATGTGGTGTTTGAAAAGATGTTGCTAAGACCGATGTGGAAGAGTGTACTGCCTATGTTTTCTCCTAGAACTTTCACAGTTTCAGGTCTTACATTCAAGTCTTTAATCCATTTGGAGTTAATTTTTGTGTATGGTGTAAGGTAAGGATCTACTTTCATTTTTTTGCATATGGCTATCCAGTTTTCCCAACATCATTTGTTGAAGAGACTTTCTTTTCCCCATTGTATGTTCTTGGCTCCTTTGTCAAAGATTAGCTGTCCATAGATGTGTGGGTTTATTTCTGGGCTTTCGATTCTATTCCATTGATCTGTGTGTCTGTTTTTGTGCCAGTACCATGCTGTTTTGGTTACTATAGCTTTGTAGTATATTTTGAAATCAGGAGTGTGATACCTCCAGCTTTGTTCTTTTTCTCAGGATTCCTTTAGCTATTCAGGGTCTTTTGTTGTTCCATATGAATTTTAGGATTGTTTGTTCTATTTCTGTGAAAAATGTTGTTGGAACTTTGATAGGGATTGCATTGAATCTATAGATGGCTTTAGGAAGTATGGACATCTTAACTATGTTAATTCTTCCAATCCAAGAGCACGGAATATCTTTCCATTTCTTTGTGTCTTCTTCAATTTCTTTCAGCAATGTTTTATAGTTTTCTGTAGAGATCTTTCACCTCTTTGGTTAAGTTTATTCCTAGGTATTTTATTCTTTTTGTTGCAATTGTAAATGGGATGGTATTCTTAATTTCTCTTTCTGCTACTTCGTTGTTAGTGTACAGAAATACAACTGATTTTTGTATGTTGATTTTGTATCCTGCAACTTTACCATATTCGTTTATTACTTCTAAAAGTTTTCTGGTGGATTCTTTAGGGTTTTCTATATATAAAATCATGTCATCTGCAAATAGTGACAGTTTCACTTCTTCCTTTCCAATTTGGATCCCTTTTATTTCTTTCTCTTGCCTGATTGCTCTGGCTAGGACTTCCAATACTATGTTAAATAGGAGTGGTGACAGTGGGCATCCTTGTCTGGTTCCTGTTCTTAGAGGGATAGCTTTCAGTTTTTCACCATTGAGGATGATATTAGCTGTGGGTTTGTCATATATGGTCTTTATTATGTTGAGGTACTTTCCTTCTATACCCATTTTATTCAGAGTTTTTATCATAAATGGATGCTGGATCTTGTCAAATGCTTTCTCTGCATCTATTGAGATGATCATGTGATTTTTGCTCTTCATTTTATTAATGTGGTGTATTACGT
The DNA here is from genome assembly GCF_057802395.1 of Ceratotherium simum simum. Taxonomy (NCBI): domain Eukaryota; kingdom Metazoa; phylum Chordata; class Mammalia; order Perissodactyla; family Rhinocerotidae; genus Ceratotherium; species Ceratotherium simum. Next base: position 80,342,514 of record NC_141940.1, on the reverse strand, counting down.
TGATTGATTTGCGAATGTTAAACCATCCCTGCATCCCTGGAATAAATCTCACTTGATCATGGTGTATAATCTTTTTAACGTATTGTTGTATGCGATTTTCTAGTATTTTGTTGAGGATTTTCGCATCAATGTTCATCAGTGATATTGGCCTGTAACTTTCTTTTTTTGTGTTGTCCTTGTCTGGTTGTGGTATCAGGGTAATGTCAGCTTCGTAGAATGAATTAGGGAGCTTTCCCCCCTCCTCAATTTTTTGGAAGAGTTTGAGAAGGATAGGTATTAAGTCTTCTTTGAATGTTTGGTAGAATTCAACAGGGAAGCCGTCTGGTCCTGGACTTTTATTTTTGGGGAGGTTTGTGATTACTGTTTCGATCTCCTTACTGGTGATTGGTCTATTCAAATTCTCTACTTCTTCTTGATCCAGTTTTGGAAGGTTGTATGATTCTAAGAATTTATCCATTTCTTCCAGATTGTCGAATTGGTTGGCATATAGTTTTTCATAGTATTCTCTTATAATCTTTTGTATTTCTGAGGTGTCTGTTGTAACCTCTCCTCTTTCATTTCTGATTTTACTTATTTGTGCCTTCTCTCTTTTTTTTCTTGGTGAGTCTAGCTAAAGGTTTGTCTATTTTGTTGATCTTTTCAAAGAACCAGCTCTTGGTTTTATTAATTTTTTCTATTTTTTTTTGGTCTCTATTTCATTTATTTCTGCTCTGATTTTTATTAATTCCCTTCTTCTACTGATTTTGGGCTTTGTTTGTTCTTCTTTTTCCAGTTCCTTTAGGTGCATTTTTAGATTGTTTATTTGAGATTTTTCTTGTTTGTTGAGATAGGCCTGTATCGCTATAAACTTCCCTCCTAGAACCGCTTTTGCTGTATCCCATAAATTCTGGCATGTCGTATTTTCATTTTCATTTGTCTCCAGGTATTTTTTGATTTCTTCTTTGATTTCTTCGTTAACCCAGTCGTTGTTCAGTAGCATTTTGTTTAATCTCCATGTATTTGTGGCTTTTCTGATTTTCTTCCTATAGTTGATTTCTAGTTTCATACCGTTGTGGTCAGAAAAGATGCTTGGTATCATTTCAATCTTCTTAAATTTATGGAGACTTGTTTTGTGGCCTAATATGTGATCAATCCTGGAGAATGTTCCATGTGCCTTTGAAAAGAACGTGTATTCTTCGGTTTTTGGATGGAATGTTCTGTATATATCTACTAGGTCCATCTGTTCCAGTGTGTCGTTTAAGGCCAATGTTTCCTTATTGATCTTCTTTTTGGATGATCTATCCGTTGGTGTAAGTGGAGTGTTAAAGTCCCCTACTATTATTGTGTTACTGTCTATTTCTGTTTTTATGTCTGTTAATAATTGCTTTATATATTTAGGTGCACCTACATTGGGTGCGTAGATATTTACAAGTGTTATATCCTCTTGTTGGATTGTTCCCTTGATCATTATGTATTGCCCTTCTTTGTCTCTTTTTACAGTTTTTGTTTTAAAGTCTATTTTGTCTGATATGAGTACTGCTACCCCAGCTTTCTTTTCATTGCCATTTGCGTGGAGTATCTTTTTCCATCCCTTCACTTTCAGTTTGTGAGTGTCTTTAGGTCTGAAGTGTGTCTCTTGTATGCAGCATATATATGGGTCTTGTTTTTTTATCCAGTCAGCCACCCTATGCCTTTTAATTGGGGCATTTAGTCCATTGACGTTTAAAGTAGCTATTGATAAGTATGTACTTACTGCCATTTTTAAACTTTTTTTTTTCCCTCAGTGTTTTAGTAGTCCTTCTCTGTTCCTTACTTCTTCTATACAGAATTGATGGTCACTTTACTTTGACCTCTGTCTGAAAGCTGTACTCTTTAACTACCCTCCTCCCTCCTTTTATGTTTTTGATATCATATCTAACCTCTTTTTTGTGCATTTGTATCCATTACGTTCTAATCGTGGAAATAGATAATTTTTCCTATTTCTGATCTTCTCTTTTCCCCTTAAATCAGTCCCTTTAACATTTCTTGTAACACTGGTTTCTTGGTGACAAACTCCTTTAATTTTTGCTTATCTGGGAAAATTTTGATCTCTCCTTCCATTTTGAACGTTAACCTTGCTGGGTAGAGTATTCTTGGCTGTAAGTTTTTTCCTTTTAGCACTTTAAATATATTGTGCCATTCTCTTCTAGCCTGTAAGGTTTCTGCTGAGAAGTCAGCTGATAGCCTTATGGAGTTTCCTTTGTATGTAACTTGACATTCTCTTGTGGCTTTTAAGGTTCTCTCTTTATCTTTAATTGTGGACATTTTAATTATGATGTGTCTTGGTGTGGGCCTCTTTGGGTTTATCTTGTTTGGTGCTCTCTGTGCTTCCGGTACCTGGATGGCTGTTTCCTTCCTTAGGTTAGGAAGTTTTCATCTATTATTTCTTGAAATAGATTCTCTGCCCCCTTGTCTCGCTCTTCTCCTTCCGGGACACCTATAACACGGATGTTAGTGCGCTTGATGTTGTCCCAGAGGTCCCTTAGACTGTCCTCACTCTTTTTAATTCTTTTCTCTTTTACCTGTTCACCTTGGGTAATTTCTTCTAGTCTTTCTTCCAGCTCACTGATCCGTTCTTTTGTATCCTCTACTCTGCTTTTGAGTCCCTCTAATGAGTTTTTCATTTCCAGTATTTTATTCTTCATTTCTGATTGGTTGTTTTTTATATCTTCCATTTCTTTGTTGACATTCTCACTGAGTTCATCTATTCTTCTCCCCAGATCAGTGAGCATCCTTAACACTCTTAGTTTGAATTCTCTGTCAGGTAGGTTGCTCATTTCTGTTTCACTTAGTTCCTTTTCTTGGGTTTTGTCCTGTTCCCTTACTTGGAATGTATTCTTTTGCCTCCTCATTTTGCCTCTTTCCCTGTGCTTGTGTCTATGTATTAGGTAGGTCAGCTACGTCTCCTGCTCTTAGATAGGAGTCCTTATGTAAGTGATGCCTTAGGAGGCTTCCAGTGTGCTTCCCTCAGTTCTCAATCTTCCAGGGGTGGCCTCTATGTGGGCTATGTGTGTCCTTCTATTGTGGCCTGTTAGTTCTCCCTATAGGTGCCCAGAGAGGCTGAGTTATGCTCCTGGCCAGCTGTTGTAATGCTCAGCTGCTTGTAGTTGTTGTGGGCCCTTCAGTCTCTTTATCAGTTTTGGGGAGCCCCAGCACAGTTGGCTGTAAATTCTAATACCACATTTGTGTTGCAGTATTTCTTTTAAGTGAGTAGGCCCCCAGTGTGGCAGGTTGTTAGGCTCAGGGCCTTAGAATTGCTGTAAACCTCTAGCCTATTAGGTCTCTTGTCAGCTCTCTGAGGATTGCAGCTGGGTGGGGCTGCCCTCAGGCACAGGAGCACCCACTTGTTTCAGGCTTTGGAAGGTGGGGCAAACCCCCTATGTGGGTCTTTGAGAAGTACAAGTCTTCTGCAGCTGACAAGCCCTGTTGCCCACAGGTCCACACACACAATCAACACAGTCCTGCCCCATGTGAGTGCCCCGACCTCCCCAAGCGGACCCAGTCTCTCCACGGCGGGAGCCCCACACACTCTGCCACCACCCCACACTCTCCACCCGCTCCTTATGCACACCCTGCCCAGCTCAAGTCAGCTCAGTTGCCAGGCTGCAGAGAATCCAGTCACCAATCTATGCAGGCCCACAAGTTGCCTGAGGGCTTGTTGTTGGGTGGGGCCAGTCTCTAGGGTGGGCTGCCTGCCCTGGCTGAGCTGGATTAAATCGGTGCTCTAGCGGGTGGGGCAGACCTGGGCTAGCAGGTCTCAGGGAGAACTCCAATGGCGTCTGTGTCAGCACGCTTACACCAGGCCACAACAATGGCTGCCGCCAATGTCCCAGTCCCTGGAGAGGTCTCACCCCTCACCGTGATGCACTCAGGGCCTATTAGGTGAGTCTCTTGTCACCGAAGCACTGTGTACCTTTCTTTCTGGTGATTTTAGGATGCTTTCTGGAACGGGTGAGTTTGTGCACGGGCCCTTTAAGAGCCAGTTTTAGTTTCTTTGTTAACCGGGTTTTCTGGGGGTGCTACCCAATGCTTTAGTAGCAGGCAAAGTCAGATATTATGCCACTGGTGTCGATTGTGCTGGGTCCACAAAATGCCCACAGCGGGGGTGCTCCCCGGCTCAGGACCCCGCGCCTCCAGGGAGGGTGCGTACCTGTGAGCTGCTCCCGGCGGCCGTGACGCTGGCGGCTTGTGAAGGCGGCGTTTTTCCTCTCCAGAAGGGAGTCTCTGCCTCTTCTACCCCAGTTAGGATTGTCCGTTGTTGCAGGAGTTCCTCTTATACAGTTTTCAGTTCTGTCTCAGGGGTAATTTTTCCACGAGTAGTTGTAAATTGGCTGTGTCCACGGGAGGAGGTGAGTTCAGAGTCTGCCTACGCCGCCATCTTGACTCCGCCCCCCCCTTTTTTTTTTAAGACAAACAGAACTGACAAACATTGAGCTAGGCAAACTAAGAAAAAAAGGGAAAAGTATCAAATAAATTAAAGAATGAAACATGGGACAGTGTAACTGATACCACAGAAATACAAAAGATCATAAGAGACCACTGTGAACAATTATGTGACAACAAATTGGATAATCTATAAGAAACAGATAAATTCCTAGAAACATACAACCTACCGTGACTGAATCCTGAACAAATAGAAAATCTGAACAGAACAATAACAAGAAAGAGGATTAAATCATTAATCAAAAGCCTCTCAATAATGAAAAATTGAGGACCAGATGTTTTCTCTCGTGAATTCTACCAAACATTTAAACAAGAAATGATGCCAATTTTTATCAAACTCTTCCAAAACATGGATGAGGAGGAAACACTCCCAAACTCATTTTAAGAGACCAGGATTACCCTGATATCAAAGTCAGATAAGGACACCACAAGAAAAGAAAATGATAGACCAATATCCCTCATAAACATAGATGCAAAAATTCTCATCAAAATATTAGGAAATTGAATTTAACAACACATTAATAGGATCATACACCATAACTAGGTGGGATTTAACCCGAGGATGCAAGGATGGTTCAACAAAAGCAAATCCATAACTACGATACTCCACATTAGTAGAATGAAAGATAAAAAATCATATGATTATCTCGATAAATGCAGAAAAAGCATTTGTCAAAATTCAACATTCTTTGCTGACAAAAACTCTCAATAAATTGGTTATAGAATGAACATACCTCAACATAATAAAGGCCATATACGACAAACCCACAGCAAATATCATACTGAATAAAAGGACGGTGAAAGTTTGAAAGCTTTTCCTCTAACATTAGGAACAAAATAAGGGTGCCCGTCCTCATCACTCCTATTCAACATAGTACTGAATGTCCTAGCTAGAGCAATCAGGGAAGATAAAGAAATGAAAGGCTTCCAAATTGGCAAGGAAGTAGTAAAATTTTCTTTGTTTGCAGATGGTATGATTTTATTCATAGAGAATCCCAGAGAGTCAACCAGAAAACTGTTGGCACTAATCAAGAATTTCACTTAGGTTGCAGGATATAAAATAAACGTACAGAAATCAGTTGAATTTCTATATACTAAAAATAAAACATCTGAAAAGGAAATAAAGAAAACTATCACATTCACAATAGCATCAAAAACAGCAAAATACTTAGAAATGAATTTAACCAAGGAAGTGAAAGATCTGTACAATTAAAACTATAAGACATTGTTGAAAAAAATTAAAGAAGATACAAACAAATGGAAAGATATCTCATATTCATGGGTCAGAAGAATTAATATTATTAAGGTGTCCATACTACCCAAAGCCATCTATAGATTCAATGCAATTCCTGTCAAAATTCCAAGGACATTCATCAAATAAATGGGAAAAAAAACCCTAAAATTTATAGAATCCCCAAAGACCCAAAATAGCCAAAGTAATCCTGATAAAGGAGAACAAAGTTGGAGACATTACAGTTCTTAATTCAAAAGCTTTGATTTCCAAGTATACTACAAAGCTAGAGTAATCAAAACAGTATGTTAGTGACATAAAAATAGACACATAGACCCATAGAACATAATAGAAAGCCCAGAAATACCCCCTCCCTACTTATACGGTTAACTAATGTTTGACAAGGGAGCCAAGAAAATTCAATGAGTAAAGGAACCTCTTCAATAAATGGTGTTGTAAAACTACATGCAGAAAAATGAAATTGTACACCCACGTTACACCACTCACAAAAATTAACACAAAATGGATTAAAGAATTAAACATAAGACCTAATACCATAAAACTCGTAGAAGAAAATATGGGAGAAATCCTCCTTGACATTGGTCTTGGCTATAATTTCTTTTATATGATACTAAAAGCACAAGTAACAAAGTAAAATCACCAAGGGGCACTATATCAAATTAAAGAGCTTCTCCACAGCAAAAAACAATCAACAAAATGAAAATGCAACCTACAATTTTTTGGTTGGGAGAAAATATTTTCAAATCATATATCAGCTCTGGTGTTAATATCCAGACCATATAAAGAACTCATACAAATCCATAACAAAAAATAAAATAATCTTATTAAAAACTAGACAGAGGAACTAATTAGTCATCTTTTCCAAAGAAGACATCCAAACGGCCAACAGGTACCTGAAAAGATGTTCAATCACTGTAATCATCAGGGAAATGCAAATCAAAACCACAATGAGATATCACCTCACACCTGTTAGAATGGCTATCATCAAAAAGACAAGGAATGGGGCTGGCCCGGTGGCATAGTGGTTAAGTTCACACACTCTGCTTCGGCGGCCCGGGCAGGGTTCAGAGGTTCAGATCCTGGGCGTGGACCTACACATCACTTGTCAAGCCACCCTGTGGTGGTGTCCCTCATACAAAAAATAGAGGAAGATTGGCACAGATGTTAGCTCAGGGACAATGTTCCTCAAGCAAAAAGAGGAAGATTGGCAACAGATGTTAGCTCAAGAACAATCTTCCTCACCAAAAATAAAATACAAGAAATAACAAGTGTTGGCTAGGACATGGAGAAAAAGGAACCATTTTGCATTGTTAGTGGGAATGTAAATTGGTTCAGGCACTATGGAAAACATTACGGAGGCTCCTCAAAAAATTAAAAATAAAACTACCATATAATCCAGCAATCCAACTTCTAGGTATATATCCAAAGCAAATGAAAACAGGATTTTGAAAGGATATCTGCACTCCCATGTTCATTTCAGCGTTATTCACAATAGCCAAGACATTAAAACAACCTAAGTTTCCACCAATGGATGAATGGATAAAGAATATTTGGTATATAAATATACAATGGAATATTATTCAGCCATGAGAATGAAGGACATCTTGCCATTTGTGACAACCTGGGTGGACCTTGAAGACATTTTTTTAAGTGAGATGAGTCAAACAGCAAAAGACGAATACTGTTTGATATCCCTTATATGTGGTATCTAAAAAAGCCAAACTCATAGAAACAGAGCATCTAACAGAGGTCACCAGGGGCTAGGGAGTGGGGGAATTTTGGAAGTGTTGTTCAAAATGTATAAACTTGAAATTAGAAGATGAATAAGTTCTGGAGATCTAAGACATATCATAGTGACTATAGTGAACAATGCTGTACTATATACATCATAGTTTCTAAAAGACTAGATCCTAAATATTATTACCACAAAACAGAAGTAATAATTATTTGACATGTAGAAGTATTAGCTAATGCTATGTTGGTAATCATATTGCAGTATATAAATTTATCAAATCAACACATTGTACATCTTAAATTTACATAATGTCTTATGTAAATTATATCTCAATTTAAGAATGTAGTATATAAATATAATGAAGTATTATTCACCCTTAAAAAGAAGGAAATCCAGCCATTTGCAACAACATATATGATCCTGGAGGACAGTATTAAATGAAATAAGCCAGGTGCAGAAATATATATAAAACATCATCTTACTCATATTTGGAATTTAAAATAGTCAAACTCATAGAAGCAAAAAGTAGAATGGTGTTTGCCAGGGGCTGTTGAGAGGGAGAAATGGGAAGATGTTTATCAAAGGGTATAAAGTTTCAAATATGCAAAACGAATAAGTCCTGGAGACCTAATGTACAGCAATGTGACTATAGGTAATAATATTTTATTTTATACTTGAAATTTGCTTAGAGAGTAGATCTTAAGTGTTCTCATAACAAAAAAAAAATGAAATGGTGACTATGTGGGGTGATGGATGTTAATTATCTTGATTATTGTGAATATTTCACAATGTTTACATATATCAAAACATCAGGTTGTACACATTAAGTAATGTATTTTTATTTGTCAATTATACCTCAATAAAGCTGGAAAAAGAAAGACATCACAAAAATAAAACTACATACCAATATCCCTTATGAATATAACTGCAAAAATCCTCAACAAAATACTATAAAACCAAGTTTGGCAGCATATAAGAAGATTGTACATCATGATCAATTAAGATTTATCCCAGGAATGCAAGAGTGGTTCAACATATGAAAATCAATCAATTTGACACATTATTAAAATAGAATGAAGGAAAAAAATACATGGTAATCTCAATTTATGCAGGACAAAAGCACTTGATAAACCCCTAGTCCCTGTTAGTTAAGAACACTCAACAAAGTAGCAATATAAGGAAATTTCCTCAATATGATAGAATATTTCTAAAAAAAACCCCATAGCTAACATACTTAATGGTTAGAGAAAGAAAGTTTTCCCCTTAAGATCAGGAAGAAGACAAGGGTGGCCACTTTCTCCATTGCTATTCAATATTTTACTAGAAGTTATAGCCAGAGTAACAATGCTAATGAGAGAGAGAGAGAGAGAAAATTCAAATTGGATAGGAAGAAGTAAAATTGCCTTTATTTATAGATGACATGATCCTACATATACAAAACCCCAAAGAATCCACAAAAAAACATGTTAGATCTAATAAATTAATTCAGAAAAGTCGCAGGATACAGGATGAGCATCCTATAATCAATTATTTTTATTTCTGTACACTGGCAATAAACAATCTGAAAAGGAAATATAGCTATTCCATTTACAATAATATCAAAAAGAATAAAATACTTAGTCATAAATTTAACCAAAGAGGTGTAAAACTTGTACACTTAAAACTATAAAACATTGCTGAAACAAATTAAACAATACCTAAATAAAAGGAAAGACATTCAACGCTCCTGGTTTGAAATTTGTAATATTGTTAACATGGCAATACTCCCCAAAGTGATCTACAGATTCAATGCAATCCCTATCAGAATCTTAATGACATTTTTGCCTGAAATGGAAAAGCTAGTCCTAAAATTTATATGGAATTGCAAGAGATGCCAAATAGCCAACAAAATCTTGAAAAATAAAAATAAAGCTGCAATTCTTACCCTTCCTGATTTTAAAACTGACTACAAACCTTCATTAACCAAAACAGTGAGGTACTGGCATAAAGATAAACATATTGTTCAATAGAATACAATTGAGTCTAGAAATAAACTCACACAAGTATGGTCAATCTACTTTCAATAATTGTGCCAAGACTGTTGAATGTGAAAAGGATAGTCTTTTTTAAGAAACGGTGCTGTGAAAGCTGAATATCCACATGCAAAACAATAAATTTAGAGTCTATCGCATACCACATACAAACATAACTCAAAATGGAACAAGAACATAAATGTAAGAGCTAAAAATATAAAACTCTTAGGAGAAAACATAGAGGTAAATCTCCAGGACCTTGAATTTTTCAATGGATTCTTAGAAATGACACCAAAGGTACAAACAACAAAAGGAAAAAAATAAATTAATTAAACCTCATCAAAATTAAATCTTTTGTACATCAGAGAATACTACGAAGAAAATCAAAAGACAACTCACAGAATGGGGGAAATATTTGCAACTCATAGATCTGATAAGGGTCTAGTATTCAGAATAGCTTTTAAAAACTCTTAAAATTAAACAAGTTAAAAACAAACCACCCAATTAAAAATAAGCAAAGGACTTGAGCAGTCATTTCTCTCCCAAAAATACACAAATGGCCAATAAGCACACAAAAAAGATACTTAACATCATTGTTATTAGGAAAATGTAAAGGAAAATCACAATGAGATACCACTTCATACTCACTAGGAAGGCTATAATCAAAGAAAGAGATAATAACAAGTGCTGACTAGTATGTGGAGAAATTGGAATCCTTGTTCTTTACTGCTGGGTATGTAAAATGATGTAGCTGCTGTGGAAAGCAGTTTGGTGGTTTCTCAAAAAGTTAAACATAGAATTATCATAAGATCTAGCAATTAAACTTCTATGTATATATACAAAAGAATAAAAATAGGTATTCAAACAAATACTTGTACACAAATATTCACAGCAGCACTATTGAAAATAACCAAATGTTGGAAACAATTCCAATGTCATCACTGGGTTAATGGATAAACAAAATGTGGTATATCCGTAGAATGGAATGTTATTCAGCCACAAAAAGGAATGAAGTACTTAGTGATACATGTTGCAGTGTTCATGAACCTTGAAAACGTTATGCTAAGTTAAAAATCCCAGACACAAAATGTCATATATCATATGATTCTGTTTATATGAAACATCCAGAATAGGTTAATCCATTGAGATAGAAAGACATGATGTTGACTGGGCCTAAGGATAAGGGGAATGGGAAGTGACTGTTTACGTGTATGGGGTTTCCTTTTGAGATGATATAAATATCTTGGAACTATATAGAGGTGAAGGTTGCACAACCTCGTGAATGTACTAAATGCCATTGAATCATATGCTTTAAAATGTTTAATGGTTAATTTTACGTGAATTTTATCTCAATAAAAAAATCAATAAAATACTGACATCCAGTAGATAGCTATGCAAATGATATGATCAGACAAAGCCCCGAAGTAGAAATGCAAAGGAAAAATATTATCACATAATAACATTAATTTCAAATTTATGCTCTTTTTATTTCAACTTGACAAATAAATAAAAAATATGGATATTGATTGCTGGCAAGTGAATTAAGTACTCTTTACACTATTGGTCAGCTTTTAAACTCCATCCTGCTTTGAATGCGTTATGGCATTCAAGAGCCTTGAAAGTGGTAATATCCTTTGACCCTCTAAAAACATGGATGAGACTTTATTCTGAGGAATTAAAATAAAACCAACCTACTTCCAGTAATGGAGCAGGGGAGTGATAGTTTCTTTTGGACCAACTCTCCAGCATATAATAATTAAAATTCTGGGGGGAAAAAACAGTATCTGAAGGGACGGAAGGGTGACAAAAGGCAGCCAGCAACAAGAGGGGAGACAACATTTGGAAAAAGGAAATGTCATTTGTTGAGTTTTTCATTTGTAAAGCTTTTTACCTGAGGATATACTAAAACTCTGATGGAAACCCGCAGTTTTGCTGGCTTGAAAAAACAGATGGAAATACCATAATAGCTTGCAAATGAAGGGGGATAATCCAAGAAAAGAAAGAGAGAGCAGAAAGAGGGAGCCCAATATTTTGTATATAAATTCTCCCCAAATCTCTGGCTGTGTCCTGAATTAGTATTATGGAACAAACTCCAAGTAGATCAGCTAAGGCTAAAACAACTGCCACAGTGGAGATAGAATTTGGAGTTTTAGTCCAGACATGTTAATTTGACTGCTATAACAAAAGCAATATTCTTTGTAGGAATAAAAAAGACTGTATAATATGTACAGTGTTCAGGATACAACCAAAATAACTAGAAATATGAATACAAAATAATATGTGACATAATCAAGTGAAGAAGTATTCAATGAAGATACACACTGAAATCATCCAGATGCTAGAATTAGAATTACACTGTAAGAAATGCTAAAGAAAATTCCTCAGGTTGAAGAGAAAGGATTCCAGATAGAAAGTCAGACCTTCAAAGAGGAATTAAGAACACTGGAAATAATAAATATGCGGGTAAATATAAAAGACTATTTACATATAAATGATCACTATAAACAAAATTTATAACATTGTATTGTGAAATTTTTAGTCTATATAGATATAATACATATGACAACTATAGCATAAATGGTAGGTGGTGGTAAATATACCTACATGGTAGGAAGTTTTCTGCATTTTATGTGACACAGTACAATGTTAACTTTAAGTAAACTGTGAAAAGTTAAGAATATTTATTGAAACCCCAAGAGCAACCACTAAAAAATGCAAAGAAGTATAGCTAAAGAGCCAATGGATAAAATAAAATGTGATTATATAGTAATATTCAGCTGGAAAGAAGGTAGGAAAGGAACATAAGAAGAGGAGGAAGAGGATAAGGAGATCAACAACAATTTCAACAAAACAGACAGAATAAAAATAAAACAGATAGTGGGGCTGGCCCGGTGGCATAGCAGTTAAGTGCGCATGCTCCGCTGTGGCGGCCTGGGCTTCAGATCCCAGGTGCAGACAGATGCACTGCTTGTCAAGCCATGCTGTGGCGGCGTCCCATATAAAGTGGAGGAAGATGGGCATGGATGCTAGCCCAGGGCCAGTCTTCCTCAGCAAATAGAGGAGGATGGGTGACAGATGTTAGCTTAGGGCTAATCTTCCTCACACACACACACACACAAAATAATGAATAAATAAATAAATAAAACAGACAGTAAAATAATAGACATAAATCCAACCATATCAATAATTCGGCACATGTGTGTGGTGATGGGTTGTAATTAGTATTTGGGTGGTGAACATGATGTAATCTATGCAGAAATAGAGGTATAATGATGTACATCTGAAATTTATACAACGTTATAAACCAATGTTACTGCAATAAACAAAAAATTAAAAAAATAATAATTAAATTAAATGTTAATAAACCAAGCACTCTAATTAAAATACAAAGGTTGTAGAATGAATAAAAAGCCAGATCATCTACTAGAGATGATATATAAATATAAACACATAGATAAGTTGATAGTAAAAGGATGGAAAAAGATATTCTATGCAAACAGTAAACATAAGAAGTCTGGAGTGGCTACACTAATACAGATAAAGGAGACTTCAAGATAAAGAGCATTCTCAGAGCTAAAGAGCAGGGATAGGACTAGGGTAAGGTAAGTGAGGCACTCACTTTGGACATAAATTTTAAGGGATGCCAAAAAAATCAGTGGTCAAGATAAATAATACTTTATTCCAAATTTTAAAACTCAAAAGTAATGTAAAAATAAGTAGTATTGATTTTTCCTTTTGCGTCAGGTTCCAGTATGGCTCAGCCTGACGTTGTTACTGATCCTGTCTTTAGAATATAAAAAAAAACTTAATCTGATAAAAGCATCTATGAAAAACCTTCAGCTAATACTATATTTAATGATGAAATAATGAATGCTTTCCTCTTAATATTAGGAATAATGCAAGGGTGTTGACTTTCATAACTTTTACTAAATGTTGTACTGTTGGTTCTACTTAGTGCAATAAGGCAAGTAAAAGAAATCAAAGATTTGGAAAGAAGAGGTAAACCTGTTTCTAGTCTAGATGGCATGATAAACAGAAAATCCTAAGGAACCTACAAAACAACTACTGGATAATATGTGAATGTAGCAAGTTAACAAGATATAATGGCAATATTTAAAAATTATATTTTCATAACTAGCATCAAACAAAAAGAAAATAAATTCTAAAAAAACAATTTTATTACAATAGCCTCAAAACAAAAAATATCTAGAAAGAAATTTAACAAAATATGTTAACGTTTTATACTAAAAACTACAAAATATTGCTGAGTAAAATTAAAGAAGATATAACTGACAGGAAAGATATTACATATTTGTGGATCCAAAGACTTAATATCATTGAGATGTCAATTCTCCTCAGGTTGATCTATAGATTCAATGAAATAAATGCAACATAATTCTACCAGGCTTTTTTTGGTATAAATTGCTAAGCTGATTCTAAGAAAATATATATGGTAATTCAGATAACCTATAATAGCCAAAACAACTTTGAAAAAGAAGACCAAAATTGGAGGGCTCACACTACCTTATTTCAAGACTTATCATAAAACTACCACAGTTAAGTCAGTGTGGTACTGTCATAATGATAGACAAACAGCCCAATAGAACAAATTGGATAGCCCAGAAATACGTCCACATTTAATACAATCATCTTATTTTCAAGAAAGATGTCAAAACTATCCAATGGGGGAAGGATAGTTTTTTCAACAAATGATGTTGTAACTACTGCATACTCATAGAGAAAAAAAGGAAACTCAATCTTTACTTCACATCATACACAAAATTAATTCAACATGAATCATGAACAAAAGCTATAACTACAAAACTTCTAGAAGAAAACATAGAATGTCATCATAACTTGGGCATATGTAAAAGTTTCTTAGAACATAGAAGCAATGATCATAAAAGAAGATAATTGATAAATTGGATTTCACCAAAGTGAAAAATTCTGCTCATCAAAAGACACCATTAACTACATGAATAGATAAGCCACAGACTGGGAGAAAATATTCCCAAGCAACCTATATCCAAAATGTAAAAAGAACTCTAACAACTCGATAATAGACAACCCAATTTTTTAAATCGCATAATATTTGAATATAGACACTTCACAAAAGAACACATCAAATGGACAAAAGCATGAAAAAGTTGTCTTCAAAGAAATGCAAATTAACACCATAATATGATAGCACTACACACCCACTAGAATGGCTAGAATTAAGATTGACAACATCAAATTCTGGCGAGGATGTGGATCAACTGGACCTCTTACATTATTGGCAGAATTATAAAATGGCACAAGTGCTTTGGAAATACCTCTGCCAGTTTTTTTTTCTTTTAATAAAACTAAACATACACCTACCCCATGACAAACGTATTTCACTCCTAGATATTTTGCCAAATGAAATGAAAGCATATGTCCACAAAATAGTCTTAGTAGAATGTTCACAATAATTTTATTCATAATAGTCCCAAAATGGAGACACTTCAAAGATCTATCAGCAGGGAAGTGGCTAAACAAACTCTGTCATATTTATACAGTAGCATACTACTCAGCAATAAAAAAAATAAACTACTGATACATGCAACAACATGGACAAATCTCGAAATATTATGCTAAGTGAAGGAAATCTAATATTCTGTTTGATTCTATTTTTATGACTTTCTATAATGGGCAAAACAAATCTCTGGTGAAAAAAAATGAAAGTGAAGATGCGGATAGGGATGGGGCTGCAAATATGTATGAAGGAGCTTTCTGGGGCAGTGGTAATGTTTTGCACCTTGATATGGATTTGGGTTACACAAGATGTATGCATGTGTTAAAATTCATAGAGTGGTATACTTAAGTTTTATGCATTTAACTATGTAATTTTACTGAACAAGAGAACTTTAAGTAAATGGAACTCTAGTTAATAATATGATGGAAGTTATATAAAGATGAAAGATACTGATGTCTGCAACTTACCTTGTAATGCATCAAAAAAATAAGATGGATTGATGGATGAATAGGGAGATGGATAGAAAAACAGATATGTGATAAAGCAAATATAGCAAAATGTTAATTGTAGAGTCTAAGTAGTGGGTGTGTGAGTGTTGAATTACAATTCTTTTAACTTTTCTTTAGTTTTAAATTTTTCATAATAAAATATCAAGAAAAAAAAGCTTTATGTCCAAATGTATCATAGTTATTTATAGTAGAAAGAAACTGGAAATGACTTATATGCTCAATTCATTTTGGATCTATTCTGCAGCTATTAAAATGATGTTTTCTGTGAGTAAAATAATAAAAGACTTTATTATATTGGGTTAACACTGGATACGAAAATGCAATATAGAATATGAACTCAGCCATTCTCAAAATCCACAGGAACAAAAAAGGATGGAAATCCTACAAAATTCACTATTGGTTTTCTGTGACTGCTGAGATTATGGGTACTTTTTCTTCATAAAATCTATAAAGCTTCTAGAAAAAGTTTGGAATTCCCTGATTTTTCAAACATTATCATGCATTATTATTACTCAATTATTTGCTTGTATCAAACAAAAACCAGCAACCAGATATGTGTTCTCATTCTGGATCTGCCATCAAAAAGTTGATGACCTTAGGCAAGTCACTTCTCCATTTTGGGTTCTCCAATCCACAAAGTGAGGGAATCAAAGATTATTATTCTTTCAACCAATTCCTGGCCCTCCCTTCCTCCATCTCTCATCATCTTCTCTTGGACTATTATTTCTACTCTACTTAGCTCCTTCTTCCTACTTTATCACTCCTGGGACCAACGGCAGACAATTTAGTCATTTTACTAGTATACATTCTATTTGGTTTAGAAAATACTACTCTAGTAGATCTTCAACATCCTTTGCTGTTTCCTCATTCTGCAGTTTCAAGAACAGCCTTTGCTACCAGTCATTTTTCCCTAACTGCTTGGAAAAGTGTGACAGCTGACTAAGGCTTGAAGCTGAGTTCTTTAAGCCCCACCTGGTATAAGTTACTGACGCTATTACTAATCTGACTGCCCTAGAGAGAAAGTCAGCCAAGTGGGTCATTTCTCTCTCTCCAAGATGAGTCTAGATGAACACTACAAAATCTCCAAGTCTCAGCCCTACATTTCCCAGTGTAGATTGTTCTCTCAATAGAGAGAAAATTCAATTTTAGTTAAAGAATAAAGAGTTAGAAAAATGGAATAATAGAACTTTATAACTAGTTTGAAGGCTTTTAGAAACCTTTCAATCTAGTGCTTTCAAAGTATGGATTATGGCTTATCAGTTGGTTGGAAACTATAGAAGTTCACAGTCAGCATTTAAAAAAAAGAAAAGAAAATATGAGTGTATCACATTCAGTAGGAGTATGCAATTTTTCATAAAGCTTTTGATTCAGTTATATACTGGACCATGGCAGAAAATGTATTTTTCACTGACGGTCTCTGTAAAAAAATGTTTGAAAACACTGCTCTAGTCCAATCCTCTCACTTCACAGATGGAGAAATAGAGGCTCAGAGAGGTGCAAGAACTTGCTGGAAAGTCACACACTAAGTTAGAAGCAGAGAAGAAATCTGTGCATACTGGCTATGCATGACTAATAAGGGAGTTGGGGAAGAGTAGGTGACTCCACCTCACACTTCAATGTGGAGACCAACTGGGAGATGATGGTTTTGAGCCACCTTTCTTGTGAGCTGGGAGGACATCATCCATCTGGAGTCCCTCTGAGATGAAAATGACCAACTTGAGACTAGGACACAGGCTTCTACTTTCAACGTCTATCTCTAACCTAGATGCAACTTTATGCCAGGATGTTGACAAAAGAGAAGTAGAGGGATGTTCTTGGCGGGGAGATTTATTAAATTTCACCCTTACTAATAAAGAAGGAAATAAGAAAGACATGAGGAGTAAGGGATTCCAGACCACAGCTAATATCTAGGAGAACTTTAATAAGATCCAGGAAGTTTTGTCAACCTCCTCTCCCATCCCTGCATTAATTTTTGTCTCTCTTATTTCTTTTTTGTGATAACCTTAAAACTCTTTAAATCAAAAGTTCTGGTTCTTGTGTGCAACGCTAACAAGGAAAGGGAAACCAATAAGGTTGATCTACTCTGTAGCTAGCCTGGAGGGGAGTCTGTGAAATAGGGTAAGGTAGGAGGCATTACTTGAGAAAAGAAATCTGAGTCCGTAGAGTCTAAAGAAAGAAAGAAAAGGACCAGTGACAGCTGGTGTGGCCCGGGGCTGAGATATGTCCCTAGTGGCTTAAATAGCAGGAAACCCTGGAACTCCATGACACTCCTGGAAGGTCTACTACAGCTGTCCATCAACTTAGCCTAGAAGCTTTGGTGACACATTTAAACAGGGACATCAAGCCTAACTTTCTCTTCTTGTCAATTATCTGCATCAGTGCTCAGCAAATAAGGAGATTGTGCCTAAGCTGACACATTTATTTTTGTCCTAATAATTTAACTTCTACAAAATGGAGTTCTTAACACATCAAAAATGTTTTTAAAAATGAATAGCCTTGAGAACAAAAGTAAACAAAGGCCCACTTAATAGGGCTTTAGCTATGGCAATTATATGTTAATCCATATTCTGTGAAAATATATCACATGAGTAGTTAGGACTTTATATAGTTATGGGTATGAATATTAAACACCAACCCAGCTGGTACATTACAATCCCCTAAAAATGATTCTTGACAGTATTAGGTGTACTAACTTAAAATTAGAGTCGGAATCTAAGTGGGTAGATACGTTTTTGTATCAGTTCCCAGTGTTTTATGAGGCACAAAGTGAAAACTCCATCACATTTTAGTCCCCAACACATGTCTCTCTCTCTCACACACACACATACACAGACACACACACACACACACTGCTTTCACACAGTCCCTATTGCCTGGATAAACAGTAACATCTCCCAAGAGACTGATCTGAGACAACAAGTATACCAGCTCCAGCCTTAAAATCATTTAAACTGCACATGAGCCAGCCCTAAGGCCCCAAAATATCTTTTCTCCCTTCTAACCCTGGAATGACCAGGGTTAGAAGAAGCCACAAAAGGGTAGCTGCAAGGCCAGTGCGAACAAGAATGATGACTTCAATACTGGATTTCTCTCCAGAGCCTGTAGAGAAGTTGAAGACAGAATTTATTAAAAGAAAAATGAGTTAGTTCACTGCAGAGACTGAGAGGAAGCAAGAGAAATTTATTGCCTTTTACAGAGCACATTTCATTTCTAAAGGACTAATATCACCAAGTGCCAAACTGTGTGTATTTGTGTGAAATTTTTATGGAGTGTGGGCATTGCCTTCTGAGACTTAGAGAAAAACATCCCTAGATAATTGCACTGGATGACTCAAAAGAATGAGCTGAAAACATATTGTATATGGATATTATATACATATATTTACAAGATCTGGGGCAGAAAGTAAAAATGAGACATTTAAAGTTATGTTCTGCCTCAATGGCTGGCTCTAAAGGACAAAGCCAAGATAGGTCTGAGCTATGGAGTCAGATTGCTTGAGTTCAAATCCTGGCTCTACCACTTACCAGCTGCATGACATTGGGCAAGTTACTAACCTCAGTGCCTCAGTTTCCCCAACTAAAAATGGGAATAATAAAATACCTACCACATAGGGTTATCAAGAGGATTAAATGACATAATGAGAAGTGATTAATGCAGTATCTGGCAGATAATATATTTTAGCTTCTTATTGTTATCAGTTTCTTGTTTCTTATAGTGCAGACTCTATGGACTATTTCAGACCACTGAGAAGTCAGATTGTTAAATCAGCTTATATGGTTTGCCTGATATGCCCTGGAAGAGTAGAGTTGAATGGGAAAATGGCTTTGGGGATACTTAAATGGTTACTCCAACCAGTAACATTTCTTTGAACACATACTACCTCGCCCTTAACAGTTAAATACTCATCGTAATAGCATAGGACATTGGAGTCGAAAGATCTCGCCATAAACTTCAGCAAGTGTCTTACTCTCTTTGGGCTTCATATTTACAGTGAAAGGTGCTCAAAGGTCTAATATTTTATGTTTATATTTCCCAACACCACCTAATATTTTCCAAGCAACCAAAGGGAAGTACCCTCATTTGATTCTTTGTATTTCATAAAGCATTCCCATATCTTTGACTTCATTTGTATCACCTATGAAAGATAGGCAGGACAATTGGTGTTATTCTCATTTCAGAAATGAGAAATCTGAGACTCAGAAAGGCTAGACGACTTGTCCAAGATCCCATCAAATTCACAACAGTATGGGGTTTGGAACTCTGGTTTTCCAAATCATACTATTCCACATAACTTCCTGTTGAAAGTGGATATATTAAGGGCAGTACTTTTCTGTATACTCATGCTTTTCTTGCCTTCAGTGTCCTTCCACACTGTGCTGTACCACCAAATGCCTTTTTTTGTCTTTTTTTGAGTTCCATTACTGATTACCAATGTAGCCAGAAATTTCCAACTTACCTTCCATGGTGGTAAGAGCTGCTGTGCTGACTTCTCCCAACACATTGGTCGCTTTGCACAGATATAAGCCCTCATCTTTTTTTTTCTGGCTTGCTCAATAAAAAGAGTGTTGTACTCAAAGAAGATTCCTGCATTCACAATGCCCCCTTATTATTATCTGAAGTGTTTACCTTGAGGTCAGCCTTAGAACATGTGAAGACTCCATCTCATTAAGTCAATCTTGGAACAGTTTCGGAGTCAAATAATCTCTAAGAAACTGCACCAACTCAGGTCCTCAGACTTGTAAACAACTACACAAGATCTTCAGACTCACCTGAAGCAGGGAGAATGGGTACTCCATTTTTCAACCAGAGGCTCTGGGGCCATGTGGTTCCACTCGCTTTGCAATCCAGCAAAATCTTGCCACTTCTGTTGACCTCAATATCGGTGAGATTCTCAATAATGAATGAAGCAACCTTTTATGTAGGGACCAGGGTAAAGGGAGACAAGATTTTGAGGCGGGGCACCACGAATATGGCATTTAATTTCTGCCCCACCTCTCAAGTTTAACTAGACATTTATATGGGGAAGTGTTACCATAGTCAGGAGAAGAAGGGAAGGATGGAGATAAAAACCTACTATATGGGTCAAGTGTGTGAAGGTTTGCATTTTGTGTCCTTCAAGCTATTCCTTAATCCTCACACTTAGGAATGTCATCCGTAGCCACTTCAGGCAATAAAAATGGATGCTGAAGAGTTTTGGTATTACAAGGACCAAAAAGTTCCATCCTCAAAGTTTTCTACCATTTGTTTGCCATAGACTATACAATTCATTAGAGATCTTTTCCTTGGAATATCCTAAGAGGCTTCAAGAAACAAAGGATTTACTGGCCCCACCTATAAGTAATACAGAAATAAGAGCCCTATTCTGGTTACGCAGCCCACCTAGCAGTTGGCTCAACTGCTAAGGTTATGGAAAAGTCCCTCCAATTATACCTCTAATTAAGAGTGAGTATTTGTACTGCATCATTTTGGTGATATTTGTCTGAGTCCAAGCCTTGCATTTGTACTGCCCTTTATCCTTCTGGGTCACATTGTTAATCATGAGCATCAATGAGATGGAGTAGTTATTTTTTAAGCTTTCAGTATTTATAACAGGAATCTTCTCTCCAAGGGGAATGAACCAAGAAAACTTATTGTAGATATATTTAGCTGCTTTGCATTTGAGCCGAGCATCATAGCTCTTAATCGTGGAGACCAGAGATTCTACCTCTATGAAGCCAGCCACATCTGTGAGGGTGAAGAAATGTCACTGTGAATATTACCGGGCAAGAGAAACTGCTATATAACAACATACTTTGTTCTACCCCAGGTCTACTGATTTGAATTTGCATTTTTGCAACTTCATGCTGACCCTCCATGGGTAAGTTCTTATTTTGGAATCTACACTGGAGATGCTTTATGCTGGATTAAAACACGGTGTTTACAGGAAAATACACTTCAATATAAATTCCCCTAGAAAAGAAGTAGCACAGCAGCTCTAAGCCAGATAGTAACACTGACCAGTTTACCAGAGATGAGATTTGGGAAGAAAAGAGAGGGCTTTGTCAAAATGGAATTCTGCATGTCAAGATTTTGACCTGGAAGGTAGAGCCCAGAAACACTTTTAATCCTTTTTCCAAGTAGAATTAACATAGATTATAAAGAAATAATTGACTGCCATTCCAATGTTCTTTCCCCAAGGGATACATCAATTTTCACATCTGAACACTACACACACACACATATACACAACTTTACACACCCTTTATTTTAAACATAAATGGTTAAAACAGTCTGGGGAGATTAGTTGTTGGCTAAAAGCAACTGGTGGTACTGACCCAGGCCTATGGATTTTAATCCATTGCATTTGTGTGTGGGGTGTGTTGGGGGTTAGAAACAATAAAAGGTTATCCTTCAGTCAAAGCATTTAGATTAGAATGAAATGATAAAAGAAATTCTACTTGTCATACCGTTGTATTACCAGTTCTTATGGCTACTTACAAAACTCTAAGCTCCCCAAGACTTGCTCAGTGTTCCCTCTGTCAATATTTATCTTGATCAAGTCTACCTTTTGATCAATCACAGCAGTGATGTTCTTGATTGAAGAATGTGGCTGGCTGATCAGCTGAGCTGACAGCTTCCAAAATCTGGGCCCTTACCATCTAATTCACTCAGCAGTTAAACTCTATAGCCCTGGACCTCAGCATCATGTTGTTAATGCACAAGGCCCATCCAGGCATATGTGAGTGATTGCTGAATGTGGAATAATTGTCCCTCACCTTAATTCTTTGTTCTCATGAGCATATGCCCAATTTGGAGCTATTTTTGTTCTCTGTAGCCATTCTTGGGCCACATTGCCATTTGCCTGCTGGACATTTCCACTTGGGGATTCCACTAGAATGTCAAAAATTCAATAACAAAAAAAATAAATAAAACCATTTTTTTTTCCTCTCAGACCAACACTTCCTTTGAAATTTTTTCTGGTAGAAGACATCTTTTTCCTATAACCAAGGATTTAAACCTCAATATTTTCTTTGATTCTTCTCTCCTCTTCACTGTGCATATCTCACCTCTTATCAGTTTCCAAGTTCTATCAATTTTTCCTTTGCCACATCTTTCACATCGTCCTTCCTCTCAGTTTCCACTATGTAGCCATTGCAGTCTTGGCAGTCCTTACCTCATGCCTGGACAATTACAACGTTTCCCTAACTGGGTTGCTCTTCTCCAGTATCCAAACCACACTCCAAACCAATCTCCACCAGCCACTTCATTCATCTTCCAGAACGACAGCTTTGATCTAAACCGCGCTCCAAAGCTCAATGACTCCCTACTCCCTCCAGATAAAGTTTATATTCCTCCCTCACATATTCAAAGTAGGCCTCTCTAAGACTCCACTCTTCCTCATCAATTATGTCATCCAGCTTCTCCACAAACCTTCCATTCTTACATGCTCAATTGTTCCACTCACTCCATAAATGTATCACATTGGCTTCTTGTAATATTTCAGGGCCAAGTTAAAAGTTACCTCCTCAGATAGGTCTTCTCTAATCACCCAGTCTAAAGTAGGGTCTCCAACTCCACCTTACTATTCTCTCCCATACACCTATCACAAGTATAAAATCTCTCTTCACTTATTTGTTCACTTGTTTGCTGTCTCTTTCCATCATTACAAGGTAAACTCTATGAGGGCAAGGACCCCACACTTTTTAGGCAGTGCTATAGCCCTAACATCTAGCACAGTGCTTATCATGTAATAGACGCTCAATAAATTTTGGTAGCATGAACGAATGTTGACTGATTAATTCCAATCTGTATACCTTTTGCTCATGCAACTCTCTTCCCTTGAAATGCCATTTCCCAACCTCTCTATTTTTGTGAATCATACCTATTCATCCATCAGTGTTCCTGTGTTTTTTGAAGCCTTTTTTGGCTACCCCTGCCCAAACTGACTTCTCCCTTCTCTGGGCTAATACTATCTGATATTAATACATATGCCTTGAGGTATTAGTTACATGTTTCTCTTTCCTCTACTATCAGTTAGTTTGTAAGATGCTTGAGGATACCTTACGAAGAGCAGGAAGGCAATCAATATTCATTGATTGTACTTCATAAATTAAGAGCAAACTATCACATCATGTACTTTTATTCTCATAAGTGTTCCTGAGTCTTTTTTATGACTGTCCATCTTGTCTCCCCCATTAGCTTATCTTGACTCTTCAGATTATAAACCTCCTTCAGATCAGGAATCCTTGGCTAGTACAAAGAACTTTATGAACACTCAAAAGTTATTGACCAATGTTTTAAGATGCTATGAGTAATGGTCACCTTTTCTGTAATGCAGTTGACAACAAGATATTGATGGGAATCCTAGAGACTGACTTTTGGGAGATGAGTTTAATATAGCTATGGTTACTGGCCTTGAAACTATTATACAGTTAGTCCCCCAAAGGTCAGAGAGTCTCAGGAAGGTAAACAGCCTTGCTTCATGCCCGATTGGGTCATATTTCCCGACAAAAGTTCTCATGTATGCCTGAAATCTTCAGAGGGAAAGACAAAGCCCTCAATTCCATGCCATAAAGGTATCTTTCAGCTATAGCCTCTGAAGTCAGTAATGTGTAATTTAACAAAGGTGTGAGGATTGGAATGGATGAGATACTTGATTATCATGGACTGAATGTGTCCTCCCGAAATTCATATGTTGAAGCCCTAATTCCCAATGTGATGGTTGTTGGAGGTGGGGCCTTTGAGAAGTAATTTGAGTTTGTATGGCCTCATGATGGTGAAGCGCTTATGATGATATTAGTGCCCTTATAAGAGGAAGAGAGACCAGAGCTCTCTCTCCATCATGTGAGGACACAGTGAGAAGGCAACCATCTGCAAGCCAGGAAGAGAGTCCTCACCAGGGAAGCAAATTAGCCAGCAACTTGGTCTTGGAATTTCCAGCCTCAAGAACTTTGAGAAATAGATTCCTGTTGTTTAAGCCACTCAGTCTATGATATTTTGTTATGACAGCCAAGCAGACTACTACATTGATATTCAAGGTTTTCTAGGGGAGAGACAAGAAGGTTGCTCTGTTATCTGCATAAATGAAACTGATCTTACCAACGAACCTAAAAGGAAGTGTTGGCCAGTTTTGCTGGCTGCATTTGAGCCCCTAGCCTTCCCTCACATCCTTTCTTCCCTTTCCTCTATATGGCTATATGAAGTTGTGGGTTTTAAGCTTGACATTTCGGAGAATGTGCCACTGCCTTCTTTCCTTCACTCCAGCCTAATGTAGATGTCTCCAATGACTCATGCAAATAAAATACTTGGTTTCTCATATGGCGTGCACCCTAAAAACCATGACTTACAGGGATCAGATGAAGGGATTAAGGCTTAAAATTTTGGAGATCTTTGTCTTCAGATCTTTGAAGGTGTGTCACTAGGAAGAGTAAGCAGACAGGCTTTGTTGCAACTTCAGTGGGATTATGAGTGCGGGTGGAAACAAATTTAGTGTAAGGACTAACTTTCTAATAGAGATGCCCCAAGATGGAACAGGCTGCCTCATGAAGTAGGGAATAAGTTCTCTATAATCAGAGACACTCAAGCTGAAGTTGGATGAATCCTTGGTGGAAATGTTGTGGATGTAATTGAAGCATTAGGAGAAGGGAGAGGAAGATCAGACTACGTGATCTCTAAGGAACTTCTGGATCCTGGCAATGTGTGGTTCTAAGACATTGAGTAGGGCCAATTAACAAAAGCTTTTCTATACTCTATACTTTTTGGCCCTCAATTCTCCAAGAATCCCCTCCTATGTATTTTGCTTCTAGAAAAGTCAAAAGCTGTCCAGAAAACTCCCCATCTGAGGCATATGGGAAGCACAGAGCATCTTGTGAAACCCAAAATCTGTCTGGAAAGCACAATGCCATTGACTTGTATGACAAATTGGAAAGAAATACAGTCATATACAGCAAAGTCTTTGGAAAATTGGCAGAGACAGCTGAGGGGCTCCGGGTGTGAAAATCTCAATCCCAGGCTCCTTGCACTTGTTTTAGCATTGGTGCAACACAAATATAAGCCATGGCAGGAGCCAAAGGGCTATTGAGCCCAAGTTATCAGCTTACAACAGTGCAGTCTCTTTAAACTAGGTATTTCTTCCTTAAGAGCGCAGGTATCAACCTTGTCTACAATCATTGGCCATAAAAACAATTACAGACAAGCTCAGTGAATGAAAGTACAACATCAGACATGTGCTTTTGATTATAATTACCCAAAACAACACCTATGAAATATTCAATATATGTGTATACCTTAGTGGGGCATAGGTGTAGCCATTCAAAAAGCACTATTTTGCTTGAAAATCAGAAACCTCTTGGGATTTGAGTTATAATTGTGAAAAGTCCCAGTCATGCCACAAGGGCTTAGTTTTAGGGAAAAGAAGAGTTTGGAGACCCCATTTTGAGTTCCTACTACATTCTTCTTTTTGGGTGCCCATGTTTTGAATACTCAATTATATCTGTAAAAGATGAGTAGCTCATATGCCACCTCAACTGTTAGGCTGAGGCATAGAATCCTTGTGGGTTGTCATTTTTGTATTCTGAACGACACAGACTAGAAGGGGTTCAATTCTACTTCATTCCGCTGCTTCTTTTGGACATATACTCTGACAAAGACGCTTTGAATGTGACCCCTTACTTTTTTCATGCCATCTGCTCAGGAAGGTCCTATTCTGCTCAGCAGTCCTCCATGCTGAGAAGCAACTTGACAACAGTAAAGTTCCTCTTTTATGTTGGGGCTCAAGCATGTGAACTTAGAAGAGTCATTCCTTCTAGAGAAAAAAGAAACTCAGTTTGCAACAAAGCTGTGATGGTCTCAGGCTCTACCCATCAATAGGGGCAGAGGGAAGAGCTGGCAAAAACTCTTTGCCATTATGCTTGCAAAGCCACATCTTCACAGGTTTTCCTTGCTGAGACTGCCTACAACATCTCCTATGAGTGAGCGTTTACCACCAGGAAACTATGTTAAGCTCCCTTTCTCTTTCTTCTCTTCATCCTACCTTAACTCCTGTATTTCTTATTCAACACAGAGAAGATTTTTAGCTGGGTTTTACACACTTTGCTTCCACTTTAGCTTTTCAAGGAACTTCAAATTGTTCCATGAAATATTCATTGGGTATCATGAGGGGGTAAAATATCTTTACCAGTTCCTTATTCTTTACTTCCACTCAGGCTAAAGGAATTCAATTCAATAAAGAGAAGGTGGTAAGGTTGAGCCTTAGCTGTGGGCAACATGGGGACACAGGCTGTGCTCTGGGCTGGCTGAGATCAGGGTGGGGATACTCTATCCTGGAAACTTCCTTGTGCCTAGAATAAATTTCCCCTAAAACCACAAAGTCACTGTCATGTGAAAGAGCCCTAAGAACACCTATATATTCATCTGAGGTTCCTCTTCTCAGCTAAAGCAGCCACCTAGGTTGGGGAGCTGAGGAGATCTTAGAAAATGGAAGAAGAAAGAAGGTTTTGCCTGACTTATTCTGTATTTCAAAAAATAAATAAATAAAAGGTCTTAATTTCCTGGAATTGTATCTATGAGTGATTTAATTTAAAACTTCCGTATCCTCTGGTTTCTGCTTCTGAAGCTATTGGGACAGTCCAGCTGCCTCTAGATTGGGCTGGGCAAAACAGGGGCAAAATGATCTGAAATAACAGAACCCTTTTCAAATATCCTGTAAACATGTCAGGAATGTGCAAATAGGTAGAGGCAAATATTTATATAAATTGAAAATTCATAAAATATCAAAGTAACAGAGGGCAGGTTTTCAGCCAGAGTCTGGAACAGCAGGAACAGAGATCCTTTCCTTCCTCATCTCCCACCCTTTCCAGTCTTCCTATCTCCCTCTCTCTCCACCCACTATATCTTAAGACCTTTCACAAAATCATTAAGTTGTGGAACTACAGTTGGGTTAGCTTATCTCTCATGTATTTTTCCTCATACCATAGATGGGAAAAATGAGTCCCAGGGAAGGGAAGTAATTTACGAAGACCACAGAACCAGGTTTAGCAATAGAACAAGGACTATATCCCTGGTTTTCAAATTTCTCACCCAGAATTCCTTTTTGGGCCTGGACTAGAGTTTTCCTATGACCTAGAATCACCCTATTCCCCCCCACTTCCCCAGAAGATATGAAATGGAGCATTCATTGGCAATGAAAATGCCTGACACATAAACAAAGTCCTTCAGTCTTTTTCTCAGAGCAGCTTAGGGAAAATCAAGCTGATTGGGGCACATAACAATTTCTAAGTCTAGGAAAGAGCACTTAATAAGTGAATCAGCAGCACATTTCCATGGAGAACAGGATGAGGGTGGGGGAAGAAACTGAAATTAGAGCAATGAAATAATAGTTAAATTCAGTATATTGGATGCGTGATTGGTGATGATGAGGTTTGAGGAGTAGAGTGAGCTACTTGAACAGTCTTGTCTCCCTTGGAGACCACTTCTCATGTTTGACATTTGGATATTCAGGAGTGCCAAGTAAATGCATATTTGTTTATTCCTCTCTGTTTCTCTGAGGATAAAGGGTAAGGCATAAAACAGTCTTTCTGGGCAACCAGGACAGGTGCAGAAAGTATGTGTGACTGGAAGACGAGTGTGTTCCCCAGGGATATGAAGAGGTCATTTTGTCTCCTTCTGAATGCAGAAGCCTCCTCCTCCCTAACCTTTCTTAAACTAGGAGCCCATGCTGTCCTGTTGGGACATGTCTCCTTGAACCTTTCTCAGCTCACTCCAGCTATTTCCCATGCAGCTATTGTACAACTCAGGAAAGAAGTTGCTGTCTAGAAAAAAAATGGGAAAGAAAGGATTGTCTTTCCTGCCTCCATTCTCAGTAACTCATTCTTGTGTATGTGTGTGTGTGGGGGCACACATCTGTTCACTCATGGATTCCAAGCCTACTATGAAATATAATCCAGTCTCCTGTCTTCCAGTGTTCTCTTTCCACTAAAACTAGATGCACAAGGGCTACATTGTCAGCCCTTTTTTGCACAAGACTTGAAATAAGAGGAGGTCAGAAGAGCCAGGATAGTTTGGACTTAAACTGCCCTTTACTCTCCCCATTCTCTAGACTGGCTGCTGTCTCTGGTTTCTAGGCCCATTGCCTCCTGAAATCTTCCTGAATTTTCTCCCTATTGGCTCAGCTTTGCACTATCTGAAAATGTTTAGTATCATCTGCAAGCTTGGAAACTATTGCTGTAAATCCTCTTTTCAGATAAAAAAGACTGGTCTCACAACCAATCCCAGAGGACATGTTGCTATTTATATATCTTTTCCCACAAAGGGTTTTCTTTTGTTCCATTTCCTTAAATCATTCCTCCAATACCATTGTGACTCCATTCATTTTACATTGCCTCCAGGATGGAACTTTTGCAAAGTTTCCACACAGAGGGTTTTCTGAAAGTCCAAATGAATTATGTTCAATGTTTCCTTCTTAGCTATATGTGTCTTCTCAAATAATTCCCATAAGTTAGACAGGCTTGAGTTCCCACAACAGAAACTGTTAGGAAATGACTCTGACTCTTTTTCTCTGTGTGTGCATTTTCTGTATGAACATTATACTCTGGTTTGTTGTACCAAACAATTCTTAGAAGTTCATCTTGATGAGGCCTATATGAGCGAGTTCTCCCGTGAAGGGTGGATATAATATTTTTAGGAGTAATCTTTTAGGATCCAAATATCCAATAAAAACAAGAATACAGAAAGCGCTACTAGAATAAGCTAGAAAGTTGGAGAGAGGGCTCTGTCTCTGGGCTTTGGCCTAGGCTTCAATGAGTCTAAGGATCTAGAAGGGCCCTTCTGGGGGATAGAAGTACAAAGTGTATCGGCTACTTGGAAACTTTCTCAGAGTAAGCTAAGAAGGGACCTCTGTGCTGAACCATAAGCTGAAGATGAGCCAAATTGTTCAGTTTTATGATACACTTCCTGAAGGTGATATATCTTGAGTATTTCATAACTTTCAACAAAATCATTTTGAATATTTCATCTTTGATCCAACTGAGCTACAGAAGATTGAAGAAGTAACCCATTTTCCATCTTTAGCCCTAAGTATTAACAGAGGAACAGAACCCCTCTGAGGCCAGAGTTGTGCCAGCAGTGGTTATCAGGGAGTAAATATCTCAAAGAGAAAAGTGACTCTTTTGTGCAGAAGCTAGCCCAATGGGTCTTTTTCCCTGACCCATCAAGATATTTTTCTTCATAGTACCAGTCTTGGAAGAGGCTTTTTATAGAAGCCATGTCAAATTTCTCTATATGATATGGTTTTGCCTCAGTGTTTTGGTGAGTTCATAGATAAAGCAAGTCGTTAAGAGCATAGAGCCATGCCACCTAGCTCCACCTCATTCTAGCTATATTTCATCTGTACTTCAGTTACTTCATCTGTAAAATGATGATAACAGTGTCTGCTTAATAGGATTGTGATAAGGATTAGTTGTATTAAACCATTTAAATCATATAACACAGTGCCTGGCACATAGTAAGTCCTCAATGAACGTTAGCTGCTGCTGCTGCTGTTGTTGTTATTATTATTACTATTTATTGTAGACTCCATCAGTCTCCAGAGTTTGAAAGGTAGACTCATTGATCTGGGGTTTCAAGAATGCCTTCAGAAGCCCTTGTTTTGGGGAAGCCATGAGCCACTTGGGACATCTGCAGCAGCAGCTGTTTATGCCAATAAATTATCCATTGACTACTGATAAATAACTACAGTTCTCCAACTTCCATCCAAAAGGTTTTAAAGCTTTCAGTTGAACAAAACTACTCAGTTGTGATAATTCTTCATATTTCACTTGTAAAGGTTAGCTATCCAGGGTACATCCTACTATTTTCTCTGGAGTCTCAACCTTATCTGCCAGGAAAGATAATTTAGGAGTGAGATTGCCTTAAAAAGTAAAAATTTTAGATAAAGTTCCAGCCAGAGAACTTAGTTCTTCTGCTCACCACTCCTCATTCCTGAAGTTTCACTTGCTTTTTTTTTCGTTGCTTGAATGATAAACTTAACTGTGATCATCATTATACATTGCTAACTAGTGAACAAGAAGTGCTAAGCCCTCAAAAGTTCATTTCAGAACTCGCTCTCCTATTCATCAACCTTACCTCTACCTTGGCTTGATGAAGCATTCTGACCATATGGGTACCTCACCTGTTCCTATTATTTCTTCTTGGCCTCATTCTGTCATTTTTCCCTCTAACGTCATTAATGCTGTTAGTCCATAGGAGCAAAATAAGATAGGAGGATGGCACAGAGGGATAAATATGTACTTATTGTCTACTATGTCTCTGTGCCAAGTATTTCACTACACAGGCTATATATATTCTCTCATTATTGCTCATGGCTGGAGAATATGTGCATAATATTTACCATTTATTAAGGACTTACTATTTATCAGCTACTTCATAGATATTGTCTTACTTAATCCTCACACACTAACCCTCTGGGGTATGTATCATTATTCCCGTTGTATAGATGAGGAAACAGAAAGTCAAAGAGTTGAAGTGACTTGCTCAGGGTCATACAATCAATCAGAAAGTAACAGAGGCAAGGTCTGAACACAGGCAGACTTGTCTGATTGTAAAGCCTATTTTCACTCCTCCAAAAGAATAGATAAGTAATTGGCTTAAGAAATTACCTAACTATGTGTCAAACATTTAAAATATTTACAATAAATTTTAATGCTTTCTGTTTTAAAAAATGACTGAAACATCATTCTTTAAGTCATAGGGGAATAATATGACTAAAAAATTAGAATAAATTACTTAAGTTCTACATCATTTTAGAAATTAACTCCTGAGGTTTGATTCTCATCATCTATCATCTAGATTAATGATTACAACTTGATTTTAACCAACACTGGAAGAAGCAAATTAGATCATAGTGTGAGGGAGCTGGGCATACTATAAATTGCACTAACATCCACAGTAAAGTTATAACAATCAGATTCAGGCTAAGATGTTAATGGCTAATAGTGACTTAATGTGTTGCCCCTTCCAAGATATTTGCATTTCAGCAGGATTCTGCCTTAACCTCAAATAATAAACTTTTGATTATAGATTCTGAGGCAACTTTGCAGGCCTGGAGTTGAGCTGGCTGAGAAAAGGTATGTTTTTCGTGCATCTCTAATCACATCGCAGAATTGCCCTCCCTGCTTTATCCTGTCAAGTTCAGAGTTTACTTGAGACATAGAACTGTATACTTCTCTCATCAATACCAACCTTGTTTACAGCTATGCAGTAGTATATACCATAGATGTTGCTGGTCGATAAGGTCAGTGTGCTCAGAAAGTAAAGAGATAAAAGAGATGCATTAGTCACAGTTACACAGTATAATAGTCATTAATGCTATTCACCAGATATTTCTGATTCTTGTTCCTTTTAGGCACATGGTAGATTTCCCTTCCTGGATCCCTTGTGGTTGAGTGGAGCCATGTGACTTATTTCTGGCAAAGGAAATTATCTGGGTCACTTCTAACCTGGAGCACTTAATTGCTATAGTGAAACCCTCTTGAGCTCATTCTTTCTCGCATAATGATCAGCAATGTTTGAGATGATGGCTAATCTACCAGCCCGCATCTCTAAGTGGATACAATAAAAAAAGCCCTTCTGCTGATATGCAATGGATATATAGCATGGATAAGATATAAACCTTTATGGTTTTGAACCAATCAGATTTTGAACCCAGCCATGAGGCTACCTGGGAAGTGGGGCCATATTTATTTATTCGTTCATTCATTTAACAAACACTCTTTTCAAGATCCTCTTTGAATGTAGATCTCTTGGAAAAGGACTGAAAATAAGGAATTATCCAACTTCACGAGGAAACTGAAATAACTATGGAATAATTCAGAAGCCTGCCATATAGGCGTTAACAATTTCCCAAGTCAGCATAAGTTTCTATGTGCCAGGCACAATGATAAGTATTTTGCATATTCTCCCTCATTTTATCTCATTTAACCTTCTCCAAAACTCTACAAGGTAGAAACTATTAATAACACCCCTTTTTTACTGATGAGGAAACTGAGGCTCAGAAAGATGAAATAACTCACTGAAGATCACAGAGCTAGGAAATAATGGAAGTGAAATTCAAACCTAGAACTAGAGTCTGACTTGAATATTTTTCACCATTGCATTTTACTGCCTTGAAGATTTGGTGTAAATGAAGTTTGTATTAAAGGAATTCAGAAGAGATAATAATCACTCTGGTTGGTGAAATAAAAAAACTATGTGAAGAAAGTGGAACATCCAAGCCTCCTTTTGTAACCCTTAGAGTTAATCTCTTTCCCACAGGACTTTTGCTTTGAACACTTCAAAGTCTGAACTATTTACCCTTCTTCTCTTCTCCCATCTATTGACTGTCATGATGGTAATCAATAGAAAAATGTTTTGTTTTGTTTTTTAAAAGGTGGATGGTGGAGATGAAATAGTCATAGATAAGAACCAAACTGAATAGGTAGTCTCTGAAGAACAAAAAGTGCCTTATTATCTAAGAATGGAGCACAGGTGACAACTCAGGATTCTATAGGCAAGAATGACCTTTTTCCTACTCACCTTCTCTCATCAACCATATTTCTTCCATAACCAGTTTATCAGTTACCAAGAGGCTTGTGGGGAAGATATACGCTCATTGGTATTAACTAGAACAAATTATTCTTTTTCTTAAGTGTTCTGTCTGAAGTTATGGAGTTATAGGATGCACCACACTAAATAGTTGAGATACATCAACTTGGGTTCAGGTCAAGCTCATTACCATAGAGTCTGACTGCTTAAAAATAATATTTTCCCTTGAGAGTTGTGACATCTGCAGGGTCTCCCATGCAGATCATGGAGAAGAATGTTCAGTGACTACTTCTGCAGCTGAGAAAGCCCTGTTTCCTGTTATTGCCATTGACTGGGTAGGCATACCTTCCCTCCCTTACAGTGCTGGTGTACAGTTTGTGCACCAAAAATTATTTATTCCCATTATGACATTGTTTTTTTTTTTTGTTCATGAGAGAGAGAGAAGAAGGAAGGAAGGAAGGAATAAAGGAAGGAAGGATGGAAGGGAAGACTTGGAACAAATTGTATCTTTAAAATACACAGCTGTATTTACCACCGTGAGACATGATCAATTTGATATGACACACTTGACTAAGAGTGAGGAGACCAGGATTCTAGTTCAAGTTCTACCACTAATTGGCTGGAGAATCCTTCCCCTCTCTGGATTTGTTTCCTCATCTGCAGTGTGTGAAGAATAGACAGGATAAGCTCTCAGGTCCCTCACAGCTCTTACCTTCTATGACATTCCCTCTAACCTAACCAGACCACCCAGTGAGGTCTCACACAATTAACATACAACCGGACTGAGCCAGAACAAAAATCATTTGGGGGAGGAGGTAAATAAAGCCTCTAAAAAAGAATTTGATTTTAATTTAAAGAAGATAAATTGCTCAAAATCTTCCTATACCTGCTTCTCTTTCTGTCCAAGGTTTGTCTCCAAGCTCACAAATTTTGACCTCACTCAAAAATGTCCCTTGAGCACTCTATTGGGTTATTCCTTGTGGTAGGATGGATTTTGATCCTCATGACCTTTGCCTCCTGGTGTCACTTCCCATGACTACGTTAACCTATATGACAAAAGGGACTTTGCAGATGGAATTAAGGCTTCTAATAAGCTGACTTTAAGATTTCCTGGATTTCCAGGTGGGCCCAACATAATCACATGGGCTCTTAAAAGTGGGGGTGGGACGCAGAACAGAGTGATGCAGCACAAGAGGTAGGCAGATCAAGATTCAAGGCATGAGAAGGACTCAACATGATGTTACTAGCTTTAAAGTTAGAGGAAGGGGGCCATGATTGGGAAATGCGGGCAGCCTCTGGAAGCTGAGAACAACTCTTAGCCACCAGCCAGGAAGGAAATGGGGACATTAGTCCTACAACCTGAATGTGCTTGGAGGCAGATTTTCCCCTAGAGCCCCCCAAAAGAAACTCAGCCTTGTCAATATCTTGATTTCAGCCTTGTGAGACTCTAAGCAGGGTATCCAGCAGAGCCACACTTTACTCAGACTTGTGACCTACAGAACTATAAGATAATACATTTGTGTTGTATTAAGATGCCAAGTTTGTTGTAATTTGTTACAACAGTAATAGAAAACTGGTACATGTCTCATTGCAGTTGATATACTGTATAAGAATGATCAGAATTGCTAGATCCTGGGTACCTAACCTTTACCTTCCTCTCCAACACAAGCAAGTCCTAGGCCTCCCTTTGCAGCCTTCTTCCTCTAATCAAAGCTGGAATGTCCGAAAGTTCTCTCATTCAAATAGGACCTGTGTAGAGAGAGAATGTCCATAAGGAGTAAGGACAAATTCACACTATTCCAGAGGAAAAACAATTTTATAAAGGATGCAGATGTTTCCATAGATGTTCGGCATCTGTCATTCTAAATGCTTGGTGTGATTGTGTGTGCATATGTGTATGTGTGTACAAATGTGTGTATTTGTATCCATTTTAATCTGAAGATGATTGTATCCAGATTTTGTTCAATATTTTCAGTCTAGGGCACTGAATTAGGTCATTTATTAAATCCTATCTGCACAAGTAAAATTCATTTAACTAACAGCTAAGCGTCAAGTCCCTCAGGCCTGATCAACAAAAATTAGCTTTGAACAGAGCTTCTCATTTTCCAAGGCTTTAGTAGAGCCCTGGAAGGAATTTACCAACACAAGTCATTGTCTCCATACCAGCATTTGAACTTTCTCTCTCTTTTTTGTTTTTCCTTTTATTTTCCTTTTTTTTGTTGTTTATTGCAGTAACATTGGTTTATAACACTGTATAAATTTCAGGTGTACATCATTATACTTCTATTTCTGCATAGCTTACATCATGTTCACCACCCAAATACTAATTACAACCCATCACCACACACATGTGCCAAATTATCCCTTTTGCCCTCCTCCCTCCCCCTTCCCCTCTGGTAACCACCAATCCAATCTCTGTCTCTATGTGTTTGTTTGTTGTTGTTATTATCTACTACTTAATGAGTGAGATCATGCAGTATTTGACCTTCTCCCTGTGACTTATTTCACTTTGCATAATACCCTCAATGTCCACCCATGTTGTCACAAATGGCTGGATTTCATCATTTCTTATGAACTTTCTCTTCACCTTCTCTTCATCCATAGAAGAATTTGAAGAAACCATGTTAGGTATTTCCAAATATTTGAGGTTTTCCTATATATCATATTATTATTGATTTATAAGTAAATTACGTTGTCATCAGAGAACATACTCTATATGATTTCATTTATTTCAAATTTCTTGAGACTTGTTTTATGGCTTAGCATCTGGGCTATTTTGGTGAATATAGCATGTGCACTTGCAAAGAACGTGTATTCTGCTCTTTTGGTATAGTGTTCTATAAATATCACTAAGCTAAGTTGACTAATTTTTTTGTTCAAATTCTCTATCTTTACGGTTTTTTGTCTCATAGTTTTACCAATTTTGAGAGAAGAATATTAAAACGTTTTTTGTTTGTGGAACTTTCTATTGCTTCCTATAATTTTGTTGATTTTTGCTATATCTCTTTCGAGGATCTGTTATTAGGTACACACACATTTGTGATTATTATATATTCTTGATGAATTGACCCTTTATCATTCTGAAATGTCCCTCTTTTCTGTGTTAATACTTTTGTCATGAAGTTAATTTTATCTGATGTTAATATAGCCACTCCAGCCTTCTTATGATTGCATGATATATATTTTACATCCATTTATTTTCAGTCTATTGGTGTCATATTTAAAATGCCTCTTGTATCTAGCATATGTTAAATCTTGCTTTTTTATCCATATGTCTCTACTTTTTTATTTTAGTTTGGTCTATTAACATTTAATATGATTATCAGTATGGTCATAGTCAGATTTAACATTTTATCATTTGTTTCCCATTTGTCTTTTCTGATTTTGTTCCATTGTTCACCTTTTCCTTCCTTCTTTTGAATTATTTAAACATTTTTTACTATTCCATTTTAGTCTATTAGCTTTTTATCTATACCTCTTTAATTTATATTTTTATTGTTTTACTCTATGGATTACACTATGCATCATTAAATTTTCACATTCTACTTAGAGATAATATTTTACCATGTCATGTAAAATGTAGAAACTTTCCACCATACAGGTCCATTTACTATCATTGGACTCCCATCTTTTATGCCATAGTTGACATGTGTTAGTTATTAAAAGGCAATAAAGAATATAGACCACCTTCTAGGAGTTTTTAATCTGCTGGAGGAGGAAGATAGAAGTGTGCATTCTTTCACTCTTTTATGGGTTTGTCTTAGATGCAAACTATAAAACTCTTCTATGAAACCCTTCCTAACTCCCAATCCCAGTGACAGCTTTCTCCTTTGAGTCTATTAGTATCAGTAATAATAAGCAATAATATCTATCCTTTAACATGCATCTCTTATGTATCAGGCACTGTGTTAAATTACTTGACATACAATATCTCATTTATGCTTCACAAGATCACTGCCAGGAAGGTGGTCCTGCTTCCATTTTACAGATCAGGAAACCTACTAAGAGAAGGGTGATTTGCCAAATACACAGGACCAGTAAGTGTCAGAATACAGAGATAAACTTGCATCCAGCTGGATCTTCCCATTGTTCTACAATTCCCTCTCTTGGTGACGAGTACACACTGCCTGCTTTTGTTATTTATCAAAGAATGTATGTCTTATTTTCCCAATTATATTTTAAGCTCCTGTAAATATGTTCTTGTTTGTCCATCTCAATCTTAATTCATTGCACAGAAAAGAACCCATTATTTCAACTCTAGACTGGAGGCACAGCTGCAAGGTAGTATAGCAAACTATAGTCTGGAAGTAGGGGAAGTTCTTCTAGCTTCTAGTCAAATTACTGTAGGGAACTTGTTTACTTCATTTTATAGAAATTGAGAAAACTGAGATCCAGACAGGTAAGCAGCAGATACCCTGCATAGCTCAAAGGGATGTTACAAGAACCAAATTAGAGTAAAAATATAAAAGTATCTTGAGAATATAAAGTACTTTTGAATAGCAATAAGGTATTTTTTAAATTATTATTTAAATAATATCAATGACAAAATATGACCCCACCATGCCTTATCTTTTCTCCCAGTAAAGTTACTGGTACTATACACATGAGCTTATCTGTATCTCTCAAGAAATGGTTTCCCCAGATATATTATATCTGGAGTTTCTCCAGAGACATTATCTCCAGATATTCCTCCAATACAGCAGGAATTTATTCTTGGCCAGTAAAGACAGAACTGGAACCAATAAGTGGAAGCCATAAAAGGTAAATCTGGTTCAATGTAAAGAAAGGTTTCTAGTAGAAAAAGCTGTCCAAGATAGCATAGGGTAATTCTCAAGGCCATGAAGAGAATGGGATATAGCAGTACTTTCATATGCTACTGGTGGAAAGAGCTCAGCCTTTCTGAAAGGTAATTTGGTCATGTACATCAAAACTTTGCCTTCCAGGGGCCAGCCCCGTGGCATAGCAGTTAAGTGTGCGCACTCTGCTACTGGCGGCCCGGGTTCGGATTCCAGGTTAGCACCGATGCACCGCTTGTCAGGCCATGCTGTGGCAGCATCCCACATAAAGTGGAGGAAGATCGGCATGGACTTTAGCTCAAGGCCAGTCTTCCTCAGCAAAAAGAAGAGGATTGGCATGGATGTTAGCTCAGGGCTGATCTTCCTCACAAAAAAAAAAAAAAACTTGGCCTTCCATTTCCATTATTACATACTAGATAATTTAAAAACCTCTCTTATACAAACCATGCTAGTGAATGGGAAACGAGTAAGTGCTTCCCAACTTATTTTACAGGTGCTTTATACCAAATCCAGGTAAAGGATAGTACTAGAGAAGAAAATTAAAGACCAATCACACAAACATGCAGCAAACATTATAAATAAATATAAATAAAACAAATTCAGCTACTGAAGGAAGTAAAAATTGTATTAAAAATTAAAAAGTTACTACCTTAGAGACAGGCACCTCCACGCCCTAAGGATTCCTGGTATGGGGGGAACGTTTATCGATCCTGACTGACTCTATTCATGAAAGACCCACCCTAAACTGTTCGGGGAAGAATTGAGAACAAGAGAGTGCTCCAGAGGGATAAGTTTGGGAGGGTCGGGGTGGAGGGGGTCCAGATGGGGACGCGTGTGTGTAACCTGATAATCGCTTCGTGCCATAGCAATTCGCGCCATAAAATGTAACTGTTTAAATGTTTTAAATTAGCCAATCATGTAAGACCGTGCCAACCTTTTCCCGCTTTGTGCTTCCAAACCCTATATAAGAATTTGCCCTTTAAGGTCCGGGGTCGACTCCTCTGTCTCCTGCGAGAGATACGTGTTGACCCGGAGCTCCGCTTAATAAACCTCTTGCGTTTGCATCAAGCTCGGTCTTCTGTGTCTGTGGGTCCGCGCCTTCCCGAGACTGGAGTTGGGGTTCCCTTTATGGGATCCTACATTTGGGGGCTCGTCCGGGATCTGCGCGGTCACCCCAGACTCCGAAGACCCCTTGGAGGTAAGCCTGAGTGACTGGGTGTGTGAGTGTGTGCGGTGCCGCGAAGCATTGTTTTGGTTTCGGTATCTGGGCAGCCGCCGCTTCGGGCCGTGAGGACCGAGCTTCTGCAGTGGCAGACGTGCTGGGAACTGCAGGCTGCAACCCTGGGGGACGCCCCAAGGGACAAGGGGAGTCAGGAAAGCCTGACCACCACCCTTCAGGTGGAAGAAGAAACGGCACTCTTTTTCCCAGGGAGGACACGAAAACCCCTCCCGTCTGAGGCCGCCTTCGGTTGGCTTGTAGAGACGCCAACTGGGCAAGGTTGTTTATGTTTTGGTGTGTCTTTGGTGTTCGTTGTTCTGTTTTTGTTTGTCACGTGGACCTCATTTGACGGGATGGGATCCTACAGCTGGAGGACCTGCCTTCTCCCTGGACTACTGCAGATGGTGAGATACAGGAACGCCTGACAAAAGCCGGCAAAAAGGTAAGACTTCTTACCACGTCAGCCTCACGGAATCTCTATCTGCGGAGTCCGGTGGAAGGAAATGGTGAGAATTTTTTCTCTTTCTAAATTTAGATTGGCAGGAGAAAATATTTGGGAAACTAGTTTCTTGGGCTTTTAGTGACTCTTGGTTTAAATTTGGTAGAGTACTCTTGGTTTTTGATCTTGATCCCTTTTCCTCCCAAAGGTAGTCTCTGTTTTTCTCTTTTGTCTGTGTCTTTTGTCATAAGAAGGAAATACCATAGGGTAGGACGCAGGCATAGGCCCTACTAGCCTGCTGTCCGGGCTGGCCCCACAGACTGGTGAGTTTGCGGGTCTCACCAGACCGGCGTCTACAAACTTTGCTGTGGGTTATTATGCACATGAAGTGAAGGTCATTGCCAAGGGCATCTTGGAAGCCAAAAAGGCCGCAAATTTAAGTGGGCGCGGGTCGAGCAGTTAAGAGCCATTAGGGCGCTCGCCACTTTCAGAAGACTCC
Source organism: Ceratotherium simum simum (assembly GCF_057802395.1). Classification (NCBI taxonomy): domain Eukaryota; kingdom Metazoa; phylum Chordata; class Mammalia; order Perissodactyla; family Rhinocerotidae; genus Ceratotherium; species Ceratotherium simum. The sequence goes on along the minus strand of NC_141940.1, from coordinate 80,302,539 downwards.
CGTGACAGGATAAGTTGGGTCACGGAACGGGGTAGATGACACAGGTCCCCCGCCAACTGCAAGAAAATGTCCGTGCAACGACGAGGTACTCTGTAAAGCACACAGTCCCCGACCCCGCGGCACCTCCCCCCCAGGTATTATTCTGGCTCCAAGAGACCTAAGGCGTGGCGTGGTTAAAGCTGTCATTGTGCACATAAAAAAAAAAAAAACGGATGAGGTTTTTCCTTCTGTCTTGTTCTGTGTCCTGAGAAAACTTGGCTTTGTGACCAGTGAGAATATTCTCCTTGGTCTCCACCATACGGAAGGTGCATTTACCGGGGTGCACCTTGGTGGCCAGTCGAGTACACTGGGGTTCCGAACTGTCTCTGTCCAGCTGGGCCAAGCTCTCAGGGGAGTCTGAATATCTTTGGGAGTGAATTCTGTGGATCATGGGGGCTACATCATCTGCGCCCTCTCCAGGGACGCCTCTTGCATCCATGGGAAAGATTTATTCTAAGCGTGGAAAGTTACCTCCGGGTCTTTCCTTAAAAAGGCTTATTGGTTCGAGTCACTATTGGAATAAATATACAAGTGAAGATCCTACTCGTCAATGGCCAGACGACGGATCCTTTGAATTGGAAAAACTTCTAAATTGGAAAAAAAAAATGTTTTGAGAGCTCTCACATAATTGCTTAATTGGTACCTAAGAATTAAGGCTAGAAAAAGGAAGGGAAAAATTTGACTAGTCTTAAGACCTTGACTCAGGTTACAATTGAATTGAGAACATGTAAAAGTGTAAGTGTTGATAAGATTATAAAGGTTGGAATGTTTGAGCTAATTTTATATAAAGAGGTTACATCAACCTTGCCTGAGTATGTTTTAAAATGTCTGACTGGGAATGCTCCCCTGGTCCAAAATTATAAGACCAAGACCTATTGATAAAAATCTTAATGATAACTATGTTTAAAGGTATAAGAAGTGATGAAAACTGCATGAAATTTTGTAGGAAAAAACTGATGTTATTTCTATTACAGAACTGGTTAACAAAAATAGTAATTTAAATGATGGCTAATTTTATCTGAAGCCTTATGAAGTCTTGTAGGCAATCTAAATAATTATTGGGAATAAGTAACTAAATAGTTGTGAAAAAGATGAACGTTGGATGAACTTTACACAATAATTATGTGTTATGGTGGTTACAGCTTCCAAACTCTTTCTGGTAACTTAAAACTTTAGAGTCTTGCTAAATTTTATGATAAAAATTCTCTATCATCATTTCCAAATAAGATAAGATATTAGACATTGATTGCTAAATGTACATTTGTCTACTTTTGGCTTTTCATTACAGGAAAACTAAAAGGTGTTTTAGGTCTATTGGTAAACATGTGTTTTATTAAAAGCTTGTACTATAAAGTAACATATTTCTAGAAGTTATGAAGTGTTCATAAATTTTCCAATCCAGAAAATGCTAATGTAAAAAAGTTTATAACTGCTTACTTAGTTTTTACTTAGAAGTCAAAGTCTATAAGGGTTAAAATTTCTAATTAATATATGTGATTGAAGCTACTAAAAAATTAAGAAAAATATGTCTGTGTACAAGGAAAGTAAGATGTATAAAGAAGGAACAAAGAATGGAAATGTTTTGTTTGGTCGATTAAGAAAGATAAATTTGTCCTCAAGTACTAGAAGGGAAAAGAAAGACATGGGAAAAATTCTGAATGTAAAAAGAAAGTTATAAGTTTGTGAAAGAGGAATTCTGGAAAATGAGTTTTTACATGGTCAAGTTGGCTAAGATTAAAATAAATTTAATTAAGTAAATGAGTTTTAATATCAAAAGTAAGCTGGTACAAAATTATAATTTGGTCTTATTTCTCTTAAAAGGATAATTTTCTTAAACTTGATAAAGAGGTTACAAAAGATTTTTCTTTACCTTTGGGTAAGTCTACCTAAAAGACAAAAAAATCTATGTTTTGTTAAAATAATTTCCTGTCTTCAAAAGACTGAGGTCTCTCTATTAAGGCTTTTTGGACTGTTAATGCTATGTTTGCTTTGACTGTTTATATTTTTGACAAGCTCCCCCAAAATTCATATCTTAAAGTCTTTTTTTACTTTTTTCTTTGAGAATTTTCAAAGGGCCCTGGAACTTCTCAAAGAAATTTGCTCTCTTCCTATAAGGGGAAAGATACTAAACTTATTAGGCTGATTCAGTATGTTAAATTACATGGAAAGGATTGTCAGACAAGTGATGATAAGTCTGCTTAGGTGCTATTATGTGGGTAAATGTTATTGATATAGGTGTTTTAAAATTGTACAACATTACTGAAATGCTGATCTGTCCTGATTATCAGTCATAATTCTGGTTATTATTATTTTAAAGTGTTGTATGTCACAAAATTAACCAAATTTCTCTGTCAATTGCCATTTTGAGGTCTTGTTCTTTACAGACATTTCTTTACTCTAATGCTTTTGCAAAATGTTTCAACTTCAGAAAAATTCATAGAAAGGACTCTGACATTTACACTGAAGTACAGGCTTCTGATAAACTTTCTGATCATAAAACTGAACTTGATAAGAAATTACAGAAATCTGTTGGAGAGACTGATAACTTCATGAAGCTGCTAACAAAAAGATTGGGATCAAGAATGGATTACACAGGACTGAATGAACTGATTATAATTTTTATGATTTTTCATTTGAAGTATTGCTGAATTTTTAATGTTTTGTTTTTTCAGATTTAAGGAAAACTTTTTCTCTTTTCTCCTGAGCTAGCTATGACTTATAGCAATTTGGTAAATAATACTTTTGTAAGTAAAATTGAAATATTTATCTTTTTCTCTCTGTCTGATCCCTCGAATTTGGAAACTCGTAGTGAGTATTGTTGTTTTCATGGCAATATAGTTATTTGCATAAGTTCAATAAGAATCTGTTCTCCTTGTAACAGGACACAATTGGAAACACTGGTTATATTACCAAGGTTATGACTGGAACATCATATTTGCGATATAACCATACAGCTTTTGAGGAATGAAGATTGGACTTTATGGAATAAAGCCACGTGGAAATATTGGCCTGGTACCTTGTGTTCCAAGCAGCACTTACCAGGATAAGTAAAGAATGTCACTTATCTGGCAGGTACAAGGAACCTTGAAATATTTTGGGGAAACCTCGGAATAGAGGAATTCACCCAAATTTATAGGTATTGCAGGCAAAGTCTGGTGACAAAATCCTTGGCTTGGCTTTCCTGGCCTCGAGAGGCCTTTAAAGTTCAATGTGAGATTCCTTATAAGAAGTTCCAGCAAAGCAGATTTAAAAGAGCCTATGTGATCAATTGCTATTCTTGCTGTACTTATGTAAATAATTGGGCCAACTCTATTAGAACTAGACTTATTTTGCAAACTAGTTAGTTTTAATTTTGCTATCTTAATAAAAATGAGGGTGATTTTAGAGAAAAAAAATTATATTTCAGTAAAAACTATAGTATACATTTGCAGATATTAGATCTTAGTTTTGTTAATTGTCTTTTGAGGTTTTTATTTTATATCTGTTGACTAGACTGGATCCTGATTTCTTCCAGTCTCCTGAAATATCTGGCTACAGATCTCCAAACTAACGTTTTTGATTTTTTCCATCATTTTCATTTGGAATCACTGAGAACTGAACCTGCCCTTTTTCCTGAAGCCTTACAAACTGAAGCTGATGGACTTGATACCTACCATAATATAGGTGTAACCTTGAGAGCCCACCTGCATCACCACCTTCCAAAAGGAACTCAATTGAACTGATCTATCATCAGGAATATGAAATGTGTTCAGTGAGATGAAACAATCTACCAACTCAGCTTCTGGACTATGAAACTTCTTTAAGTTTCAAAAGGACTGTGAAACTTTTAGTTTCAAAGGCGGGACTGTGGGAGATCAAGATTTGGCCACCCTGAAATATATCTCTTTACCTTGATTGTTTTCTCTGAAGGACATTTGACCTCCCGCAGTACCTACTGGGCAAAGATGGCACAGACTGTTTAACTTAGTACGGGGAGCTTACTACACCTTAAATGGCTCCAACCCTGAAATGACTGAAGCATGCTGGCTATGCCTAGCGGTCAGCCCCCCCTTATTATGAAGGAATTGCCACCATGGGGGTCTATAATAACACCACGGACCACACGACTTGTCTTTGGGGCAAAAAAGGGCAAATAACCCTAACGGATGTATCGGGGACCGGTTCAGAACTATGCTTAAAAAAATTCCCCCGGGCTACCAGGCTCTATGTAATAAGACTGAAGTCAGCCTTCCGACCACTCCTGGTTATTTTTTGATACCAGGGCCCAATAGGTGGTGGGCTTGCTCCACAGGCCTGACCCCCTGCATCTCAACTGGCGTATTCAATTCGTCACAAGATTTTTGCGTGCTTGTGCAGTTGGTGCCTAGAATTTATTATCATACTGCCAATAGTTTCGAGGATAAATTTGACCAGAGATCCAGATTATGGAAAAGAGAACCAGTATCCCTCACCCTGGCTGTACTCCTGGGACTGGGAGTTGCCGCGGGCGTAGGGACTGGCACTCTGACCTTAGTCACAGGAGAAAGGGGATTAACTGCCTTGAGCAATGCTATAGATGAAGACCTCAGGACTTTAGAACAGTCCATCTCTAAATTAGAGGAGTCCCTCACCTCCCTGTCTGAAGTAGTGCTCCAGAATAGAAGAGGATTGGACCTGCTGTTTTTACGAGAGGGAGGACTTTGTGCGGCCCTTAAAGAAGACTGCTGTTTCTATGCAGATCACACAGGGGTAGTCCGAGATTCAATGCAAAGATTAAAGAAAAGATTAGACATGAGGCAGCAAAGCAGGGAGGCGCAACAGAGCTGGTTTGAATCCTGGTTCACTAAGTCCCCTGGATGACGACCTTACTATCCTCCCTAGCAGCACCCTTGCTGATTCTTTGTCTACTTTTAGTTTTCGGACCGTGTGTTTTCAATAGAATTGCTGCTTTCATAAGAAAAAGGGTCAATGCAGTGCATGCTATGATGCTCCAACGCCATTACCAAGCTCTCCCACGCAATGAGCCACTGAGAGTAGACACCGAAAACTAAGTTCTAAGATTAGAACTAGGGACAAAAGAAGAAGTGGGGAATGAAGGAAGTAAAAATTGTATTAAAAATTAAAAAGTTACTACCTTAGAGACAGGCACCTCCACGCCCTAAGGATTCCTGGTATGGGGGGAACGTTTATCGATCCTGACTGACTCTATTCATGAAAGACCCACCCTAAACTGTTCGGGGAAGAATTGAGAACAAGAGAGTGCTCCAGAGGGATAAGTTTGGGAGGGTCGGGGTGGAGGGGGTCCAGATGGGGACGCGTGTGTGTAACCTGATAATTGCTTCGCGCCATAGCAATTCGCGCCATAAAATGTAACTGTTTAAATGTTTTAAATTAGCCAATCATGTAAGACCGCGCCAACCTTTTCCCGCTTTGTGCTTCCAAACCCTATATAAGAATTTGCCCTTTAAGGTCCGGGGTCGACTCCTCTGTCTCCTGCGAGAGATGCGTGTCGACCCGGAGCTCCGCTTAATAAACCTCTTGCGTTTGCATCAAGCTCGGTCTTCTGTGTCTGTGGGTCCGCGCCTTCCCGAGACTGGAGTTGGGGTTTCCTTTTTGGGATCCTACACTACGAATATATATTTAAAAACATAATGAAGTAGGTTTTACCTTGGGAATGCAAGGGTGGTTTAGCTGTAGAAAAATCAATTAATGCAATTCACTGCATTCACAGATTAAAGAAAAGACATGACACCACAACAAATGCAGAAAAATAATTTGATAATAATCAACACCTGTTCATCATTTACAAAAAGAAAAACTCTTAACAAAATAAACCTGCTATCCTCTAGTCCTCCCCGTGCCTCTACCCTTTGATCTCTCAGTGGGGTCTCGACACTAAGTTGAGGCCCAGGCGAGTTGAGCTGTTGCCTTCTCTCCTGTCTGTGAATTCGCAAGGGTCATCTTTTCTGCTTGGAGGAACCCATGTGGTGTACACTGAAAGAATCCACTGGGGCCCTATGACATATTCACAGTATCTTAGAGCTTCCAGCTCCCCCTTCCATGGGCTTCCCAATACTCCACTCCAACTGGAGGTTGAACCATGCTTTATTATATCTTATCTCATTTGACATTGCTGAACACATCAAAGCCATTTAAAATTTGTATAATTTAATCCCCATTTTACAGATGAGCAACTAAGGTTCAATGAGGTTAACTTGTTCAAGTTCACTGTAAGTTTATGAAGAATGGAACAAGATCCATTGCTTTCTACCTTCAAATTCCCAGCTCATTCCATTTTACCACATCAAAAAGGATGTCTACGGATCATCCATACTTTGGGCTTCCATTTTCTCATTTGAAAAATGGTTGAGTGTGCCCAATGCTCAGAAGGTCCCCTATTCCTCAAAAATATGATTAGCTCTTTTTTTACAGACATCCCTTTCTTTTTTATAATTGAAGTATAATTGACATACAATATTATATTAGTTTCAGGTGCACAACATAGTGATTCAGTATTTTTATACATTATGAAATACTATACAAAGTTATTACAATATTATTGATTTTATTCCCTATGCTGTACATTAAATTCCTGTGATTTATTTGTTTTATGACTGGAATTTTGTATCTCTTAATTCTCTTTACCAATTTCACCTGTCTGCCCACCTCCCTCCCCTCTGGCAACTACCAGTTTGTTCTCTGTAGCTATGAGACTGTTCCTGTTTTGTTTTGTTTCTTTTTTCATTTTGTTTTTTAGATTCTACATAGAAGTGAAATCATACAATATTGAAATTTCTTTCTCTGTCTGACTTATTTGACTTAGCGTAGTACCCTTTAGGTCCAGCCACATTGTCACAAATGACAAATTTTCATTATTTTTTATGGCTAAATAATAATCTATTTTGTATATATGTGCTGCATCTTCCTTATTCATTCATCTATTGAAGAACACTTAGGTTGCTTCCATATCTTGACTATTCTAAATAACGCTGCAATAAACACGGGGTGCATATAGCTTTTTGAATTATTGTTGTCATTTTCTTCAGATATATATTCCCAGAAGTGGAATTGGTGGATTGTATGGTACTTCTATTTTTAATTTTTTCAGGAACCTACATATTGTCTTCCATAGTTGCTGCACCAATTTACATTCCCACCAATAGTGTATGAGGGTTCCCTCTTCTACACATCCTCACCAACACTTTTATATCTTGTCTTTTTGATAATAGCCATTCTGACAGGTGTGAGGTGATATCTCATTGTGGTTGTGATTTACGTTTCCCTGATGATTAGTGATGTTGAACAGTTTTTCATGTGCCTGCTGGCTATTTGTACGTCTTCTTTGGAAAAATGTCTATACAGGTCTTCTGCACATTTTTTAATCAGTTTTTTTTTGATATTGTGTTGTGTGAGTTTTTTATATATTTTGGATATTAGCCCCTTATCAGATATATCATTTGCCAATATCTTCTCCCATTCAGTAGGTTGCCTTTTCATTTTGTTTATGGATTCCTTCACTGTGCAATAGCTGTTCAGTTTGATGTATTCCCACTTGTTTATTTTTTCTTTTGTTACTCTTACCTGAGGAGACATATTTAACATTTTTTTAGTGGAGTCTTTAGGGTTTCTATACATAAAATCATGTCATCTACAAATAGCGACAGTTTTGCTTTCTCCCCTCTGAATTGGATGCATTTTATTTCTTTTTCTTGCCTAATGCTCTGCCTAGCACTTCCAATACTGTGTTGAATAAGGATGGCAAGAGTGGGCATCCTTGTCTTGTTCCTGATCCTAGCGGGACAGCTTTCAGTTTTTGACTGTTGAGTATGATATTGGCGGTGGGTTTGTCATATATGGCCTTTATTATGTTGAGGTACATTCCTTCTATACTCATTTTATTGAGAGTTTTTAACATAAATGGATGATGAGCCTTGTCAAATGCTTTTTCTACATCTATTGGAGATGACCATATGATTTTTATCCTTCATTTTGTTAAAGTGATGTATCACATTGACTGATTTGCAAATGTTGAATCATTTTTGCATCCCTGGAATAAATCACTCTTGATCATGGTGTATGATCCTTTTAATGTATTTTCTAATACTTTGTTGAGGATTTTGCATCTACGTTCTTCAGCGATATTGGCTTGTAATTTTATTTATTTTATAGTATCTTTGGTTTTGGTATCAGGGTAGTGCTGACCTTGTAAAATGAGTTTGGAAACATTCCTTCCTCTTGAATTTTTTGGAATAATTTGAGAAGGATACATATTAAATATTCTTTAACTGTTCAGTAGAATTCACCTGTGAAGCTGTCTGGTTCTGGACTTTTGTTTGTTGGGAGTTTTTTGATTATTGATTTAATTTAATTGCTATCAGTATGTCTATTCTGATTTTCTATATCTTCATGATACAGTCTTGGAAGATCATATATTTCTAGGATTTTATCCTTTCCTTCTAGGTTGTCCAAATTGTTGTCATATAATTGTTCATCCTTGTCTCTTATGATCCTTTCTATTTCTGTGGTATTGGTTGTAACTTCTCTTTCATTTCTGGTTTTATTTATTTGGGCCCTCTCTCTATTTTTCTTGAAGAGCTAGCTTAAGGTTTGTCAATTTTATTCATCTTTTCAAAAGAACCACCTCTTAGTTTCATTAATCTTTTCTATTTTTTTTTTTTTTTTAGTCTCCATTTCATTTAGTTTTGCTCTGATCGTCATTATTTCCTTCCCTGTTCTAAGTTTGGGTTTTGTTTGTTCTTCTTTTTCTAGCTCTTTTAAGTGTAAGATTAGATTATTTATTTGATATTTTTCTTATTTTTTCAGGTAGGCCTGTATTGCTATGAACTTCACTTTTAGAACTGCTTTTGCTGTGTCCATAGATTTTAAAATGTTGTGTTTCAATTTTCATTTGCCTCAAGGTAGTTTTTGATTTCCTCTTTGATTTCTTTGTTGACCCATTGGTTGTTTAATAACATGTTGTTTAGTCTCCACGTGTTTGTGTTTTTTACAGTTTTCTTCTTGTTATTGATTTCTAGTTTCATACCATTGTGGTCAGAAAAGATTCTTGACATAATTTAAATCTTCTTAAATTCATTGAGATTTGTTTTATGGTCTAATATGCGGTTTATCCTGGAGAATGTTCCATGTACACTTGAAAAGATAATGTATTCTGCTGTTTTGGGGAGGCATATTCTGTATATATTTATTAAGTCCATCTGGTTTAATGCCAATATTTCCTTATTGATTTTCTGTCTAAATGATCTATCTATTGCTGTCAGTAGGGTGTAAAGTCTCCTACTATTATTGTATTGCTTTCAATTTGTCTCTTTAGGTCTGTAAATATTTTTTACATATTTTGGTGCTCCTATGTTTTTTGTTTGTTTGTTTGTGCTATCGAGTCAATTCCTACTCCTAGAAACCCTTGATCTTTTTGCACCACCCTCTTACCTTCTGGCACTGTACCAGACAATGCTCCACTGCTATTGATAGGTTTTCAGAGCCAATTTTTTCAGAAATGGGTGGCCAGGTTTTTCTCCCTAGTCTGTCTTATTGTGGAAGCTCCGCTGAAACCTGTCCACCATAGGCAACCCTGCCGGTATTGGAAATACTGATGGCATAGTTTTCAGCATCAGAGCAACACAGTATGCTACAGTATGCTACTGTATGACAACTGAAAGCTGGGTAGTGTGGTTCCCTGACCAGAAAGTGAACCCAGACCACGGCAGCGAGAGTACTGAATGTTAGACACTACACCACCAGGGATAGCTGCTCTTATGTTGGGTGCATATATATTTATAAATGTTATATCTTCTTGCTGGATTGACTTATTCATCATTATGTAGTGCTCTTGTCTTTTATTACAGTCTTTGTTTTAAAGTCTATTTTGTCTGATATGAGTATAACTACAATGGCTTTTTTTTGGTTTCCATTTGCATGGAATATCTTTTTCCATTCCTTCACATTCAGTCTGTGTGCATCCTTACTTCTGAAGTGAGTCTCTTGTAGGCAGTATGTAGATGGGTCTTGTTATTTTTATCCATTCAGGCACTCTGTGTCTTTTGATTGGTTAATTTAGTCCATTTACATTTAAAGTAATTATTGATAGGTATGTACTTATTGCCATTTTGTTAATTGCTTTCTGGTTGTTTTTGTAGTTTCTCTCTGTTCTTTTCTTCTTCTCTTTCTCTCTTCCCTTGTGGTTTGATAGCTTTCTTCAGTGTTATGATTAGATCCCTTTCTCATTTTCTTTTGTCCATTTACTATAAGTTTTTTCTTTGTGGTTATCGTGAGGTTCACATATAACATCCTATGTGTATAACAGTCTCTTTTAAGTTAATAGCAACTTGAATTAGAACACATTCCAAAGCTTAACATTTTTACTACCTCTCCCAACATTTTATATATTTTTTGTGCGTGTGTGTGAGGAGGACCAGCCCTGAGCTAACATCTAATGCCAATCCTCCTCTTTTTTGCTAAGGAAGACTGGCCCTGGGCTAACATCTGTGCCCATCTTTCTCTACTTTACATGGGACACCGCCACAGCGTGGCTTAACAAGTGGTGCTTGGTGCACGCCCGGGATCTGAACTGGTGAACCCTGGGCCGCTGCAGCAGAGTGTGCACACTTAATCGCTTGTGCCACCAGGCCGGCCCCAACATTTTATATTTTTAATGACACATTTTAAGTCTTTTTATTTTTTGCATCCCTTAACTAATTATTGTAATTTTATTTAATTTTACTACTTTTATCTTTTGATCTTCATACTTGCTTTACAAATGATTGATCCACTACCTTTACTATAAATTTATCTTTTCCAGTGAGATTATGACTTTTGCATGTTTTCTTATTATTAATCAGTGTCTTTTCTTTTCAACTTAGACAAGTCTCTTAACATTTCTTGCAAGGCTAATTTAGTGTTGATGAACTCTAGCTTTTGCTTATCTGGGAAACTCTTAATTTCTCCTCCAATTCTGAATGATAAGCCTGCTGGGTAGAGTATTCTTGGTTGGAATTTTTATTTCCTTTCAGCACTTTGAATATGTCATGCTGCTGTCTTCTGGTCTGTAAAGTTTCTGCTGAAAAATCTGCTGAAGGCCCTATGGGGTTTCCCTTGTATGTAATAAATTATTTTTCTCTAGCTGCTTTTAAGATTCTCTCTTTATCCTTAATTTTTACCATTTTACTTATAATGTGTCTTGGTGTGGTTCTCTTTTGGTTCATCTTGTTTGGAACTCTCTGGTCTTCCTGAACCTGGATGTCTGTTTCCTTTCCCAGATTAGGAAAGTTTTCAGTCATTATTTCTTCAAACACTTTTTTTTGACCCTCTCTCTCTCTCTTCTCTTTCTGGGACCCCTATAAGGCAAATGTTATTCAGCTTGATATTATCTCAGAGGTCCCATAAGGAATATTCAGTTTTTTTCATTCTTTTTTCATTTTGCTTCTCTGTCTGAGTGAGATTTATTGCTTTGTCTTCCAGCTTGCTGATTCATGTTTCTATTCCATCCATTCTGGTGTTGACTGCTCTAGTGTGTTTTTCAGTTCAGTTATAACTTATAATTGGTACTTTCTTATATTTTCTCTCTTTGTTGAAGTTCTCACTGTGTCCATCCATTCTTCTCCTGAGGTTAGTGAGCATCTTTATGACCATTACTTTCAAGTATTTATCAGGTAGGTTGCTTATCTCCTTTTCATTAAGGTCTTCTTCTGGGTATTTGTCTTGTTCTTTAGTTTGGAACATATTTCTTTGTCTCCTTATTTTGCCTGACTCTTTGTATTTGTCTGAATGTATTAGGCAAAACAGCTACCTCTCTCATTCTTAAAGGAGTGGTCTTGTGTTAGAGATGATCCATGGAACTCAGAAGTGCAATCTTTCCTGGCCTCCACAGCCATGTGTTCAAGGGTTGTGCCTCTTCAAACGTTGTGCCCTTGTAGGCTGTGGTGGGGCAGCAGCTGCTGTGCACTGAGGGTAGGGCACAATGCGTTCACCAAGTGCAGTTGTGGCATAGCTGTGGTTAGGGTTCGGCAAGGTTTGGGTGTCCACCCAACCCAGTTGTGGCACTGCTGCTGAATAGGGTAGGCTGTGCATGGGGCATTTTCTTGGTCCAGTTGTGGAGCAGCTACAGTGTGATATGGCTGGGGCACAGATGCTCCCCCAACCATGGCATGGTTCCTGTGTGGGAAGAGCAGGGCATGGTGTGCTTGCCCAGCCTGATTGTGGCATTGCTACTATACAGAGTGGGTGGGGCACAGGGTGCTCTACTCACTTGGCCTGGTTGCAGCATGGCTGTTGTGTGGGAAGGGAGGGGTGTGGTGAGCTCACCCATCCGACTTGTGGTGGCTGCTGTGAAGGGTGGGTAGGGTGCTAGCAGAGTAGAAGGAGGGCATGAAAATGGTGACCGCCAGCTCTGTCACTAGCAGATTAGAATGAGATTGTAAGAATGGTGCTTGCCAATGTTTCTGTCCCTGGAGAAAGTCACTGCAGGTTCCTGAGTCTCCGGTAGTTGCTTTAGGATTAGTAAGTGGGTCACCTTCATTTATGGTCTAGGTGCTTCTGAAATTGTTGCTTTTGCACTGGGTCTCAGGGTGAGTAGTTCTTCCCATGAGCCCTTTAAGAGCAGGTTGTTGGCTGCTGTGCAGGGTGTGCAGGGCTCAGAGTATACCCACCAGTGCCAGCAGGGTAGAGGGATGGTACCAAAAATGGTGCCCATCAGCTTTGTCACTAGCAAGTTAGAATGAAATTGTGAAAATGCCACCCGCCGGTGTTTCCCTCCCTGGAGAAATTCACTGCAGGTTCCTGCTTTTCCAGCAGCCACTTTAGGATTAATAAGTGGGTCTCCCTCACTTATGGTCTAGGTGCTTTTCAAACTGTTGCTTTTGTGCTGGATCTCAAGGCAAGTTGGTCTGCTCATGAGCCTTTTAAGAGTGGGTTCTCCATTCCCTACAGTTCTGTGTATCCCCTAGACTTAATCCCTGTTGATTTTCAAAACCAGACATTTTGGGGCCTCATCTTTCCAGTGCCAGACCCAAGAGTCAGAGTGCCTGATGTGTGGCACAGACTTTTTACTCCTTGAGGGCAAGTTCTGCATTTTAGGAATCTCTTCCCGATAGTGGGACACTGTGCCCGTGGTAGGGTCTTGGGTGAGGCGAAGTCTCTGCCTCTCCTACCCTTCTCAATGGATCTCTTTTATCTTTTGTTGTAGAGGCACAGTTTATCCATTTCTCGGGTCCTTTTCAGAGGAAAATTATTCCATACGTAGCTGTAAATTTGTTGTGTCCATGGGAGAAGGTGAGTTTAAGGTCTTCCTATGCTGTCATTATGAACATCTCTCCAGACATGCTTTTCTATAATGGACGTTTCTTTCCTGATAGCCAGTCTCAGGTACTATTTGAACAGGAAGTAGGCAAATTCAGCAATAAACACACTTTCTAACTGAGCGTGTTTACTAATATTGTCTCCTTTTTTCTTATTTACTGCCACATAAAATGATTATGATTGGTGTTACTTTTCTGGAGATTAATCTCTTCTATTGACCAGGCAACTTAAATATCAAGGGACCCCAAGTGCCTCATAACTCACTCATTGAAAATGCCTGGAACTCCTTTACATTTGGTCCTCAGGGAAATTAATACTACTATAGTAATTGTCAGAACAAAAAAATTCACCTCATATAGCAGGTAAAAGATTAGATACTGTTGTTGGCTTTTCATACATTTTTTTCTGTGCCTAGAATTCATTCATTCATTCAACAAAAGGCAGCCATGTCAGTCACTGCACAGGATTGTCATAGAAAATGTGCAGATGTAAGACCTTAACAAGTTCCAAATCCAGAGTAAGCACATTTAAATATGTTTCTTCTGGGCAGATACCAGATTTGATTTATCATTACATCCTTATAGTACTTAGCACAATATATAACCAACAGAAGGCTGTTGCCATGTTTGTGAGAGGTGGCACTGTGGACAGAATATCCAGAATTTTGTATCAGAAGACCTGAATAAGTCTTATATCTGCCTTTGGGAGCCTCAGCGGCATCATCCGTAAATTAAAACAGTTATAATTTCTACCCTATATACATGCCAAGATGATTATGAGACTCATATAAGGAACACAGAAAGGTAGTGAAGATCAGTGGTTTAAAAGAATAGGCTCTGAGTCCAATTGCCTGAATTTAAACTCTGTCTTTATCACTTGGTAGCTCTGTGATCTTAGGCAAGTTACTTCACCTTGTTGTGACTCAGTTTCTTTATCTGTCAACATATGTACAAGGTTGTTGTGAGAACTGAAATAAGTCCCAAATATTTAGAACAATGCCAGAAGGAGCCCAGAAGTTGGAAGGTGGCCAGTTTTCATAAGTATTAAAATCAAGTAATACTACCAAATGATTGAGCTCTCACTGGTTATTGTGAGGATTCCAGAAGGAAGCATATATCTTTCCTTGGAATGAGCCAGGCCACTGGCTGAGATCCAATCTGTACCAGGTATATTTTTACTAATAAGAATAAATTTTATTGAGGACACAGGTCTTATGCAAAGTTTTCAGCTCCAGGTCTTGCTGAGTGATCCCATCTTCACAAGAATGACTCTCTAGTTACCAAATTGGGGCAGAGTGGGGAGAATTTGTGGTGATGAAGAGGCCTGTCTTTCGGGCATGTTGGGTGCTGAGTTGGGATTGAAGTCAAACATGTTGAAGCTTCATTAGTCTGGCCTAATGGTGCTATTCCTATTGTGCTCCCAAGTCCTCTTCCTCCTATGATTTCCATCTGCTTCTGCCTTTCAACTCTCTCCCACTACCTAAGCCTATATTCTTATCAGCATTTGCCGCCACCATTCTACACCTCAGTTTTCTTATTTGTCAAAGGAGGTTAATCTGCCTATCCACACAGCTATTGTGGGGCCAGTGAACATTTTTCTGTCTTCGTCTTACCTGAACTCTCAATAACATACAACAGAGTCAACCATTCCTTCCCTAAGACATTTCCGCACCTTGGCTTCCTGGACACCACTTTCCTAATTTATCTGCTGTCCCATTGACTATTCCTTCTGTCTGTTTTGCTAGCTCTTCTCTCTCAGTTTGACTTCTAAATGACAGAAGGCTCCAAGGCTCATACCTGGTATGTTTCTCCATCCTTTCTCTCTAGAAGATCACATCCAGCCCCATAAGCTTTAAACACCAATATATCATGACACCCAACTCTGTATTTCCAGCCAAACCAACCCTCAGAGCTACACATTTGTATATCCAATTGCCTTCTTGACATCATTTCTTAGATTAACAACAGGCATCTCAAATTCAACATATCTAAAACTGAACTCTTGATCCACCCTCTCCACTAACTTCAATCTGCTGCTCTCTGACTCTTTCCCACCTCAGTTACTGGAATTGCCAACTACTCAGTTGCTCAAGACAAAAATCTAGGAATAATTCTTGATTGCTCTCTTTCCCTTACCTCCACCCACATCCAACTAATCAGCAAAACTTGTCAGTGATGCCTTCAAAACATATCCAAAATCCATCTATTTCTTTCCATCTACACTGGAACCCTCCCAGTACCAGCCATTATCCCTCTTGCCTGTACCATAGCAACAGAATTCTAACTGATCATTCTGATTCCCCACTTGCTGCCTTCAAACCAAATAAAGTTTCCAAGCAAATCACACAGTAAACAGAGGGATCTCATTAAAAGATACATTGAGCCATGCCTTTGAAAATCCCTGCACAGCCTCCCTTTGCACCAAGGATGAAATGGAAAATATTTACCATGTCTTCCAAGGCCATGCCTGATCAAGCCCATGCCTGCCTCTGTGGATTCAGTTCTTATCACTCTGTCCCTCACTAACCACACTCCAGCCACACTGGCTTTCTCTCTGTTCCTCAAATTTGACAAACACTTTATTGCCTCAGGGTCTCAGAAAATGTTTAGATCTGCATTATCCAATATGGTAGCCATGAGTCACATATGGCTACTGAACACTTGAAATTGAGCTACTCCAAACTGAGATATTCTCTAAATATAGAATACACATAAGATTTCAAAGACTTAGTATAAAAAAAGACTGAAAAATATCTCATTAATATTTTATATCGATTATTTATGAAATGACAATATTTTGGATATATGGGGTTAAATATAATTAATAAAAATTAATTTCACTTTTTTTTTTTTTTTACTTTGTATAATGTGGTTACTAGAAAATTCAAAATTATATGTGTGGCTTAGATTTGTGGCTTGCGTTATATTCCTGTTGCATAACTGGTCGCATGGCTAGCTCCTTATCCTTTTAGTCTGAGATTAAGTGTTTTTTCCTCAGAAAGTCTTTTTTTGCCAAAATAGATCTTTTTCTAAACAAAGTAGATCCTTCCACTTTATACTCCTTTTTTTTTTTTTCCTTCATGGACCTTTCCATAATTTGTATTTTTTAAATTACTGGCCTATTGTTTTTTATCCATATCCTATAATAAATAACAAGCTTCATGAGGACAGAAAGGATGTCTGCATTATACTTATCACAGTCCAGGCACGTGGTAGGCACAATAAATACTTGTTGAATGAATGAATAAATGAATTTTACTAATTATGAAACTGAAGTCCACGGAGGGGAAGTGAGTTGTCCCAATTCACACAGCTAGTAAGTGAAGAAGCCAGGATTCCAACAGAGGTTTTCCGAGTTCCAATCTAGTGGGCTTTCCATTGCACAGCACTGCTGTCCTTGATAGGAGATCCTGCAGACCTCAACTAATGTTCCTTTTTCCATTTGTGGTAGTCCAGTTGGTGTCCACATTATGACTTTTTCCTTTGCCTCTTTCTTTGGCTAGAGAGGTTGAGCATAGGTCTGACAACACCAAGGTAAACCCAGAAATGTATGTGCTGTGTGTATGTGCTACATGGGAGCGTAAAAGCCTTTTCTGGACCCGTTCCTTCAAACTGATCTGTAAATGTTTCCTCCCACCACTCACACCAGAAATTCCAGAATCCAAGATGAGCAGCTGCTTTCATAATAGTCCTCCACAAAGTAATTCCACAATTCGGCTATTTTCAACACCTTGGGACACAGGAAGAATTGACTTAAGGGGGAATTTTTTTTTTTTAAGGAAGCTGCATCATGACTAAAGCTTGGTTTTTATAATCAGCAAAATCTTCAACCAGACCCTAGACCCCAGACATTCCTGGAGTATGACATCAATGACTGAAAAAAAGACCCTCTCATATATAGCTTGTGAGGTCACTTCTACCACAGTAACTACCAGAAGTTTACCTTTATCTTTGCTCTATTTGTCACTATCATCTCCTCAATGGACAGGATCATGTTGCCTACATGGAGATTACTTTTCAGAGTCTCATTGGAAAGCTGCATATGCTTGCCCCTTTCCATATACCTGGGAAAGAAAAAGACTACATTTGCAGTCTTGTCACTAGAAAGGGTATGAAGCCTACCAAGTACTGCAGAAAGCGTATTCTTCTAGTTTAGGAAGGTATGTCACCCAGAGAATTCTGGACAAGAAATCTCCCCTGCTCCTGAGTAAAATCATTTGAATCCCATTAAGGTTAAAGGCAAATAGATTAATGGGTTGAGGACGTACCTATTTTAGAAGACAGAATGGTCAGAGAAGGCCTCCCTGAGGAGGTGACATCTGAACAGAGTCTTGAAAGAAATCAAATATGAGCCATAAAGGTTTCTGGGGGAAGAAAATTCTGGGTAGAGGGAAGAGCAAATGTAAAGGTCCTGAGCTGGGAGCATGCCTGATGTCTTGGAGGAACAAGGAGGCCTGTGTGGTTGGAGTATAGTGAGAGCAAGAGTAAATATTATTCTTCATGGTTCATTTCCAGTTTCATAGCCTTATGGTCTGAAAAGATGCTTGTTATGATTTCAATCTTCTTAAATTTATTGAGGCTTGCTTTGTTTCCCAACATATGGTCTATCCTAGAGAATGTTCCATGCGCACTTGAGAAGAATGTGTAGTCAGCTGTTTTTGGATTGAGTGCTCTGTATATGTCTACTAGGTCCATCTCGTCCAGTTTTTCATTGAAGTCTACTATTTCTTTATTGACTTTTTGTCTGGATGATCTATCCATTGTTGTAAGTGGGGTGTTAAGATCCCCTACTATTATTGTGTTGTTGTTAATGTCTCCTTTTAGGTTTGTTAATAGTTGCTTTATGTACATTGGTGCTCCTATGTTGGGTGCATATATATTTATAAGTGATATGTCTTCTTGATGGAGTGTCCCTTTTATCATTATATATTTCCCTTCTTTGTCTTTCTTAACCTGTTTTATCTTGAAGGCTACTTTGTCTGATATGAGTATGGCAACACCTGCTTTCTTTTGTTTGCCATTAGCTTGGAGTATTGTCTTCCATCCTTTCACTCTGAGCCTGTGCTTGTCTTTAGTGCTAAGATGTGTTTCCTAAAGGCAGCATATTGTTGGGTCTTGCTTTTTAATCCATCCTGCCACTCTGTATCTTTTGATTGGAGAGTTCAATCCATTTACATTTAGGGTAATTATTGATATATGAGGGCTTAATGTTGCTGTTTTGCCACTTATTTTCTGGTTCTTTTGCATTTCCTTTGTTTCTTGTCCCATTTGTTTTGGACTGTCAATTCAGTTTGGTTGTTCTGTCTTATGACTCTACTAGTTTTCTCTTTGTTTATCATATGTGGTTTTGTTTTGATTATTTGTTTAGTGGTTACCTTGAGGTTTGGGCAAAAAATCTTGTGTATGAGATAGTCCATTATCTGATGACCTCCTATTTCCTTATACTAAGTCAATTCAGTCACTTTCCTCTTCCCCTTCTAAGTTTTTCTTGTTATACCTTATTCTATCTTGTGTTGTGGCTGTGTGTTTACAGTGATGAGGTTAAATTTATTTTTGGTGAATTGCTTCCTTTGATCTTTGAATTTAGTATTTAATTGGTTGCTAACCTATTCCAGTAAAGATCTACTATTTTTCTGAGTTTGTCTACCTACTTTTCTCCTTGCTCCAAGCTTTGTGTTCCCTTTCTCTTCTTTTTTTCAGGCCTGAGGGCCTTCTTGAGTATTTCTTGTAGTGGGGGTCTCGTGGCCATGAACTCCCTTAGCTTTTGTTTACCTGGGAGAGTTACTATTTCTCCATCATATTTGAGGGATGTTTTTGCTGGATAGAGTATTCTTGGCTGAAAGTTTTTGTCTTTTAGTATTTTGAATATATCATTCCAGTCTCTTCTAGCCTGTAAAGTTTCTGTTGAGAAATCCGCTGAGAGCCTGATGGGAGTTCCTTTGTACGTTATTTTTTGTTTTTGTCTAGCTGCCCTTAATATGGTTTCTTTGTCGTTGACCCTGGCTAGCCTTACCACTAGGTGTCGTGGTGAAGGCCTTTGTCTCTTAATATATATAGGTATCCTGTTGGCTTTGCTTACTGGTATTTCCTGCTCCTTCCCCAGATTTGGGAAATTCTCAGCTATTATTTCCTTGAATAGGCTCTCTGTTCCTCTTTCCCTCTCCTCTCCCTCAGGAATACCTATAATTCTTATGTTACATTTTCTAATAGAGTCAGATATTTCTCGGAGTCTTTCTTCATTTCTTTTTAGTCTTAGTTTTCTCTCCTCTTCCATCTGGAGTATATCTGTATTCCTATCCTCTAAGGTGCTAATTCTTTCCTCCATATTGTCAGCTCTGTTCTTTAGAGATTCCAGATTCTCCTTTATCTCCTCCACTGTGTTCTTCATCTCCATCAGCACTGATTGGTTTTTCTTTATGATTTCAATCTCTTTTGTGAAGAAACTCCTAATCTCATTGAATTGTTTGTCTGTGTTGTCTCGTATTTCGTTGAGTGTTTTTATGATAGCTATTTTGAAATCTCTGTCATTTAGTTTATGGATTTCTGTGTCTTCGGGGTTGATTCCTGGGTGCTTGTCATTTTGTTTCTGGTCTGGTGATTTCATATATTTTTGCATTGTGGTTCCTGTGTTGGTTTTGTTTTTCCTCATCCTGGAAATCTCTGGTTGCAATTTCCACCTGCTGCCACTGTCTGGTGGTAAAGGACTGTGTAGTCTAAGCCCCCTGCGCTCTGCCCCGGTTTTTCTGCTGCAATCTGCAGTTTTTTGTTTTGTTTTGTTTTGTTTTTTCCTGCTGCGATCCACGGGTCCAGTCATTTGATCAGGTCTGCCGCGGATCGCTTGGTCTGGTCTGTCGCGGATCACTTGGTCTGATCTGCTGCAGATCGCTAAGTCTGGTCTGGTCGGTTGAGCTGCAGAGTCCGGTTTGCGGGGAGGGGGGAGCTCTCTCTTTTGCCCTCTGGGTCCCTGACGTGGGAGGCTTCTCGTTTTCCCCTCTTTATCCGCTCTCTGGGGTGCTCAGATGTTGATGGTAGCCCTGCGGCTCCTCTGAGTCCTTTGTGTGGGAGTTTCCAACTGGCTGAGAGAGTCCAAAGAGCCATGGTTTCCCCGCTGAGGGCCGCCTCTCCCCCCTCTCTGGGAGCTGCGTGGACCGGGATCGCTGATCTGATGGGGAGGGAGAGGAGTTCTCCCTACCTCTCCCCACTTCCTCCGGGGGCCCAGCACGTTCCACTCTCAGATGCACGGCAGTGTGGATCCCTCCGCTCTAGCTTTTCACTGTCTGGGATTCCGTTGTTGGTCTGTGACTGTTCCTTTTGTTGTATCTTGTTGGGGGAAGAGTTCACGGGAAAGCTCACTCTGCCATGATGCTGACGTCACTCTCAAGAGTAAGTATTATTCTTATGCAGGCCATACCCTTGTTTCATAGACTATGAAGCCCTGTAAGATTCTCCTTTACTGTTATCTCCTCCTGAATGAACTCTCTTACCCTGAACCTTGGGCAAAGAGGAGAGGCTCATGAGAGGAGTTCTGGGAAACTGTTGGTCAGCTAACATCTGCAGGAAGGCAGATTACTGGAGGGAATGATAAGGTACTGGACTTGTAAATAGCAACCTGCAATTCATACCCAAGCACTGCTGGCTTGCGTGGCCTCTGACAACACACTTCCCCTTTCTGAGCCTCAGTTTCCCCAACTTCAAAATGAAGCTAATATTAGCCATGTGGTGGACTTCTTTGGAGATTCAAATAAGCACTTGAAATGCAGCTACTCCAAAATGAGATGTTCCGTAAGTATAGAATACACACAAGATTTTAAAGACTTAGTATAAAAGAGAGACTGAAAAATATCTCATTACTATTTTACATTGATTGCTTATGAAATGACGGTATTTTGGATATATTGGGTTAAATATATTATTAAGATTAATTTCACATTTTTTTACTTTGTATAGTGTGGCTAATGGAAAATTCAAAATTATATATGTGGCTTAGGCTTTTCGTTTTCACTATATTTCTGTTGCATAACTGGTTTCATGGCTAGCTCCTTATCCTTTAAGTCTGAGATTAAATGTTTCTTCCTCAGAAAGTCTTTCTTTGTCAAAATAGGTCTTTTTTTTCTCCAAAGTAGATCCTGCCCCTACTATACTCCTTCTTTTTTTTCATGTACAAATAAGATTTGAATCTCTAAACAAGCCTATGATGTGGTTAATATTAGCTCCATTCAATTTTTAAGTGAATGTGTGTGTTAGGGACGAGTACGGATCCTATAATTTAGTATGCACTTAATAGCTGTTTACTTAATGATAACTTCATTAGGAGAGGCTCTTGGAAATGTCATTTTCCTACGAAAAATATTCACTCAACTCTCCTGTTTTCCTTCAGACGGAAAGGTGCAAATAAAATGCAAATGGCTTTACTACAGCTCAGCTGAGTGAGAACAATGGGAGTGACTTGGGAATTACAGAATGTCAGAGTAAGGAAAAGAAGCAGAAGACAGCCAACGTGAGCAAATAGACAGAACCACTACTATTCCCCACTCCAATAACCCTTTCCTAGTGCCTACTGAGAGGAAATAAAGATGCTTCCAAAGGACTCAGTTGTAGGTAGGGGCAATTGAGTAGAGTTAGCTTATGAGAGTTGGCTGGACCTGTGGGACACAGAGTGAGAGTCCTTTCTATTTGAAGATCTAAGGCTTGGTCTGATGTCTGTATTTCCTACATTTCCCTCTGAACCAAGGCCACACCATCAAAGTCTGGGCCTTCCAAATTGGTTTTCCTAGAATCTCTCCTTTCAAAGCTCAACTAGCCCCTAGTGATACTCCCTCATTCATGACCATGTGCTTAGAACTCCAACTTTAGCACAGTGCAGCAGTGAGTTAATCAGAATAACTTCCCTGGTTAGCTAATATGTCAACAACAGAAACCCAGGCGAACTGTCCTTCACATCCTTTCAGAGTTATGCTAAAGCAAGGAATTTGTCACATGTGGCAATCCTGTAGGGGTATTTCATGGTATGAGGTGAGTGAGCATTGATGAAGTATTCTCAAATGCTGGCTACTCTGGGATTTGGGGCAATTCACTTGGCCCCTCTGAATTTCCCTTTCCCTTTTTCTAATTCTTATAGAGGCCACATGAGACTCATTGTGCCAGAGGTGACTGAAGCAGCTACTTTGAAATACAGCTTACTTCCCCAAAGCAAAAATCAAAGTATCTACTATGTTCCAGACACATATATACATATATATATATATATATGGTAGGACTTCAGTAAATGGAAATTCTAAAGGGCTAAGGGTCAGAGCACCTGGTCGCATTGTGATGTCTCTCTTGATGCCTGCTTTGTGGCAAGTAAGTCATTTATCCCTTCTTAACCTCTGTATCTCCACTTTAACTGGGGAAGAGGAAGCCCTGTCCTACCTCCTACACAAGGATCACAGGAGGCTAAAATGAGTGTGCTCTGATCTAAAAATGCTATTTGCTAACAGATTTGCTCATTGTGGAGTTACTATTCCAATCAGGCTTATCATGGAAGCAGTTTTTAAATAGATGAGACATGTCCAGTTTCCAAGCCTGTTACTAACTTTTTTTGTTTCCTGTGCAATGACAGATGTTTGGAAACCTGCCTTATTCTGTTCCTGTCCCACTTAAATCTCAAATCACAATCTAAATCTAAATGTTCCTGGCTTGATAACCAAAACAATTGCTTCCGCCTCCAATTTGAGGCAGTGACTTTGGAAGGAAGGGGCAAAAACCCGGGGTTTGGCAGATATACCTCTTTTTTTTTAGTTTCCTGGGTACCATCCCAAGACCACTGACCTCTGCACCTGTCATATCAGATGGAAGAGAAAATCTTCTAGAAATATCTTAACACTGCCACTCCCTCCTGTAACTCAGTAAAGCCTGAGAGTCTAGACCATGTGGGGTCTTTGGGCCTACAAGTCACTTACAGCTCATCTTTCTGGCTGCAGGGGTCCCAGGTCCATAGGAAGGAGGGCACAGGAAGGCCACTTATGGTACAGTGAAAGATGTTCTCACTGCCTAGGAGTGTTGGCTGGATGTTCTTCAAATTTGTCTCTTTCTCATAGATCTCAGGTTTTTCTGGACAAGGGGAGAAAATAGCAGAGATTAAGGTGCCACACCAAGGCTGATATTTTAGCTGGTACTACAGGTACAGGGATCCCAGTGGTTAGAATATTGAAATACTTCTACATCAGTTTATAAATAGCTGCTGCCCTCAGCCTCCTAAGTGCCCTCTCCCTACTACCACCACCCTTGTCTCTCCCCATGAACAGCCCCTTACCCCATGTTATCCCTGTGATTCAGCAACTAAAGGGTTAATATCTGGCCCAACAGGAGTCTCTAACACCCATGCCTGCCCTACAGCCTGACCTGATTGGTCAGTGCTTGTACCTTACTTGTGAAATATTTCTTTAATATTTCACCTCCAGTAGGCACACTAGATCCCTGTTGAGAAGTAAATTCCAAGGCCCCAAATGTCAGGAGGTGTGGATTTCAAAACACTCTTTTGGATTGGAAGCTTATTAAAGGCAGGACTGACATCAAGTTCACCTCTGCACCTTGAGTACAGTCAGTGCTCAAGAGTTATGTGTCAAAATTAATTACAAAAGCCAACAATTGGCCTTTTTCTATTTTCAATAACATTGATTGCTTGCATCTGGATTGAAGAAAACAAACAACAATAATAGGCTTCTGTCTGATTTGCAGGACAGCATTTGATGCAAGAATATCATCTCTCAGTTCCCTACCTATATGTCCAATTGCTTGCTTGAATTCTCTAGTTGGATAATAATACTATCAATGCTACTGATACTAATAATAGTTAATTGAGCTAGGCACAAGGCACTATTCTAAGTGCTTAATGCAAATTCATTCATTTAATCCTCATTCTGTGAGGTTGATGCTGTGATTATCTACATTTGCAAATGAAGAGATTGAAATGATAAGTAATTTTCCCAAAGTCACATAGTAAGTGGAAGAGCTGGGCTATGAACTCTTGTAGTCTAGCTCCAAAGCTCTCTCTTAATTGTTTACAGCTTATACTGTCCCATAAACATCTCAAACTCAAAATTTCCAATAATAATAATAACAATAATAATATCAAACTCATATATAGCACTTACCAAGTGTTAGGCACTGTTTTTAAGTGCTTTTTATATATACCATCTCATTTAACTTTATAACATCCCACTAACTATGGACTTCCTTTTGCCCCAGTTTACAGATGCATAAACTGCGATGCAGAGAGATGCAGAAACTTCCCAAAGGTTAGTAAAGTGGTAGAGTGGGTACTCGAATTTAGAAAATCCCACTCAAGCACCCAGGTTTATAACCACTACACTGTACCTCCTTCTTAAAATAATACTCATCTCCCCTCTCCCTTATTCATGCCCATTTCAGTATTCTATACAGTCACCCCAGCCAGAAACCCGTGTGGCATACTTGACCTCTCCTTCTCCCTTACTCCCACATTCCACCATCATTACAAAAACAGAAGCTCGGTAACAGAAGAAACTCTTGTCAGTGTTTCTCCTTACTGTGCCCCAGAGCCTAGCACATTGCCTGGCACATTGTAGGTGCTCAAAAAACACATGTTTGAAAGAATGGGTTTAGCTAGAACCCTGTATCATGTCAGACAGAGCACGACTTCACTCTGTTTTTCAACGTTGCTGCCTCTACTGCTGCTGTGAGACCCTCAAACCTTAAGAAAAGTGGGGATGTGATTTGGGTATTTGAGAACTTCCATTTAAACCAGACCTGAATTGTATTTCTTCATAGAAAATTTAAGAGTTAACTGACAGGGCTTTACAAAAAGTTAATTGATAGGGCTTTACTACACTGGCAGCTGATTTGCAGCAAAAAAAAATTCAACATGATTGGGTAGTGGACAGGCTAACCAGACTTTCTTGTCCTTGACTGATGCTTTTTTATCTGGGGATTAGTAAATACAAACTGTTTCCCACTGCTTCTCCCTTGGCCATCTGCCTTCAATTTTCTCTCCTACTCCCTCCTTCCAATTCCCCCCTCCCAGACCTGACCAACTTTAGCTTCCAGCCCAAGATCAGCAATATCTTTCCTTTTCTACTTCTCATGGCTGTCACATCAAACTCCAAAAAGGTTCTGACCTTCTCTAGGTTCAACATATATCTCTAGATAGGAGTGGGAGGACTGTAAAGTTGGCTCTTTCAGCCTCCAGAACACCTACATTCTGGGGAAAGGACAGCTAATATAAATATGTGTCTCTGGCTGGGAGTAGTACTTCCCTTGAACCTGTGGTCCTCACAATCACTACCTTTAACAGTAGCTACTTAGATCTTCCTGGCTCTGTCTGGAGTCAAGTCTCCCCTCTCCACACAATTTCCTTATCCTACTCCTTTCCCTTTGTTTGAAGAAAGTAAAATAGACAGCTACCAGATTTCCTCTGGTAAATAAGTTCCATTTTCCATGATCTCAGAGCTCTTTTTTTTCTTCTTTGAGTGCATTATTGGTTCCACTATTAAAGACTTGAGAAGGAAGGGACATATGACCATCATGTCAAAGAAATGGTTGGAGTCTTTAACGTCCAATGCTGGATGGAGTAATAGACCTGCTCCCTTTCAAAAGATATTGTGGATATAATCAGAAATATTTGCTCTTGATTGGTGTTTGGTGGAGAATGAATACACATGAGAATGAGAGGATGAATGGATAGATGGATGAAAGAAATAATCAAAGGATTGAAAATCCTAGGACAAGGGACATCTCTCACCAAACATGATTCTAAGTCCCTCTACTGTAAACACATCCAGATTTACAGGCATATGCCACTTATTGGAATGGGCAGGTACATTTAGGTCACTGTGTGACCTTGAGTCAGTCTCTTCCCCTCTTGGACCTCAGTTTTACAATCTGCCAGACTGGAGGTGGATTAGGTCTAGATGGTTATTGTACCTCTTTCAACATTGACTTTTGGTGGTTGCTTGAGTCTATAGGAATCTTAATCAACTCAGTGAGTATTTCTTGAGTGTCTCTTGGGTGCTATATATCATTCCAGGGAGTGAATAAGGGACTGCCTGTATAAGGATAATGGCACAAAGGCCCCTTTATTCCTGGGAGTTCTTGGCTTTCCTGAGAATGGCTTCTGGAGCTCCAGGCAGACGGTGGAAGCTCATGACCAAATACCTACTCTTTTTGAAAGCCATGAGAGCCATTGTTCTAAATGCATTCACAGCCATCTGGGAGTGACAACTTTCCCCCTCCCACCATTGTTTTATCATTCCCCTGAATCACAAACATGTCAAGGAGGTCCCAAATGACTCAGAAGTCTAGTTTCTGCACACTTATTCTAAATAAACCTTTTATTTAAATACGCCCTTCAGATTTGGCTGGGTAAGCTAATCACCATCATGGTGGGCACTCAGTAGCCCAGAGAGCCATCACTGATTGATTAAACTAATCCAGTTGGGAGTCATCGTTTTTGGAATTAAAGATAATTAAGTTGGAGCAAGTTGTCTCAATGTTCCAAAGAGCTGAGAACTTGGAGAAAGCTCATCCACTTTCTTTTTTTTTTTTTTTTAAAGATTTTATTTATTTATATTTTCCCCCCAAAGCCCCAGTAGATAGTTGTGTGTCATAGCTGCACATCCTTCTAGTTGCTGTATGTGGGACGCGACCTCAGCATGGCCGGAGAAGCAGCGCGTCGGTGCGAGCCCGGGATCCGAACCCGGGTCGCCAGCAGTGGAGCGCGCTCACTTAACCACCAAGCCACGGGGCCGGCCCGACTTTCTTTAGTCAGTCTCAAATAGTCACATCACTGAGTGAGCCTAGAATGGTAGTAAATACAGTTTGAGCATGCAGTGAACTATGGGAAAGTTTCCAACAGCAAATCTTAACGCAAGCCTGAACACCATGATTCCAATAAAGAAATAAGTTAACTGCATTTGTATGTGCATTGCAGGGTTTGGTGGGGGGAGTTATTTGAAAAGTGTATTTAAAAAACTCTGTATTTAGATCTGAAGAAAATTAAGACTGAGCCAGAGTCGAATGGCAGACAACTTGAACTATCTCACTGGCCAGGACTGCTTTCTGGACAAAGACAGGAAGTTACTTTTGTGGGACGCCAGCCTGTAATGAACTAGACACTTTGTTCATAATGAAAGAGGTTGCTGCTTATTTAGGCCTTACTCTGTGCCAGGTGTCTTAATGCAGTAACTCATTCAATCCTCACAGCAATCCTAAAAGGTAAGTATTATTATCCTTATTTCAAAGAAAAGGGAAACTGGGGCTCTAAGTTAAAAGATATGCCCAAGGTCACACAGCTAGGAATCAGAGTAGCAGAATTCTGTCAGACTCCAAAACTGGGTGGGGGTCCATGCCCTATGCCATGCTTTCTGTCATTCTAAGAGAGCAGAGAGATTTCTGGTGCAACTACTATGTGCAAGGCCCTGTGATAAGTGCTTTACATTTATCATCTTGTTTAATCCTCACAATTCCATAAGGTAGTTAGTGTTATCCACATTTAAGACAAGACAAGCTCAGAGAGGTCAATGGACTTGAAAAAGGCCACACAACTAGTGGCGGAGCTAGAATTTGAACTCAGGGTTGTCTAACTCCAAAGTCAAGACCTTGTCTTCTGGTAACTGTGGTCTCATTCCCAAGCATCCTCTGAGCTACACCAGGAGCCTCCCCAGTCATGTTATCTTTTCCTCTGGAGTGTATGTCTAGGTCCTCTGACACACTCCAAGAAAATTTATATAAAATTCATCAGAAAAACTTGGGAAGTCACCTGACATGCTCTAGCATGGGCTCTCATCAAGGAGGTAAAATCTTCCCAGATCTAAGCCAGTAAAAGAAAGTGTTGCTTTTCTAGATTCAGCAAGACACTTCTATGGCCTGGTGGCAAGGCAGAGGTTTCCAGAACAACCACTGGAAAGAGCCTCATAGGTCATGTTTAGGCTACCAGTAATTTTGGAACTTCCCATTGGGGTTTTCCATGTTTAAGAGCATGGCCTCTGGAGCTAGATTGCATAGGTTCAAATCTTAGCTCTGTCACTTGCCTGCTGTGAGACCTTGAGCAAGTTACTTAATGTCTTTGTGCCTCAACCTCCTCATCTTTGAAGTGGGATAACAATACTACCTATTTTCTAGGGTTTTTATGAAGAACAGGAATAAAAATCATATTTCAGAATAATCATGAGGATGAAATGAGGCTGTGCACAAAATGCTTTATAGATTGATCTGGAACCTGAGGGGACACCCTTCCCCTTGTCTAATGAAGAAAAAATGCTGTTATTTGAGATTCATGATGATCCTTAGGTTCAGATCCCTAAAAGGATAGATAGTGTTGTTTATGCTTCAGATATCTAGGAGGGCGATTCCTGAAACCAACTGTAGAACTCTCAAGCTGATAGGAATAGCTGGGAGTTTCTTAAAATTACAGGAGCCTCAACCAAAGAGTTCAGGGTTTAATCTTCATAAATAGTGTATATGTGGGAAAAAATAGCCCTTCTATTAATTACAAATGAAACTCCTTCTCTTCCACTAGTCATTTGTGCCCTGCATCTAACCATCTTGGGCAGTGACCTGTCTCAGGTCCATAGGCCAATGTGAGATAATAGAAAATATGTATATATTGGTCTCTACCCCCAGTTCCTGGCACAGTGCTCCTAAAACCGTTGTAATTTTTTAAGTGATAAGAGCACTAGGAGCATCTTTTGTTCTAATATTTGGTCTTTGACCCTGGTTCTTGACATGAAGCTCCTAAATCCCTTGGAATTTCCTGGGTGAGAGGAATGTCTTTTGTTCTAATTAGGCTACTCTTGGTGGGGTCCTGGATGGATCCTGCATGGGGGCTGATCACCAGAAATACCAAGGCATGATTAGAAGCTTGGAATTTTCAACCTCAACCCTCTATCCTCCAGAGAGAGGAAAGGGGCCAGAAATGTAGTTAATAACTGATCATGCCTACATAAAAATCCCAATAGTATGGGGTTCAGAGAGCTTCCAAGTTGGTGAACACATCCACATACTGAGAGGTTGAAACATCCCAACTCCATGGGGACAGAAGCTCCTGTACTTGGGACTCTTCCAGACTTCACCCTATGTATTTCTTCATCTGGCTATTCATCTGTATCTCTTAATAAATTGGTAAATGTAAGTAAGTGTTCCCCTGAGTTCTATGAGTCACACTAGCAAATTAATCAAACCCAAGAAAGGGCTCATGGGAACCTCTAATTTGTAGCCCAGTTGAACAGAAGTTGTGGGTAACCTGGGGACATATTACTTGCGATTGGCATCTGAAGTGGGACGCAGCCTTGTGAGACTGAGCCCTTAACCCGTGGGATCTGATGCTATCTCCAGGTAGATAGTGTCAGAATTGAGTTAAATTTCAGGACACCCAGCTGGCATCACATAGAATTGCTTGGTGGGGGAAAAAACCCACACATCTTATGTCAGAAGTATTTTGAGTCTGGTAGTAGCGTGGGGGTAAAAAAATACACACAGGTGGGAAAACTGGCCCTTCCAAATTCAGCCAACTAGGTGGGTTTTGGAGTAGCTCTGACAGGGACCATAAGGAGTACATTTCTAAATGGGTTAGACTGCTCCTCAGGACTGGAACTCCTGAGTCTAGGCTCTGTGCTGGATGCTTTCATTAGCTAACTGAATGACCTTGGCTCATTCCTTCATCACTCCCAACTTTAAGATAAGGCTGTTGAGTTAGGTGACCTCAGAGGTCTCTTCCAACTTTGACATCATATGACTCAGTGTCTGAGGAAAGACTGTCCTGGGTTACCAGTAAGAATTTACAATTTGTTTTTATTTTATGGTGAGGGGATGAAGAATTCAAGAGGAAAATTCTTAAGGCTGAACTATACAATTATCCCTTGCCCATATTGTGCCAATAACTTTTTCTCCAACTGACCTTTGTCTTGTCTGCCTACTTGTCTCCATAAGGACCTGAATTCAAACTGATTCAGCTAAGGAGTATGCCAACCAAAAGATTCAGATAAAAATAAAGTATATAATGACACCTTCATCATTCTCCAGCCCCTTCTCATTGTTTTCTATTTATTCGTAGCACTTATGAGTGCTATACTATCTGACATACTGTATATTTATTGATTTTGTTTTCCTGTTTTTTACATCTTTCTATAAGTTCCATGAGGGCCAGAATTTTTTATCTGTTTTGTTCTCTGCATCAACCCCAGTATCTAGAATAGGGCCTGAAATATAGTAGGTAGCTCAATAAACATTTGAGTAATTATTTTTTTTGAGTGACAGAAGAATCCTGTTATTGCTTCTGCCTCTGTCTCTCCTAAGTGATGGGAGGGAGAAAGAACCAGAGAGACAGAGAGTTTCAAAAAGTATCAAAGACACATAGTTAGGATTTTTGACAAAAGCCTTGTCCCCTTATTCCCCTGGCCTCTCATCTTGTCTACCTCATTCAAAGACAATAGAAATAGCCTCTGGGTTTTTCGGCATGCAATACCTGCAGAAGAGCGCTGAGGTCTGTCTGCAAGGTCATGCTCTGGATAAACAAGGACACACGAATTCTGTATAATGTTCAGGGATAGCTACTCACTTGCTCAGAACAAGCCCCCTTGGCCCGGCCTCCCCACAAGGCTCCTCTCAGAATTTATGAACTTGCCAGGCTGGCCCCTTTGGCTCCATTTGAGCCCAAAGGACTCATCCAAGCAGGGTGTGCAAGAGAGTTGCTTGCCTCTCTCTAGCTAAGGAAAGAGATTGAAAAAAATAGGAACAGCTTTGAAAAGCTAAACTTCTAAATTCCAGAGGCTTTCCTGGCCCTGTCCTTCTCTTCAGACTTCCCAGTGACCCACAGAACATTCTGGTACAAATTAGGTGCAAGAGGCAGAGAACTGAGACATGAAAACAGCCAGTGGAACTGCTAGCTGGCCTGGCCTTGACTTGGATGCCAATTTGTCCCAAATAACTCATAAGGAGAAGGAGGGAGAGAGAGGACTGACCTAACGTTGGATTTTATTTAGTTTAATTTTGTGTTTGGTTCCTCTGGTCATTTTCCCCCAGGAAAACCAGTGTTCAACTGGCTTAGGAAATGGAAAATAATGTGGTGTTCCTGTCTGCATTTTCGCTGAGGAGACACTTTCACAAGAAAGAAAAAGTGAGGTTTATTTTTCCTCCATTCTCTGGTCCACCCTGGAAATGGTTTCTCTCCTTGCTCTTTGGCTCTGACTGTCAGAGATAGGAATGGGAAGGGCCTAGTAAGTGTTAGTAAGTCTGATAGAGGCACTTGTTGCCCTTTTTGAGTCCTATACTTCCCTCTTTACCAAGGATTAGGTCACAGACATTCAAGGTACCACTACTCAATACTATGTTCAGCATTCAACTCTGGATTTAACATTGAATGCAATGAATCTGTGCTATTTTAAAGATAATCTCAAGATTATCAAGGCTTTAAAGGCCAATGGATGCCAAAACACTTCCTCTCCTATCTCTACCAAGCAGTTATCCTGCCTCTATATACAAGATGTTCACTATCTCACATGACAGCTGTTCCATTGTTCAAAGTTTCTTTGTTTAAAAGATGCATTTCTTCCTTACATTTAGCCAAAATCTGACTTCTTTCAATTTTTAGTTTTTACCTTTCAGTGTCACACAAGATAGGCAGAGTTTTATTTTTCCAGGATAGAAATATCCTAGAGAGAAAAGTGTCCAAGATTATGTACTATTATCACTATTATTATACCCATTCTACAAACGTAGAAATTGTGGAAGAGAGAGATTGAACTTGGAACACTCTGACTTGGGATTAAGGCTAATATGTCTCTGGGGATGCTTCTCCCCATCCTGCCACATTGCAGTTAGTACTAGCACAAATTCATTGGCTCCATATTGTCCTTGTGGTCTTTGGTGGAGATTCTCTGAAGGGTGTTCTGACCTTGGGGAGGCTGGTGGGCTATGGAAAAGTTCATGCCAATTGAGCTGATCTAAAAACATTCTGGATATCAGTCAGGAAGTTCTCCCAGAGGAGCCTAAGTGGTTGGGTAGAGCCAGAGCAGATATTAGGGATGTGGTGGAGTATCTCTACAGACCCCTCAAGAGGAATTTCCATAGCTTCCTATCTGGGAGTGGGCCTATCCTGTCCCTTCCTCTTATCTCTCCCTCTACCCTCCCCTACAGCAAGGCCTACATCCCAGTCCTGCCTCCCAAGCCACCAAGAGCTATGCAGGGGAAGATCAGAAACCATGGGTCAGCCTATGGTCTGATGGCTGCTGCGAGAGGCAGGGAAGCCAGAGGGATAGACAGAAACACCTCTGGACTGAGCTGATAAATTTGCAATCACTTTATCTCCCTCAAATGTGGGTGTAGGCCCAGTGAGCAACGAAGGCTTCAGCTGCTGAAGAGACCACCTGTGCCCCCTAGCCCTGCTGACTCCTCTCCCCCAAAACTGCAGGCCCTTAGGGTCACACTAAGGAGTGGATCCAACCAAACACAGCACCATTTTTTCTTTGCTACCTTGACATGAGACATTGAGGTGAGGAAGATAACCACAATCCTGTCCATGTCTGAAGTTGAGGTAGGTGTTAATCAAAAGAACTGCAACAAAGGACAAAAGCATAAAGACAAAGTTCAGGGCTTTGTCTTTGAACTATACTTGTGCAACAGTAAGTATGGCAGACACTGCTAGTTGTCCTTTTATTTCCCCTTCATCCATAGTAATAGATTTCATAACTGGGAACGTGGCTACCTATTTAAAGACTATGTTTCCCATCCTCCTTTGCAGCGAGGGTGACCATGTGGCTAAGTTCTGAAGTGTGTTCAAATCCCTGTTATGTCCTTAAATGGTAGAGTGTGAGTTCTCTTTTCCCACTTGGTGGTAGAGAGTAATCAGACCATATGGATGAGAACAACACCCTAGGAATAGCAGAGCAACAAGGATCCTGGATCCCTGAACAGGGTGGTTATGTATTATCTTGTTTAAGTCATTGTTATATGGAGTGTCTAAAACACCAGTCAAACTATAGTTTAACTAACAAAAAAGACTTACATTCAAGTTTTGGCTGCTTTCTAACATACTGTACAAGACCTTCGATAAGCCACTTCCTCGCTCTGGGCTTCAGTTTTTTCCCCATCTTTAAAATAAACAAGATAAGGGGGTGGAATTAGGTGATACTATGGTTTTAACTAGCTAAGTGACCCTAGGTGGGTTAGTTGTTCTCTCTTGACCCCCATTTTCTAGATTTTTATTTGGAATGATTGTCCCCACTTGGGATGGTGGGATATTTCTGCTAGACTGTGCTGTTATGCTGCTTTTCTATTTTCTCTATTAGAGTATATGGAGGTTGGAAGGAGAAACTCATATTTATTCTTTCCTCATGTATCTCATGGGCCTAGTGCAGGGCTATGCATCCCTTTCTGTATGGGTGCTTAAATCAGACTCACTATCTAATTTTTTTAGGAATAAAAAGTGGACTCCAAGTTTCTTTTCAGGTAGGCACAGGGTAGTGTAGGAAGCCAATGCGGGAACTACAGGCTCATACCTCTGCTTATGCCTGCAGATCAACAATTTCTTTGATCATCAATGGATTGTGAGGGGCAATTGTGGGCTGCAGTAAGAGGAGAAAACAAAGCCTCATCAGGCCATTCTGTAAGGACATGGGGAAAAATATTACAGCAAATGGTCAGCCCCTTCTTTCCCTATCTGCCATGAATAAGGATTGATTTGGTCCTGAAAAGCTCTGAATTGAGTTTATCTAATAATGTGGTATCACTAAGGCATTAGTTATTAGTTGGCAGTATAAGTAAAAAAAAAAAAAAAAAAAAAGCAGGCAACATGATCTTGAGAAAGCACAAACTACACAGCTTTTGGCCAGAGAATCCCTAGGACAAATAGAAGGTGTTACCAGATATTCATTGTCCTCTTTCCTTCCTCATCAGATAACACACTGATGAAATCCTGAGCCAAAGAGTAGGTTTATCACAGAAGGAACATAGAGGAGGTGATAGTGGTGGGTAGGGATGGGAAATTTTGCTCTTTGGCTTGGCTTTGGCTTTATCTGACTACTTATAATAGACTACAGTCTGTGTCTAGACACTTCACCTGCTATTGAAAGTATGTCTTGGAAACTGGGGTACCTAAGATATGCGGCCTAAGTAGTAATGTTCAACAATTTTGGCAGAAGACTGATGAAAACGAAGTAGAAGGGGGCAGCAAAGGATGAGACTTTCTTCACATCATGTCATTTTTATGACAGTCATGTGAGGCAGGTACCGTGACACTCATTTTAAAGATGATGAAGCAGAGGATCATAAGGACAAAGTGAATTGCTTAAGGTCATACGGCCAGTAAGGGCTTGAGTCAGAGAATCTGGGTTTGAGAATTGGTTCTAGGCCTAACGTTGCCTTCACTATGTGCCCACCTGACTGCCAGGGTGCCAAGTGATTAGCCTTAATTGAGACACTAGCAGAGATGGCAAAAAGCTACCAAGTGCTTACCGCAGTGTCCAGACTAGAAACTATCTAACCATGAAAATTATGGTAGTGATAGGGATAGTAGTAGTAGTCATTTTTAGTTTTTCAAATTAGCCTATTCTTTTTGGTATTGGAAGGCCCAGAGCAACTTAGGAAACATTCATAAGTAAACAAGGATGGACAAATGACATAGATAATCTATGATATGTACAACACAAAGATGCTGTATAAGAATATAGGAAGCTTCCCTCCCTCAATCCCTGCCCCTTTGCAAAGCATTGGTGTTGAGAAAGAAAGAATGAGGTGGCATACTCATAGAGCCAAATAAGGACCAAGCTGGCTTCTTTTTTCTATTCTGCCATCTGATGAACCAAGGCTAAAAAATAGAAAAGACTATTATATCCAAAAATGGCTCATTTCTCATGGACCCCACCACTTCCCACCTCCTTATCAAAAACCCAATATGTGGGTTAAAGATGAGCTAGGCTGCTCATAATGACTAGAAGCTCTTCTATTGGAAGACAATGCAGAGACAGAGAGACTAGAAAAGAGCATTTGCTTTGGGGAGGAGACAAGTTAGCTAAGTCACATTGGCTTTCAAGCCACTAGATAAAAGTGGAGTAAGGATATTATGAGGCAGGCAGTGGTGGCTGTGCTCAGAATGTCTGACTATATCATTTTGCTCTACTTTCAAGGGAAATCACCAGAAGTGGATATAGGATGAGCCATGGAAGACAATGCAGTACTCTCCTTCCAGTCTCTTTCATGTACAGAAACAAGTACTGAGATGGAGTTTTGGTTTTCCTCACCTCAAATGACACTTTCTCAATAAGAAGAGACTGATTTTAAGCGTCTCTGGTAACAGAAAATGACAGGGAATGAATTCATCAGAGCTCTGAAAATGTTTTCAGCATAGAGGGCTAATCAGCAAACTCCTGGTGACCAAAAAGCACCTCCAAAAACCCTGTCTCTGAATAGCTGAGGTAGTTCCTATTATATTCCTGCTTTGAATCTCTTTTCTAATAGACTAGAGACAGAAACCTGGAGTTGTTTCAGGGATCCAAAATCCCAACAACTCACCATTGACAATCAGTTGTATGGTGAGGTTTTTGTAGAGTCCATGCTTGGTGCTGCTAAGAACAAAAGTGTAGTTGCCAGTATGCTCTATATTTACTTCCAGGATTGTGAATTTGTACTTAAGAGGGTCAGGCTGAAAGATGTGGTTTACTGGGAGTGGCTTTCCATCTTTGAGCCTGTGAGGCATGGGGAAAGAATGGTTAGTATAGTGCTGGGCTCTAGGACATCTAGCCTTCTACCCCAGGGACATTTAGGTTATGCTTCATCATGATCAGCAAGGAGAGGCAAAGCAGGGGAACCCTTTCCATTAAATTCCCTGAATGGAGCCCCTTAGTACAGACACACTGGTAGTCAAGATGGACTCTCTCTTCTTTTTCCCTTAATGGTCAAAACTTTTGGAAAATGCCCTCACTTGTGCTTCCACTTCTTCACTTCCCATCCATTTCTCAACCCCTTAAACTCAGATTTTCCTCCTTGTAACTCTTTCAAAATCATATTCTCCAAGTTCACCAGCAATGCCCTAATTATCAAAGCCAGTGGCCTTCTCTTAGCATTCATTACCTCAGATCTTCCGGGGTGTTTAACTTCAGGGACCAAGTTTTCCTCTCTTAGCTTCTGGGACACTGCTCTAATCACTATTTCTCTCTCTTCTTCATTGACTCTTCTTCCACTTCATATCCCCTTAAATATGTGTTCTATATAGAGCAAACACTTAAAATACTTCATCAGACAGATGAGATAAGAAGAGAGGGAGCCTTTGATAGGAACTTTTAGGAGTCGCTAATGAGGTGAATATAGGGTGTTGTGTGCATATCAGTAATTAATAGTAGTAGCATAATAAAGTCTTATGACTCCCACCCCCAAATATAAATGTTCCCCTGGATTCTTCCTTTGGGCTCTTTTCTCTCTATGTACTCTGCCTTAGTGCATTTCTCCACTCCCAGTTGATGACTCCCCAGTTTAAAGCTTCAGCACCTAGCTCCAGACCCATATTTCCAAATGCTCATTGACCATCTTTAAATGAGCTCATCATGGTGTTCCTCTCCTGCCCCCCTCACTAGCTTTTCATCCTGATGAAGCCCAGGCTGTTAATAGAACCACCAGTCTCACATTCCACCAAACTTGAAAACTGTGAAACACCTCAGATCTTTGGGCTTTGATTCATACACCTAATTGGATGCTGAATTCTAAAGATTCTACCTCTGCAATGTTTCCTAAATCCATTCCTTCTTATATTCTCATTGCCTCCAGCTTATTCAGGCCCATATTATGTTTCACATGAACTATTTCCATAATCTCCTAAACTGGTAGCTATTTCTCCAGTCTTTCTCCATTCCAAACCATTCTACACACATAAGGCCACATTAATCTTCCCAAAGCTTAGCTTCAAATCTATCAATCCTCACTCCAGACTTTTGATGGTTCTCTATTTCCTACTTAAATAAGCAATAGAGATAAAAACAACAACAATAATTTATCATTCAATCCTCAGAACGATTCTATAACGTAGGGTATCATTACCCAAATTTTACAGATAAAGAAACTGAAGCTTAGAGAGTTTAAGTAACCTGATTGGTAACTTGAAGAACTGCAATTGTAACAGGTCTGCCTGGCTCAAAAGCCCATAGTCTTTCTACCTTTTCACTTCTTACCCTGATATTCAAGGACTTCTACTAGGTTGGGTAAGATCACCTTCAAGACTCCGTCCAAATCCAAGATTGTGGAATTCTAAAATGGCCTTGGCCACCTCCCCAGCCTTATCTCCTCTTCTTTTACAGTAGAAAACTCATGTTTCTCAAACACATGCGAGTTGGAGAAAGAGAAGAGAAAACAATCAGACAAACCTGTGGAGGCAGAGATAAAACACTAGTTTCTGAGGCTGTGAGTGCCCTGAGGGTAAGGTTAGAGTTAAGGTTAGAGTATATTTCTGAGTTCTCAGTGGCTAGCCCAGGGTCTACTGTATGATAAACCCTCAGGAAGGATGTGTTGAAGGAGCAGGTCTTAAGGGTATGGGTCAAGAGACTCTGGGGAACAGAGACACCAGGAAAGAAGACCCTACTTACCAGGTCACATTGGGGCATGGGAAAGCATCTACCTTTACTCCCATTTTGAGCATACTTTGTCCGGCTGTCACCTCATAAATGTAGCTTCTCTTGTAGTTCACCTTCGGGGTTGATTTCTCTGGAAGCAGAACAGGGATGGAGTCAGAGGAAGACGATGTAACTAAATCTCAATTTTGTTCACCCTTCCTGTGAGCAGTCATGTCTTTCTCAGCCCCAGGGGGTTAATATTGATTGTCAAAAGCTGATGTTTCTCAAAGTTGATTGAAGGGAAGTGCTATTGGAATTTTAAGAGGGGTAGCTCTTTGTTGTGTAATACTGTCCTGTACTTTGAAGGATGTCTATAATCTCTGCTCTGTCCAATCAATGCCAGAAGTGACTACCAGTCATTTTGACAAAGAAAAGCTGTCCTTATACATTTTCAATATCCAAGAGGCAGTACTGCCTCTGAGTTGAGAATCACCTAATTAAGCCAATCATGTTGGTCTTATTTCTTGCCAGGTGATTATTTAGACATGGACAGGTAATGTATTTCTGAACAATGAAGCAAAAGGGGAGACTTCTGGGAAAGGTTTTTCAATTTCTTAAAAAGAGACGCAAGTCATAGGATTTTCAATTTTTTGTATCTCTAGACGCTATCATTAGCATGTGGGGTTTGGGACTGTGGCAGCATGAAGGGCACTTTGAAGATACTAAGAGTGGCAGTGTAAAAGAGTGGAAGGAACCTGACTTCTAGAGGACATTGATGATCCACTAAGTCAATCAGCCCTGGAACTGTAAACCCCAGGACTCCTTGTTATATGAGACAATTATCCTTATTGTTTAAGATATTTTTAGGTAGTTTTTTGATTCCTTGAAGCGAAAGCCAACCCAGTTGATACCAGTAGTTATACGGAACCCAGAGGCTGAGAGAACTAAAGTAGGTTACCTCATAAACCAGGATGTTAGAGGATTCAACAGAGCTGTAAGTGGTTAAATTTCTTACTACAGAATAAATCCAGAGTGTGTGTGTTTATGTTTTTAAGTATTTATGTGTAGATGGATATTAGTATTTGTGGCTTAGGATTTTTATGTATACATGCAAAAATTAGGTATGCCTACATAACTGTGCTAGGATGGATACGGGTATTCATGTGTTTGTGTGAGCATATGTGAACGTATGCATGTATGTGTATATGAATATATTTATATAAGAAAAAAGCTCTATGAACACAGGATGATTAGGTTAAATTGAATATTACTTAGTATTTATTTCCACTAGGCAATCTATGGTCACACTGATATCAGAAAAACAAACAAGGGGCATCCTCAAATATTACATAGTAGATGAGAAAAATAAAGCCCACGGAGATGAGGTGAGTTGTCCAAGATCATGCAGCAAATTGACAAAGAAGATAGAAGATTCAAGAGATTTATATGATGTTATAACCCAATGTTACCTCAATAAAAAAAAAAAGAATCTAGTCTTTACATGGGCCAAAATACTGATGAGCTACTTCACTCTAAGTCCCTAAAGTATACAACTATAGCTAGCCAACAAGACAAAAGTATGAAAGTTAAACCACAATGCTCCCCAGCATATAATCCCCGTGTGAGAGTGAAGGAACAGAAAAGGAGCCCTCTGACATCCGTCAGATTTTCTAATTTAAGCACTGAAGCATTGGGACTGTAAGCCTTAGAGGCCATGATTCTGGGAGAGAAAACGAAGACATGTCTGAAGCATTCATTATATATAGGGGGAAGAAAGTAGGCAGGTAAGTCCTCTGGAAGAGTCAGGAATGAAAGGTTTATGTACTGTACACTGTGATCGTGGTATTGGCTTGCAGGGCAGTGGTATAGTCTCTGCAAATGTATAAACCCTTGTCTTCCATAGTTACATTCCAGATGGTCAAGTTACTATAGCTATTGTACACAGGAGAACCTTGGTGCAAGTTCCTTTTAGCTTCACAACACCTAGGTATTGTCTTGGACTGTGAAGTGGGAAAGAAAAAGAGAGTGTAATTTCATTTGAGATTATTAAGTGCTCCTATATACCTAACCTGTCACAGCTCTACAGGAAGCCAAAGAAAATCCACATGAAGAGCTGGCACTTTACCTGCACTTCTATTAAATCACATATGTAATTAATGAATCATGGTATGGTGCAAAATAAAATGCCAATCTCTCACAAGACTGGCTTCCTGAAATGCAGAAGTTGCTTATTATTCAATTTTGTTTATCTGCTAGCACTATGCCTGGTTCTTGGCACAGAGTAAGAACTGAGTGGGAATGACAGGGAGAGAAGATGTGGGCAGATTTGTAAAGATTTTGAGCAGAGACAGCGTCCTTACATCTTGCCAGTTGAATATCTAGTTTAGTTTGATTTGTCCTTTGAACATGGTCTCTGCAACACATTGAAGGAAAAGGATGTCTCCCATTAGAAGTCTCTGGTGGTTGTATCTGATGGAGATACTTTTTCTCTTCGTTTTTGGAAAATAGGGCAGATGCCATGATGATACTGACAAAGAAGGCAAGGGACAAAAACCTTGATTATGAAGTACTTATAATTTTCAATTCCTCATCTCCTTCTTAGATAGAAAATGTAGACTCAAAACCAAACCAGAAGGTTCCATTGTTCAGAAGCCACTAAACAAGATTTTATCAAACTGTATCAAGAGGCTTGGTAGTGGTGGCAGGGGTTATCTTTCCAGTTCTTGAGGTTTTTCAGTGAAAAGAATTCTACAAACCTTCTTAGAAAATCTTGTCCCCAGTTTAATAACCTGTCCATCAGGAAATTTATCCTCCTACTGATTTAAAGGCATCATGCCCTTCTGTGGCTAATTCTGTCACAATTCTGGATTCTCTGAGCAAGGGGTCTTCCCTGAGTTAGAAGCTCATGTCCATTTCTACACAAGGGCAGCAGTAACATAAAACTCCAAGATGTCTATCATTTAGCCATGATGTGTGCCATCATTTCATAATGAATCATGATATGATGCAAAATGGATAATCCTATAAAACCTGAGTATTTATTGCTAAACACTGCCAAGCCATTGATTTTATGGTTCAACTAATAAGGCAAATGAGATAGTAAAGTAGCAGAGGTTAGTCTAGGCTTTTTCTACTGACATACATACAGTTCTTAAAATAAAACTTGGAATCCCTAATTATTAAATAATATGGAAGAGAATGTAGTTAGATTAAGGTTTATACAAATAGGAAGGGATCCACAGGAGTAGCAGGATCCCATTTCCTAACCTAAAAGCACAAGATCACATACACAAATGCTGTGAGAGATAGAGTGACTTGTGTGTCTTCCCATTAACTTTGGTAATGCACTGGAGCATGCTGCTGTAGAAATGGTAAGAGGGTTGGGTCACAATGAAGCATTTCCAGGGATCCCAGTTTTGGACTGCATAGGTAAACGTGGCAGGGTGTAACTGTGGGGCAAGGAAAGGAGGACACAGGAAGACATAAATATAAAGTTCTCTCCAGTCCTCAGTATCATATCCAAGCCATCTGCACTGAAGCCACAGGAGAGGAGTGGCCTGTCCTTCCCCTCTTCCACCCAAGCTTCTTCCAGACTGAGTCTGTGCTGGTTAACCTTTGTTTTCTTCTCAGAGATTAGCACAGTGCTGGTCACAGAGTAGATACTCAACAAATAATAATTATACTAGTAAACACTTACTCAGCATTTAGTAGGTACCAGGCACTGTATTAGCTCGTTTAATCCTCAAAACAACCGTATGAAGTAGGCATTATTGTTACTCTTATTTTACAGATACAGCTTAGAGAGTGGATACCTTGCCCAACTGATTGCTTGTTATTGGATTGAATATCAAGGCTGAGGTCTCTTCTGTTGGAAAGATTTAGAGCCAAAAAGCCTATGCTAAGATTCATTTGGCCTTCTTTTTGAGATATGTGAGAGAACAGGAGCTGTCAGATTCCCAGGTTCCACATCTACTTATCATGGCCCGTGATACTTACTGACACTCTGTCACTGTAGATGGTCCCTTCTGCCTCAAGTAAGGACATATGAAAAAGACTTTAAGGAACTTAGTGGCCTACATGAAGTCCATGTGTAGCTGGTATTTTTGTTCATTCAAGCAAACATTTAATATTAAATAGTGTCTACTCTGTGTCAAGCAATATGCTGGGCACTAGGGATCCAGCTGCAAACAGCACAGACTGAGTGCTTACTCTTAGTGTGTTTCTAAACAGATCTGAACTACTAAATTTTATTTCTTTGAATATAAAAGTAATACATATCAATTGTGAACATTTTTCAAAAGTATTGAAGAGACTAAAGAAAAAAATAATAATGACCTATAACCCAGAAATAGCTAGTGGGAACAATGAAGCATATTTACTTACATTCTTTTTTCTATGTATGTATGTATACATTTGTATATGGCTGTACTTATACTGTAAATATAATTTATTCTGTTTTTTCCTATTATACATTATATAATTAGCATGTTCTCACATCATTAAAACCTCCTCATAAATATAATTTTAATGGCAGTATAATGTTGGTTATTCTGTTATTTATTTAAACCTTCTTCTATTGTTAAATACTTATGTTATAATAATTTTTGTTTTTGCTATTTAAAACAATGTGGAAATGAATATATTTATGTTTAAGTCTTTGCTTATTCACAAGACAGGGTCCTTAGATGCATAACTACTGGATCAAAGGGAACAAACATTATCCAGGCACTTGATATATTTTGCCAAAGTCCATCACAGCA
This sequence comes from Ceratotherium simum simum, assembly GCF_057802395.1. Classification (NCBI taxonomy): domain Eukaryota; kingdom Metazoa; phylum Chordata; class Mammalia; order Perissodactyla; family Rhinocerotidae; genus Ceratotherium; species Ceratotherium simum. Next base: position 80,259,903 of record NC_141940.1, on the reverse strand, counting down.
AGAACATATCAATTTACATTCACTGGCGTATGAGAATAGACCCTATATTTTAAGGAGGATCTTTACAAAGTGAAGCATGGTCAGATGAGGATGATCAGAACTATGAAGGTTCTGGAAGCCTTGTGATATAAGGAATAGTTTAAGAAACAGGACATTTTTAGTCTGATAAAAGAGAACACTTGAGGATGGAAAGTGGTAGGTGGGGTTGGTGATTGGTTGGTGGCAGAGGAAAGTAGCTCTTTTCCTAGTATTTGAAGAATGCTGACTTGGGAATTTGAGAGAAGAATTAGACTTTTGAGCATAAGTTCAGAGGGTAAAATGAGGACGAATGAGTGGATATGACAGTGATGCATATTTTGGCTCAATCAGAAGATGGTGACCTCTCTGTCTTTGAAAGCACTGAAATAAGAGCTGGATGACTATTTATTCAGGATGCTATAAAATAATTTCAAAATCAGTCGGGAAATTACACTCCAAGGTCTGTTCCAACACTGAGGTTCTATCTGTCATTGACTCTTAGTTCAGTTATCTTATTCTTACCCAACAGGGATCTACCCAGAGCCTTCTTATCCTTAACCTCAGATGAACAAGATCGTCACCGTTTGTCTAATAATACAAAATTTAGGGTTGAAATTACACCAAATTTCTTTTTAGTTTCATTTTAACTTATTAATTATTAATTCAAATTAAAACATTTAAGATCATTTTTCAAAAATCATTTTTCACTAGAATCTTTGTTCATCCCCTTTGAGAAGCCCTTACATCATAAGTAATTTTACTATAAACTAAATGTACTTTACTACCAGACACTAGGGTCTTCAGAGAATCTGGCAATGGGTAAAAAACAGCATGAAATAAGGAAAACACAAATAACATATAGGACAAATTACAAAAATGTCTGAGAAAGTAACTGAACTCAATATTCAAGAAGAGTCAAAAACCTTGAGTTTATTGCATGCCTATGCAGAAATTTAAAGTTTCAGTGGGATACTAAAATATTTCACAATCTGATTACAGAGTTAAATTGAAGAACTCTGTCTTAATTCTTCCTCTATTTGACTATCTAAAGCCTCAGTCCTAAGAAAGCAATTCATTCACTCAATTAATCCTATAGATCAGTGGTTCTCAATGGGGAGTAGGGGAGGGATTTTGCTCCCTAGGGGACAGTTAGCAATGTCTGGTGGCATTTTTGGTTGTCACAACAAGGAGGGGGCCATTTGCTACTGGCATCTAGTGAGTAGAGGCCAGAGATGCTGTTAAACATCCTGCAATGCACAGTATAGTCCTTGCCCCACAACAAAGAATTGTCTGACCTCACATACCAATAGTGCCAAGTTTGAAAAACCCTGCTATTAGATTCCACCTTCAAAATCTCTCTGTTCTGCCCTTAGCCTTCTATTCCATCCTAAATGAGATCTTTATCATCTAGATTAGACAAAGTTTCAATTTCTCAAAGTAGGACCCTCCCCTTATTTTTGTCTCTACTCCTTCCTACTAACCTGCCTTGACATCCCTCTCCCCACTTCACAAACATGTACTTTAACTATGTGATTTGTATGGGAGCTGCCATTTTCATACCAGTTCTGCCTCTCTGACGACAGTGATTGGTCTAGAAGTGGGCATAGGATTCTAAGTAGGCTAACCAAAGCCCTACCCTGATATTATTTTCTAAGTGGAGGTCAGAGATAGAATGCCTTTCTGTTCTTCTCTGGCAATGAAGATTTAATGCACTGTAGATGACCACATCCTCTTTGTGAAAGAAGCAGGTCTGTGGTATTCAAGAGAAGAGCTGCTGGTGAACACATGCTCCTGAGGCTTAGCCATACTTTTCCCCTGGAAATATACTTTCCATTTTACTTAAGCTAATTCTAGTGTGTTAGGGTTTGGTTGGATTTCTGTCACTTTCAACCAACAATACTGGCTACTCCTTCATGCTTTCATACCTATTTTGTGTTCTTTGCCCAGTTCTCCACCTAAAGTGCTTCTACTTTCTTTTTCAGAACCCAGCTTATCACCAGCTCAGCTCCCCAGTTAAGGCTGCCTCAGGCAATTAGTCAGTTTCTCCTCTGCATTTCCATTGTCTCTTGTACATACAGACATCTAATAGAGCATTTAGTCAGGCAAATGAATTATTAAGCACAGTATGAAGTTTTCTCCCAACACACACACACACACTGATAGCACAGGAATTGAACTCTGAGAATGAGAATTGTGAATATTAAATGACATCATGCAAGTAAAGCTCTCAGTATACTGCATGGCACTGGTAAAGGCCTGTAGTACGTTGAATAGTGACCTCCAAAAGATATATCTACCCAGAAACTATGAATGAGACCTTATTTGCAAAAGGAGTCTTTGCAGGTATAATAAATTTAAGGACCTTGAGATGAGATCATCCTGGATTAGGGTGGGCCCTAAATCCAACGATATTTGTCCTTATAAGAGACAGAAGAAGAGAAGACAGACACAGAGACAGAAGGGAGAAGGCCATGTAAACACAGAGGCAGAGAACGGTATTATGCAGCCACAAGCCAAGGAATACGTGGAGCCACCAGACATTGCAAGAGGCAAGGAAGGATTCTCTCCTAGAGCCTTTCAGAGGGAGCATGGCCCTGCCAACACCTTGATTTCAGACTTCTCACCTCCAGACCTGTGAGAGAATACATTCCTGTAGCTTTAAGCCACTCAGTTTATGGTAATTTGTTATGGCAGCTCTAGGAAACTAATACAGGGCCCAATGGATGGTAGCTGCTATTACTATGTTTGGGCAATGCTTGGCACAGAGTAGACTTGGTAAATGTGTTGGACTGAATCAAATTATATTAAATTTGACCTCAAGATGAGTTCTGTTTTCCTCCCTCACGAATTTGGATTTAGTTACTGTTACCTTTGGGCATTGGGTAAACACCTTTGAATACAATGTTGGCTTGCTTTTTTTTTTTTTTGTGAGGAAGATCAGCCCTGAGCTAATCCTCCTCTTTTTGCTGAGGAAGACCGGCTCTGAGCTAATATCTATTGCCAATCCTCCTCCTTTTTTTTCCCCCAAAGCCCCAGTAGATAGTTGTGTGTCATAGTTGCACATCCTTCTAGTTGCTGTATGTGGGACGCGGCCTCAGCATGGCCGGAGAAGCGGTGTATCAGTGCGTGCCCGGGATCCAAACCTGGGCCGCGAGTGGTAGAGTGTGTGCACTTAACCGCTAAGCCACGGGGCCGGCCCACTGTTGGCTTGTTTTTAACTAAAGCTCACTTCTGCTGCTGCTACACTTCAGGAAAAGGAGCATCCTTTTCCTTCCTCCATCTGCTGAGTGTCATTGAAATCCAGTGATGAGACTGAAAAGGCAAAAAGGGAAAAGCAAACACCTATGTGGGTCTTGTATGGCAGAAGAGGAAGTAGAAACTACAAAGCCAAGAAGTCCAATTCCAGTCCTAATCATCATAATTATACAGTGCTTTTCACCTGTACAACCTATTGCATTTTACAAGGCATAATCCACACTCAGTTTCTGAACTGACTAATGATCATTATCCAACCCACACTCCAGATATCCTCATTCTTAGTCCAGAGCCTCTCTTTTTCTGTGGGCTTAGGGAAACTGACCTGATTCCAGAGACCAACTCAAGAGCTTTTTACAGTGTGATAGAAACCTTCTTATACCTTCTTAAGAGGCACCCTGTTAATTCATCTCTCAGATCACAGTAGTCAAGCTTCAGGCTAAAGTGGAATCCAAGGGTTGAGGTAGGATCTTTAGTCAATAGCTCTTTAAAGGACAGCAGCAAGTTGAATGCTTTTTTCTTTTTTAAATACAGTGGGATTATATAGAAGCTATCTTGAACTGAGGAAAATTTTAGTGTATTAAAAAAGTGGAATATTATGGGTTAGTGCATTTGAATCCCCTTTGAGTGGAAGGGGGAGATTTCTGGATACTATGAGGTTGCCTACTCTAATTAAATCTTAGGCAAGACAGTAGCTAAGGACTCATAAAATCAAATCCTGGCTATGCCTCTACTCCCAAACCCGGGCTCATCCTATGGAGGTAAATTGGCTGCCTAGTGGAGTTTAATTTTAGAAAAGGATTTGTGAAATTTGCCATGTCAGTCCCTTCCCCATCCCGTGCTTCCCTTTGGCACAGGACAAAGACACAGTGGCTCAAAGCCCCACCAGAGGCAAGCCTGTGGAGGGGGGAAAGTAGGCCTGATCAGTGGACCAGGCCACCCTCCCTATCTACTAGGTAAGGGAAGGATGAGGTGGCCAGTCAGCACATAATCTCTACAGCAGACTGCATCCTCCCTGCACACCACTGCCTCTTTCCGGACCAAGTCCCAAAGACAAGGGGCACCTTCCTTTTCCCTTTAGAAAGAGCTGATAGAATGTCACAGGGAGGAGTGATAGCTGGTGGTTCAGTGGATGGAGGACTTCAGCATGGCCATGAGGACTGCTCCACTGAGCATATAATGGACTTTCTAACAACATTAGGCACAGATAAGCCTGGGAAAAGGAGGGCTTACCAATCAGGATAGTGTGGTCTTCAGGGAGTGGCTAATAAAGTTCAAGGTCTTGTGGAGCTTGTTAGAGCTTAAACTCTTCTTCCCATGGGCTTGGAACCGTCCTGTGCCATGTTAGCTGCTGTAACCAGACAAAATTTCCTGGCTGACCCACTTCTCAGCCTGCACGGATGTAGTGATAGAAAGCATTGGAAAAGTCTCGACACTCCCACTATGGAAAGAGAGTGAGGTTCTTTACCTCCTATTGTGGGAGGTTTACAGCTTTGTCCTCACAAAAAAAATGAGACAGAGCCCAGGAGAAGAGCAACAATACAGCCAGGAGAGGAGCAGAGATAGACTTCCACCCTGAAGGAGGCAACAGGATAATAGCTGGAACACTGGGCGGGGAATCAAGACACCTTATTTTTACTTTTGACTCTGACCCTTATGAAATATAGACCATAAGAAAGTTCTTCCTTTTCTTTAAGCCCAAGGTACCTCATATGTAAAATGAAAATAATAAAGCCAGCTCTATCCATTTCAAAGAGCAGTTATATGTGCAATTCAAAAGAGGTGATATATAGGAATCGATTTTAAAATTTGTAGTACAGTAGTTCCCCACTTATCCACAGTTTCACTTTCCACAGTTTCAGTTACCTGTGTTCAACCACGGTCCGAAAGTATTAAATGGAAAATTCCAGAAATAAACAATTTATAAGTTTTAAATTGAGTGCCATTTTGAGTAGCGTGATGAAATCTCACGCCATCCCACTCCATCCTGCCCAGGATGTGAATCGTTCCTTTGTTGGATCCCCAATCATTGACATCATCTGCTTCTGACATCCAACCATTGACATCAGAAGGTCAGTATAGCCTAACACTATATCACAATGCCTATGTCATTCACTTCTCTTCATCTCATCACCTAAGCATTGTATCATCTCTCATCATCACAAGAAGAAGGGTGAGTACAGTACAATAAGCTATTTCGAAAGAGAGAGATCACATTCACATAACTTTTATTACAGTATATTGTTATAATTGTTGTATTTTATTATTAGTTATTGTTGTTAATCTCTTACTGTTCCTAATTTATAAATTAAACTTTATCATAGGCATCTAAGTATAGGAAAAAAACATGCTATATATAGGGATTTGTATTATCTGTGGTTTCAGGCATCTACGCTGGGGGTCTTGGAACATGTGTCCCAGGGATAAGGGAGGACTACTGTAGTGTTATGCAACTATGGATGCTGAGGGCTTTGCTGGATGTGAAGGTGATCTGCAAGGGACACGTGTTACTCCACTCATCACCAAGATTGACTTAATCAAGCTAGATGGGTGGGTTTCCTCTCCTTCTTTACTCCTTGTGTATTTCTCTGAAAACTATCCACCATTTTCTCTACTTAAGAAAAATAAGCACTCTGGCCCCAGAGCTTTGGAATATAGACAAGCATTTACATAAAGTTCACACAAGGCCTTAGAGAACATCTAAGCATCCATCTCCTTTACCCCCGCTTTGTGCAACTCTCTCAAGGTAACATGTCCAAGGCAAAATGGTAGTATGTTTTCTTCTATTTGCTGCTCCAAAGAGGCAGATGGGACACATCTGGAGCAAGTAGCAGAAATGACACTGAAACACTGTTGCCTATTTTGTTTATATTTCATATTATAGATAGCAGCAAGTCCTCTCTCTGAGATCCCAATAATGCAACTTACCAACTGAAGCTTGGCATTGACATCAGGAGAAGTGACCCAGCATGGCACAACCACTTCTTGGGTTCCAGTAAACACAGTGATCACCAGTGGCATATCATAGTGGGTCTGCACAAAGGTATGACTGTCATCTGAAGGTATGAGAAATCAGACCAGGGGTGGTATCGTCATCAAGATGTGTTCATAGTTTTCATATGACACTTGGAAATCATATCTAGTTCTGCTATTTTATACAGAGAGAAATTAAGGCTCAGAAAAGGAAAAGGACTCAACAAGGGACACAGCCAGGACTTGAACCCAGGTCTCCTGACTCCAAGGCCAGGGATTTTTTTCAGAAAGGCCGGGAAAGAACACAAACCTGCACATAAAGGCCTGTAAGAGATATCCATTCTATTGGTTCTACCCCACTGGGCCACATGGTACAAGTCAAATCTCTCATCCACATCATGGTGCTTTTGACACTTATCAAACCTTCTGTCATCTAAAATCCCTACTTCTTTTCCATGTAAACTGTTTTAAAGCATATGGGTTCTCTGCACATAATCATTATGTCACAACCACTTGAGCTAATGTCCACAGCGATTAATAGATTGGCATATTATATTTGTATATCAAAGATAATCATTTATTTGAGTACTATATCCACCATACACAACAAAATTTAATTGCTACCAGCTTTTTATAAATGAAAATGCATTTGAAAGACCATGAGTGTGCTCAAGTTACACCCACTTTGCCTTCCCACAGGAGGTCTCAGACCCAATTAATAAATTTATACAGGCACTTGCAATGTAGGCACTTCCCATATAGTAAGTAAGCAGAATGTCAATCTGAGAATGGAGGATACTTAGAAAAAGTGAGTCTTCAGTCATGGATCTTGGGAAATGATCCTAGTTGCCATATATTCCTATCACCTCAGTTTTTCTTCTTCAACTGGACCTATTAGGCCATTTCTTATTCTGTACTTTGTCATTCCTCAAGATGTCCTTTCAAGTACTTCTTAAATACAAAATACTGCACAACAGCTTACAAATTCCCTACATAATCTTCAATTTCTCTTGTTCTCTAGTGTAGGTTCATACCTCAATTTTCCATCTTTCTCTCCACAAGCTCTTTCCTTCAGTAATGCAGCTTTTTCTATGATTTCAACTAGAGATTACACTTATGACTTTATTTATAGTCCTGAAATTCCCCTCAACTTCCAGCCATTTTTCTATCTGCAGTCAAGCGATAGCCCCTGGGATGAACTACAACCATTTGACCTTTCATGTTATAATCTGAAACACATCATATTTCCTCCCAACACCCCTTCTAATTTCCCATGTCTTTTAATGGCATCACAAGTCTCTCTCTAACTTAGGTTGCAAGTCTGAAACTAATTTTGCTCCCTTTCCATAAGGTGGCAAAGCACAGATAATAGTAACATTAACCTTTGGTTTTACCTATGTCTCAGATTATGTTGCTAAAGTCCATTTACAAATCAGTTTGTCAATATTTGAATCCAAAGAAAGTGGATGGGGAAGTAATGAGAGGGAGAAAAGTATGTGCCATCTCATGGAGGAATAGGAAGGAACAAGGTCAATGATGAGGGGCAGAGTAGATAGTGCAAAAAGGAGCAGATAATAACTAGTGAAGCAGAGTTGAGTAAAAAACACTAAACTGTGTTCAGGAGAACTGGGTTCAAGCATGACATAATAGTAATGGCTAGTGTAAAAAAATGCTATTATCTGACAGTGTTAGGCAAGTTACATTCATCATCGTTATTAACCATCATAACAATTCAGAGTGATAGGTAATATTATCCTCAATTTAAAGATGAGGAAACTGAGGCTCAGAGATTTTACATACAGAGCCAGAGTTAGGAGAACCAAGACTTGTGGCATCTGTGCTAATAAACTACACCCACCTCTGGGACTTTCCTTGAGGTCCCAACATCAGCTTTGCAAAGCCATATCCAAGAATGAAAATGATTTTGGGAAGCTGCTGAAGAAGCAAAGTACTCAAGTATACTCTAGCCCTCTATCTGATCATATCAGCTACAGAATTTCCAGCAACCACAAGGATATAGTGCCTATTTATCTAGAGAACATGACAAAAAAATGTGCATAATGCATTCCTCCGGTGCTGCACATGGGCCAGTCACATCCAGGTATCTAGAGCCCAGAAACCCAGGATTTGTCTAACTTCTTGGCTAGATGTCCAATGACCAGGTACATACAACTTAGCCCTGAGTTGAAATGTCTGCTATGCCTCCCCTGACAGCTGTACCAGCCAGAGGCCTGAATCAGGTCTTCTGACACCACCACCAGCCACAGGAATACTACCAATTGGGAGACAAACTGGCCTATCCCTCATCTGGAGCACTAACACTGTCCAGCCCTGGATGCTCTAAATTTTCTCTGTTTGGCAGCTTTTCAGGAGACTTGTTGTTGGACATCTCCACCAGGAGGAAAGCAGGTAGTTCTTACCAAGGAGGAATTATCTGTGGGGCAAGAGCTCCAAGATCTCAAGGTGATATAGAATAGTTTGAGTCATTCAATTGCATTCCCTTGCTCCCAGGGGACTTTATGTCCAGTCTCTTCTGAAAGAGTTTTAGAATGATGACAACTAAATATAGTTCCTGTTTTCTTTGAGGCCTTGTGCTATTTTGGTCTTATTTAAAAGGCCCAGAAACACTTGCTTTTGTCTAAAGTGACCTGTCTGTCTTTGGAACCCAATCTTCAATAGCCAAAAAACAAAACAAAGAGACACTTGGACACTCTCCAAACTACCCTCAGAAGATAGCTTGGGAGAATCACAGCAGGAGATGGGAATCTGGACTTAGAGTCATTACTGGCTAGAGTCTTCATAAAGTTGGACTTGCTGTGATGATTCCAAACCCTCCACACTCTGACTTCAGTTTCAATACCCAGTGACTGGGAGCCACATCTCATGCCACTTCTACAAATGCCCCAATGGAGCGGGGCCTTGGTTAACCAAAAGGAGGTTGGGAGCTTGGATGAGATTTCTAAAACCCTTCTAGCTCTAAAGATTTTCTTTTTTCTATGAGACCACTATGGGAAATCTTGGATAGACAGTTGTTGAATTTAATTATAGCTCCAGCTTTGCCAGGTAATCAGTTTCTATGAGAACAACTTCTATGGAGTTGGGGGAAGCTGATCAGAAACAGGAAGAAAGCCCTCACAAAACTCTGCATTTGGTAACCCCAACAAACAGGTCCCACATAAAGTAGAGACAATTTTCCTTGGGAGCTCATGGGCACAGGGGGCAGGAAAATCTAAGGTGGGAGAGACAAGAGGACAGGAGAGAATCAATAGTTATATCCAGCATAAAGAACAGTTGCTGGAAGTATAAGACATGGACAACAACTGCCACAACTACTATCAGCACCTACTTCAGTTTATGGCTCACGGTAGACACTTAATAAATATTTGTTGAGTGAGTGAAAATTACTACTGATATAAGGTGGTAGGAGGTAATACAACCAGCATTGGTAATAGTAGAGGTATTTCCCAATGAGGAAACGGAGGTGTGTAGAGGGTAAGTGATGTGCCTTTGATACAGAAACAAGGCATAAGAAAAGATACTCATACTGGGAGCCCAAATAGATAGACTGAAGGTCTAGTTAGACTTTAGGCAATTTACCATCAAGGAGACTTGGTAGCTACCATACTTGCTCCAGCTCCAGTTCCTTACTCATTGGAGTGGAGGAGGGAGTCCCTAAGGCCCTTAGTTGCAACCTTTGACTTCATGTTTTATAAATCAATTTTCCTATCTCTCTTTGAGCTCCCAACTCTGATATATTTTCTTATGCCTAATTCCTGTGTCTTAAGCCCCAAGCTGGAGAAACTAATATGTACTCACAGAGAACAGTGAGGATTAAATAAGGTAACATATGTGCAGGAATTCTCATATAGTGGGTGTTCAATAAATTAACTTCCTTCCTTCCAATTTATTTCATAGCAGTGATATGCAAAGGAGAAATAGAAAAACATATGTGAACAACCCATACAAATGTTTGGTCACATTAAATAATGAAAGATGCTCATTTGCTTTCTCCAGAGATGAAAATTTCAGAACCTGCTTCTGAGATATAGGAATGCTCTACTATTGAAACCTGTCTCCCTCTCATACCCCAATCCATTCTATTTGTACTCCATTTGTATTTTGTACTCCACTCCAGCTCCGTTTTCTTGGATTACTTATTTGAATCCCAAATTCCTGTTTCATCTCATCTCAAATCATAAAACCATTCATAATTTTAGACTGCAGGATGAATTCTTTTCTATATCATGAGAAAGTAAGGATTGATATAAAAGACAGGAGTGATGAAAGGCACAGAAAAGCCTTATCAGTGATTTTTCCAGGAATTTTTCAAGTTTGTGTCAGAAACATCCAGAATGGTTTAGAAGTAATGGCACACACCAGAAGGTTTAGGATGATCATCCTCACCACCATCACTATACCCCCAACATAAGAGGCTCCATATCCCTTATCAGATGGTTACTCTGGAGCCAGAAGGAACAAGAGAGCTCCCTTCACATCCATTCCAGTGGCTGACTAGCTTAGCCCCAAGGTCAGGGAAAGGCTACCAGAAAGTTTGCTGTTCTCCTAACTACAACAAACTAAGAGGGACATAATACAGCCAAACCTAGCATGGCAAAGTCATTAAGGGGCAGGCCTGGCATCTTTCAAGAAGCAATGTAAATATAGGAGAAAAGGAGAGTGATTAAAAGGTTTAGAGAGAAGAAACCGTCCACCAGTTTCTACCTGTGTACCCTTGGGTAGGTTACTACCAATCTCCATGCCTTGGTTTCTTTGTCAGTGAAAAAAAAAAAAAAGGTCTACTCACCTATTAATTGCAAAGGGAAATATAGTAACTTCACAGTGGAAAAGCCTGACAGACATACCTTAACCAAGTGATCAAATTAATGGCATCTGTAATGGGATAAATAGACATTGTGAGACTCTTAATAAGACACAACATCACTTCTTGATATTCTTGACAAAAAATATATCACCTGAGTTTAATCATGAGGCAATATCAGACAAACCCAAATGGAGGGACATTCTACAAAATAACTGGCCTGTATTCTTCAAAAATTTCAAGGTCATAAAAGACAAGGAAAGATTGAGAATCTGTCACAAATTGGAAGAGACTAAGGAGACCTTATAACTAAATCCAATGTGGGATCCTGGACCAGATAAAGGACATTAGTAGAACAATTGATGAAATTTGAATAAGGTATATGAGTAGCATGGAATCTATGTTAATTTATTGATTTTCATAATTTTACTGTGATTATATAAAATGGTAACATTTGGAGAATCTAGTAAAGAGTATATAGAGATTATTTGTACTAGTTTTACAATGTTTTGACATGCATGAAATTATTTTGAAATTAAAATTAAAGAAACATCCTAGGATCTCAGATTAAAAAGCATAACAAAGAGTACATGACATATAGTTAGCACTAAACAAATTGTGCTGGATGTGTTAGCTTTCATAGCTCTGAGATTTGGAGCAAGTTAGCTAACTTTCTTGGGCCTCCACTTCATTTAGAAAATTAAGATAATTATTCTTTCTCTGAATTCCCCGTGGGGTTGCTGAGAGGAATAAATGAGGTGAAAAAGAATTCTGTATTTTACTGAACTATGTAATTTTAAATTATGAGTATGAAAAGAGACAGGAAATGTACATTTCACCCTACCACCCCACTGCTCTCCTTGGTCCATTCACCATCATCTTGCTCTTGGATTATTGGAATTCCCTCCTAATTGTCTTCCTGCTTCCACTCTTTCCTCCCACAAAGCAGCTAGAGTAATCATGTCACTCCTCTTCTCAGAACCCTCCAATGGTTCCTATTACATTTAGAATAAAATCCTAAGGCCTTAAATTCTCTCGTCAACTCCCTATCACCTCTTCGATCTCATCTCCTATCATTTCTCACATAAGCTGCTCCAGCCACATTGGCCTTCTTGCTGATTCTCTTGCTCACTCCAACCTCAGGGCCTTTACACCTGTTGCTCCTTCTGTTTTGAATGCTCTTCTCCCAGATATCCACATAGTGTTTATTATCACTTTTTACTCAATGATCTCCTCATAATAGAGGCCTTCCTTGACTCCCTTGCCACTGTTTCTTTCCCCTTACCAAGCTTTATTTTTCTTTACAGCACTCATTACTATCTGATATCATAGGACATATTTACTTGTTAATTACACTAGTCTGTAAGCTCCATTACAGCAGGGACCTCATCTGTAATATTCACTGCTGTATACTCAGCACTGTGAACTCCCTGAAATTATATGCACCATCTTGTGTAGATGAGTATATTTTTTGGAGGTTGGGGAGAATCTTCCAGAATTTTATCAGCCTCCCAAAGGATTTTGTGACCCTATGGTAGAAATTGTTAAATTTTTACCTCAATATCTATTCTCCACTTATTCCATACTAATAAAATAATGATTTTGTGCTAGGTACAGATCACCCAGAATATAGACTCCTTTTCTCTGCCTCCCTTGCAGCTAGATGCAACTCTGTGACTATGTTCTAGCCAATGAGATACACTTAGAAGTCTCTTTGAAGGCAAAGGGCCTTCTTCCTCTCTGTTTCTCCATTCCTGATGAGTAGAATGCAGATGTGAGGGTTGGCACTTGAGCAGCCATTTTGTACTCTAAGATAGTACAACAGATCCCTGTTGACATGGAGCTGCCATAGCAGCTCAGGATTGTGCATATATCTGGGCTCTTTTATGTGAGGGATAAATATCTTTCCATCTTGTTTACGTCACTGTTATTTAGAGTTTTATGTTACAAATGAACCTAATCCTGATATTGAATCCAAAATGGTTAAGAACTATGGCTATATTAGAAATATCTCTTAAAATATCTATTAGAAATATCTCAAGCCATTCTGCCCCTTTCCAGACTGTCTATTACATTAGAACAGAGAGCACATCTTAATTCACGTGTGTGTGTGCCTAGCATCCATCATTGTGCCTGGCACATTGTAGGAAGCCAATAAACATCTGATGAATGAAAGTATGTGATATTCTCTTCAGTTTAGCATTCTGAGATTCTAGAAGATAGAGGTGAAATTTCAGATTGTCCTATGAGAGATGGATATGATCTTGCAGGCAGATGTTGTGGAGAGTGCCTGGAGACTTTCCAGCATGGGAGCATCACATAAGCAGAGGTGGCAGGCTCAGAACATGCTACGAGTTATGAGATAGACTTAGAGAATGTAGTATATAAATGTATGCAAATATATCAACACAGAGGGCCCAAATCATTAGAAAACATACTCTAAATTTTCCCCCTCAAATCTGACAGCTTTGTCTCTAAGACTCCAATGCAAAAATTGGGTACACTGAAACTCATTTCCAAGCCTCCAGCAAGGCTAGAATTAGGTAACTGTGAGGGTTCGCTTGTAGAAGAGGTTTTTACTTAATAAATTTTCCTAGGCTGATCTATGTCACTAATAATTGCCCAGAGATAAGTAAATGAGGAGTGGTGGAGGATACTGGGAAAGGCAGAAGGGCTCAGATCAAAAGCCACAGAGGCTCTTGGCCACCAGGTTTTCTGATGAAGTCCCATTGAGTTTTGATCCTTGGCTTGGAACCCAGTTGAACCCAGATGGCCCCAAGAATGCTGATAACAATCAGAACAGTGGCATCCCAACACTTAATGTACAGCTTAGGCAAGGAGAAGGAGACAGAGCAATGGAGCCCAAGAAGGCAGACGTGACCCAAGCTCAACTTGTTTATAGCCATGTATGCAATGTGAATGTGTTTTGGAGGTCTTGAGCACTTCAGATAAGTGTTCTTCCCTCCCGGTTGCTAGCAGAGACTCTGGGTTACCAAAAAACAAGGAGATTTCTGGAGTTCTTGAGCCAGACCATGGAGGTAAAAAGGATTTAGAAACCACATAAGACAACTTATGCTGGAGAGTGTCAGAGCAAAGGTTTTACAAGGAGTTTCTGAATGCAGAAGCTGTTGGGGCTAGAGGGTTTACCATAGGGACCAACTATTCCATCTAGTTCAGCCCTCTTTTTTAGAGATAGGAAAATTGATGCTCAGAAAGGGGAAAAGACTTGCCTAGCTTCACACGATTAGGTTAGCAGAAGTCTGTTTTCCAGTTTGTGTCTCCAGATTCTTCCTTCAATGATCTGATCCACACTACCCAAACCCTGACACTGTGCAGGTACAAGCTACAGAGAGCCTTGGGATGCCTGAAGAGACTTGAGCAAAGCTGGGATATTGGCAGGGAACACCAAAGAGAAAAGAGTTTGGTGCAAAGCAGTGGTTTTCACACTTTTTTTCTAAAACAGTGAAATCCTTTCTATACATGAGGTAGTATTGATGACTAACATTATTGAGCACTTATTATGTGCCCATCCCTAATCTAAGCACTGTGTATGCATTAATTTGTTCAATCCTCACAACAGTCCTATGAGATTGGTTACTATTCCTATTTTATAAATGAAAAAATTGAAGCACAGAGAAGTTAAGTGACTTGTAAGAAACCATATAGCTAGTAAGTCACAATTCAAACCCAGGTCATCTGGCTTTAAAGTCCATGCTCGTAAGAGTCAAGATATACTGAAACCTTATATGCACTCCCCACATACATATACATAGAAATAAAATAGATAAGAGCACAGGTGCTCTGGTTCAGGACATGGAGTTGAGTCCCCTTAAACTCCCCAAACCCTTACCCAATGAGTGGCCTGGGAGACCCCATGCACACCACTCTGGCTCTAAAGAAAACAATATGAAGTCAACTACTCCAAAATGTGGGGTCTTAACTTTGGGAGTCATGAACCCTGGATCCAAGTCCCTGCTCTGCCACTGACTCCCTATGTGGCATTGGACAAGTCCTCAGTTTCTCTAATTGTATTTTGAGAGAGTATGATGAACTAACCTCTATGGGTCCTGACAGCTCTTGATGTCTGGTGGTTCTTGGAGTCATTGGCTCCACACTTGGGCTCTAAGCCAAGCTTTCTTCAGATAAAACCATCCAGGACATTTCCTGTTAGCATTCCCACCCCCACCCCTGATCTGCTCCAGCACTGAGAAGCTGCAAGGTATTGAAATTATGTGGCTAGCCCATAAGAGTCTCCTTTCCTTTCTGTATCCTAGGAATCCTTAGACTCAGCCAGGGCCAGACCAGAGCTAGTCCAGGGCTGGCCTGGGGCTGATAAGGAGAGGACACTATAATCCTGGATCAACAGGGACCTCTCCTATCCCTGGTACCCCAGATATTGTGCTACTCAAGAGACTAGTTGCCTAATGGGCAAGAGGGTGTTGGCCAGGGGTTTACAATGCCTGGGGACTTTAGGCCAATGGCCAGATCTAGAGAGAAGAGGAAAAGATGTAGAGGAAAGTATCCACATGTGACCTCCTTCCAAGATCTGTATCAGAACACAGAGGACAAGCTTAGAGACATTCAAAGTACAGAGAAAGGATTGCTGGGGCTGGAAGCTATTTTCATCCTTGTGATTTGAACTTTCCAAATTTCCTTGCTCTATGAAAGAGGAGAGATATGAGGGCTTATAGTAGGAGGTAAGGGGGGACTGTACACCATGAGCTGAGGAAAGATGAGATAGAGCCTAAACTGACAGCTAATATTACTGGCTCCTCGTGACCTAAGGAGGTGGATACAGAGTAAGCAGCACCTCCCTCCACCACCATCCCTCCACTTGTCCTTCTCCATGAGAACAAACAGAGCAACACCATCCTCGTGTTCTTTCGGGGAGATTCTGAAGTCCATTCTGGGGCAGAAAAAGGAGTTTTTCCCAGAAGACAACAAGACCAAACATGTTTTCACTTATAACTTTAGCTCTATTCACTCTTTTTTTTTAGAAGTTTGATATTCTTGGGAATCAATGTTTGTTTTTTAGTTTTTAATAAGACTGATTAGATCAGTCTAAAGTTGCACATTTTTTTTTATTGCGGTAACATTGGTTTATAACATTGTATAAATTTCAGATGTACATCATTGTACTTCTATTTGTGCATAGATTACAGCATGTACTCATGTTCATCAATTAAATACTAATTACAGTCCATGACCACACACATGTGCCTCACCATCCCTTTCGCCCTCCACCCTTCCCTCTTCCCCTCTGGTAACCGCCAATCAAATCTCTGTCTCTATGTGTTTGTTTGTTGTTGTTTTTATTTACTACTTATGAGCGAGATCATATGGTATCTGACCTTCTCCCTCTGACTTATTACACTTAGCATAATACCCTGAAGGTACATCCATGTTGGCACAAATGGCTGGATTTCATCATTTCTTACGGCTGAGTAGTATTCCATTGTGTATATATACCACACCTTCTTCATCCATTTGCCCCTTGATGGGCACTTAGATTTCTTCAAAGTCTTGTCTATTGTGAATAATGCTGCAATGAACACAGGGATGCCTGTATCTTTACACATTGGTGTTTTCATGTCCTTTGGATAAATACCCAGCAATGGAATAGCTGGATGGTATGGTAGTTCTATCCTTAATTTTTAGAGGAATCTCCATACTGTTTTCCATAGTGGCTGCAGCAGTTTGCACTCCCACCAGCAGTGTATGAGAGTTCCCTTTTCTCCACATCCTCTCCAGCACTTGTTGTTTCCTATCTTGTTAATTATAGCCATTCTAACGGGCGTGAGGTGATATCTCATTGCAGATTTGACTTCATTTCCCTGATAAATAAAGATGTTGAACATCTTTTCATGTGCCTGTTGGCCATCTGTATATCTTCTTTGCAGAAATGTCTGTTCAGGACTTTTGCCCATTTTTAATCGAGTTGTTAGTTTTTTTGTTGTTGAGATGTATGAGTTCTTCACATTTTTTGGAGATTAACCCCTTATCAGATGTATGGTTTGCAAATATCTACTGCCAATTGTTAGGTTGTCGTTTCATTTTCTTGATGGTTTCCTTTGCTGTGAAGAAGCTTATAGTTTGATGTAGTCCCATTTATTTATTTTTTCTACTGTTTCTCTTGCCTGATCAGACATGGTGCTTGAAAATATGTTGCTAAGACCGATGTCGAAAAGCATACTGCCTAGGTTTTCTTCAAGAAGTTTCATGGTTTCAGGTCTTACATTCAAGTCCTTAATCCATTTTGAATTAATGTTTGTGTATGGTGTAAGATAATGGTCTACTTTCATTTTTTTGCTTGTGGTTGTCCAGTTTTCCCAATACCACTAGTTGAAGAGACTTTCCTTTCTCCATTGTATGTCCTTGGCTCCTTTATCGAAAATTAGCTGTCCATACATGTGTGGGTTTATTTCTGGGCTTTCCATTCTAGTCCATTGATCTGTGTGTCTGTTTTTGTGCCAGTACCATGCTTTTTTGGTTACTATAGCTTTTTAGTATATTTTGAAATCAGGGAGTGTGATACCTCCAGCTTTGTTCTTTTTTCTCAGGATTCCTTTGGCTATTCGGGGTCTTTTATTGTTCCATATAAATATTAAGATTCTTTGTTCTATTTCTGTGAAAAATGTTATTGCAACTTTCATAGGGATTGCATTGAATCTATAGATTGCTTTAGGAAGCATGGACATCTTAACTATGTTAATTCTTCCAATCCAAGAGCATGGACTATCTTTCCATTTCTTTGTGTCTTCTTCAACTTCTTAATTTCTCTTTCTTCTGCTTCCTTGTTAGTGTATAGAAACACAGCTGATTTTTGTATGTTGATTTTGTATCCTGCAACTTTACCGTATTTACTTATTACTTCTAAAAGTATTTTGGTGGATTCTTTGGGGTTTTCTAGATATAAAATCATGTCCTCTGAAAATAGTGACAGTTTCACTTCTTCCTTTCTAATTTGTATCCCTTTTATTTATTTTTCTTGCTTGATTGCTCTGGATAGGACTTCCCTATGTTAAATAGGAGTGGTGAGAGTCGGCATCCTTGTCTGGTTCCTGTTCTTAGAGGGATAGCTGTCAGTTTTTCACCATTGAGGATGATATTGACTGTGGGTTTGTCATATATGGCCTTTATTATGTTGAGCTACTTTCCTTCTATACCCATTTTATTCAGAGTTTTTATCATAAATGGATGCCATATCTTGTGAAATGCTTTCTCTGCATCTATTGAGGTGATCATGTGATTTTTATTCTTCATTTTATTGAAATGGTGTATCACATTGATTTATGAATGTTGAACCATCCCTGCATCCCTGGAATAAATCCCACCTGATCATGGTGTATAATCTTTTTAATGTATTGTTGTATGTGATTTGCTAGTATTTTGTTGAGGATTTTTGCATTGATGTTCATCAGTGATGTTTGCCAGTCATTTTCCTTTTTATTTTTTTGTGAGGAAGATAGGCCCTGAGATAACATCTGCCAATCATCCTCTTTTTGTTGAGAAAGACTGGCCCTGAGCTAACATCCATGCCCATCTTCCTCCACTTTATATGGGAAGCCGCCACAGCATGGCTTGCCAAGAAGTGGATCGGTGTGCACCTGGGATCCGAAGCGGAGAACCCAGGCCACCGCAGCAGAGCGCACACACTTAACCACTTGAGCCACTGGGCCGCCCCCTGTCATTTTCATTTTTTGTGTTGTCTTGTCTGGTTTTGGTATCAGGGTAATGTTGGCTTCATAGAATGAGTTAGGGAGCTGCCCTTCCTCTTCAATTTTTTGGAAGAGTTTGAGAAGTATAGACATTAAGTCTTCTTTGAATGTTTGGTAGAATTCGCCAGGGAAGCCCTCTGGTCATGGACTTTTATTTTTCGGGAGTTGTTTTTTTTTTTTTTTTTTTTTTTTTTGTGAGGGAGATCAGCCCTGAGCTAACATCTGTGCTAATCCTCCACTTTTTGTTGAGGAAGACCGGCTCTGAGCTAGCATCTATTGCCAATCCTCCTCCTTTTCTTCTTTCCCAAAGCTCCAGTAGATAGTTGTATGTCGTAGTTGCACATCCTTCCAGTTGCTGTACTTGGGACACAGCCTCAGCATGGCCGGAAAAGCAGTGCGTCGGTGTGCGCCCGGGATCCGAACCCTGGGCCGCCAGTAGCGGAGCACATGCACCCAACCGCTGAGCCACCGGGTCGGCCCCTGTCATTTTCTTTTTTTGTGTTGTCCTTGTCTGGTTTTAGTATCAGGGTAATATTGGCTTCATAGAATGAGTTAGAGAGCTGCCTTTCCTCTTCAATTTTTTTGGAAGAGTTTGAGAAGTATAGACATTAAGTCTTCTTTGAATGTTTGGTAGAATTCGCCAGGGAAGCCCTCTGGTCATGGACTTTTATTTTTCGGGAGTTCTGTTTTTTTTTTTTTTTTTGTGAGGGAGATCAGCCCTGAGCTAACATCTGTGCTAATCCTCCACTTTTTGTTGAGGAAGACCGGCTCTGAGCTAGCATCTATTGCCAATCCTCCTCCTTTTCTTCTTTCCCAAAGCTCCAGTAGATAGTTGTATGTCGTAGTTGCACATCCTTCCAGTTGCTGTACTTGGGACACAGCCTCAGCATGGCCGGAAAAGCAGTGCGTCGGTGTGCGCCCGGGATCCGAACCCTGGGCCGCCAGTAGCGGAGCACATGCACCCAACCGCTGAGCCACCGGGTCGGCCCCTGTCATTTTCTTTTTTTGTGTTGTCCTTGTCTGGTTTTAGTATCAGGGTAATATTGGCTTCATAGAATGAGTTAGAGAGCTGCCTTTCCTCTTCAATTTTTTTGGAAGAGTTTGAGAAGGATAGGCATTAAGTCTTCTTTGAATGTTTGGTAGAATTCACCAGGGAAGCCCTCTGGTCCTGAACTTTTATTTTTCAGAAGGTTTTTGATTACTGTTTGGATCCCCTTACCAGTGATTGGTCTATTTAAAGTATCTATTTCTTCTTGATTCAGTTTTGAAAGGTTGTATGATTCTAAGAGTTTATACATTTCTTCTAGATTGTCCAATTTCTTGGCATATAGCTTTTCATAGTATTCTTTTATAATCTTTTGTATTTCTGCGGTGTCTGTTGTAATTTATCCTCTTTCATTTCTGATTGTACTTATTTGAGCCTTCTTTCTTTTTGTCTTTGTTAGTCTAGCTTAAGGTTTGTCAATTTTGTTTATCTTTTCAAAGAACAAGCTCTTGGTTTTATTAATTTTTTCTTTTGTTTTTTGAGTCTCTATTTCATTTCTTTCTTTCTTTCTTTTTTTTTTTTTGTGAGGAAGATCAGCCCGAGCTAACATCCGTGCCAATCCTCCTCTTTTTGCTGAGGAAGACTGGCCCTGAGCTAACATCCATTGCCAATCCTCCTCCTTTTTTCCCCTTTTTTTCCCCAAAGCCCCAGTAGATAGTTGTATGTCATAGTTGCACATCCTTCTTGCTGCTGTATGTGGGACACCGCCTCAGCATGGCTGGACAAATGGTGCGTCGATGCAAGCCCGGGATCCAAACCTGGGCCACCAGCAGCAGAGCATGTGCACTTAACTGCTAAGCCATGGGGCCAGCCCCCTCTATTTCATTTATTTCTCTTCTAATTTTGATTATGTCCTTCCGTCTACTGATTTTGGGCTTTCTTTGTTCTTTTTGCAGTTCATTTTGGTGTACTGTTAGATTGTTTATTTGAGATTTTTCTGGTATGTTGAGATAGGCCTGTATGGCTAAAAACTTCCCACTTAGAATAGCTTTTGCTGTATTCCATAAGTTCTGGCATGTCATATTTTCATTTTCATTTGTCTCCAGTTATTTTTTGATTTTTCCTTTGATTTCTTCATTGACCCAATCATCGTTAAGTACTTTTTTTTAAATCTCCATATATTTGGGGCTTTTCTGATTTCCTTCCTATAGTTGATTTCTAGTTTTATACCATTGTGGTCAGAAAAGATGCTTGACATTATTTCAATTTTCTTAAATTTATGGAGACTCATTCTGTCACCTAATGTGTGATCAATCCTGGAGGATATTCCATGTGCATTTGAAAAGGAGGTGTGTTCTGTGGCTTTTGGATGGAATGTTTTGTATATATCTACTAGGTCCATCTGTTCTAGTGTGTCATTTAAGGCCAATATTTCCTTATTGATCTTCAGTTTGGATGATCTATCCATTAGTGTAAGTGGAGTGTTAAAGTCCCTTACTATTGTTGTGTTACTGTCTATTTCTCCTTTTATGTCTGTTAATAACTGCATTATATATTTAGGTGTTCTTATGTTGGGTGCATAGATATTTACAAGTGTTATATCCCCTTTTGGATTGTTCCCTTGATCATTATGTAGTGCCCTTCTTTGTCTCTTGCTACAGTTTTTGTTTTAAAGTCTATTTTGTCCGATATAAGTATTGCTACCCCAGCTTTCTTTTCATTGCCATTTGCGTGGAGTATCTTTTTCCATCCATTCACTATATTGAGTACAGTAGTCAGAGAAGTGCTGCAGTAGTCCAGGGAGAGAGAAGGGTGCCTTAGGCCAGGGTAGTTTATCAGGGGGCATGAGAAGGAAAAGTCAGGTTCAGAATATAATTTCAAAGTAGAGTGAAGAGCCTTGGCTGTGTGCTTCATGTGGTCTGATAGCACAAACCTTCTAGAGAATTCTAGATGTCCTCTACATACCTCAAGGTGGGGCTTAGGAAATGAGATCGTGAAGGAAATCTCAAAGGCCATGCTTATCACAAGTCAGAGTTTAGGTGCCCATATTTTACAGAGTAGGAAACAGAGGCCCAAAACAAGGAAGAGACTTTCCCATGGCAAGGCTGGTGGTAGAGCTGATGCAAAAACCCAGATCTCCTGGCTCCAAGTTGAGTACTCTTTCTACTAGGTTATGTTGCCTTTTTGCTTTGATGAGAACATTTGTTAACAGTCTTGAGCTCATCATAGGAAAATATTGAAGGAAGATGAATGTTGTTCCTGGCAATAAAGGAAAGAATAGATTCTGGAAAGTGAATAAAAACACAATCATAGCCCGTAAAATGATATTTTGGTCAATGATGGACCACATATATGGTGGTGGTCCCATAAGATTAGTCCCATACAGCCTAGGTGTGTAGTAAGCTATACCATCCAGGTTTATATAATTATACTCTATGATGTTCACACAATGACGGAACTGCCTAATGACGCATTTCTCGGAACTATCTCCGTTGTTAAGCGACGCATGACTGTATGTTTGCTAAACGAGAACATGATTATCTATCCACACATGTCCACACATATATACAGCATATGAAGCCCCTCTGAGCAGCAACCAATCAGGAAACAACTCAGTTTTATGCTTTATATCCTTTCAAACTCATTCTCTCCAGATACCTGGGCCCATTCCAAAACAGGTAACATCTTTTTAGTAATGATCTGCATTTTTTTCAGCCAAACTTCTGTGGTGTCCAGCCCTCCTCCTTTCCCTCTCCATTCCCAAACTCTGGACCTTTCCTCACTTGAGTAGAGGAAGTATTACTTGCTGTGAAGTGTCTTCTGGTAAGGTTGGCCTTAAGGCACTCCTGAGTGCATGAGGGAGTGGGAAAAAGGTCTGGCTGAGTGAAAGGCTGGAAGTTGGGGACTCAGAAGGGGCTTTCCAAATGGAAGAGGCCATATCGTTCTGCCATTTCCCACTCTACTGGGGGGAGGTAATGAGATTACCGTGGAATCAAGCTCCTTTCTTAGAGAAAAGTCTAATTGTGGAATGGATTCTGGTATTTGTTACTAATATTTCTCACAAGAGTATCTTGGGTGAACTATCCAAGAGGGAGAACCTGTCCCTAATAAGCCTCCTCCCAAACCTCCCTCTCCCCAAATCCTTATACACCAGCTGTTCTCATCCACTCACTCTGCCCCAAGCAGGCCTTCTGGTCTCCACTCCTTTACTTATATTGTTCCCTTACCTAGAAATCCCTACCACCATCCCAGTCTTATCCACTTTCAGATCACAGACTCAGACATTCTTAATTTTGGACAAGACCTTAATGATAACCTGCCACGTCTCTTCTATCTGATATCTGAAGGCTTTCTTTCCATTTGGTCAATCTAGTTTCTCTTACTTCACTATCCTTGCGAGACAGCTTTTTCTATCTTTGAACAGGCTCAAATTTGGGACAAACTTTTCCTATACAGAGTCTGGCTCCCAGTTTCTCATCCAGAAAGCCTTTATGAAGCACTCTTTCACCAATTCAGTTGCATGCAGCCTCTAGTATTCTCCTTGGGGGATCTCTCCTTCCATGTTTCTCTCAGACTTGAGATATAAGAGGCAGTCAAAAATTACGAACATACACAATGGAATACTACTCAGCCATAAGAAACGACGAAATCCAGCCATTTGTGACAACATGGATGGACATTGAGGGTATTATACAAAGTGAAATAAGTCAGAGGGAGAAGGTCAAATACCGTATGATTTCCTTCATTAAGTAGTAGATAATAACAACAATAAACAAACACATAGAGACAGAGATTGGATTGGTGGTTACCAGAGGGGAAGTGGGGAGGGAGGAGGGCGAAAGGGATAATTCGGCACATGTGTGTGGTGATGGGTTGTAATTAGTATTTTGGTGGTGAACATGATGTAATCTATGCAGAAATAGAAGTATAATGATGTACACCCGAAATTTATAAAATTTTATAAACCAATGTTACTCCAATAAACAAAAAATTAAAAAAAAATTACGAACATCAAGAGATACCTTGAAGTCAGAGTAGAAAACAATCACAAATTTTCTAACTACTGACACCAGGCTAATCGCACCCGGAAAGCTTATTAAAATTTAGATCCCAAGGCCTTACTCCCAGAGATTCTAATTCAGAAGGTCTGAGGTAGAGTTCAGGAATCTGTATTTTAAGAGACCAGCTCTCAGAATGCAAGCCAGGCCTGGAAGGGTCTTGCATATACCAAAGCTTATTATTCTCACAATGTTTCCTATTGGACCAGCAGCATAATGTCCAGTGGGTAAGGGTTGAGGGAGTGGGGATGTGAACTTTTCTCCTGAAAGACCCATCAAAAGGAAGTTCAGGGAGCTCATCATCTCTAAGAAGAGAAGGCTCTTCTTTATGATCTGAATCAAATCGCAAAATCCTCACACTTACTCCCAAGTCTGAACGAGTAGCCCGGGCCAACAGAAAGACTTCAAATGTCATCCCTGCCTGAAGTGAGGGTTAAGAGTTGGGGAGCACAGGATGAGGCTCCAACTCCTTACTCTGGCATTCCAGGGCCTCCCCACTTTTATCCCATTATTCCTGTCTCAGCCTATTTCCCTGCCAACATCCTGGTTTCCTGGTAGGCTGGTCTTCCCCTTGAGTCATAAGCTTCCCTGGATGACTGTATCTACTCATTGTACCATTGCCTTTCCACCGTTATCATCCCCTCCTCCCCTGGGATTCATCATAAAGCAGCTGAGGTTGTTCCATCAGGGGTAGCAGAGTGAAGATAACCCACCTTTGCTTTTGCATGACAAAATACAGTTTACAAAATATTTTCATATCTTTCATGCAATGCCTACTAAGTGTAAGGCATTGGACTAAGATATTTTATACACATTATCTCTAATCCTTATGAAAATCCTGCATTTTACAGATGAGGAGACTGAGAATCAGAGAGATTAAGTGACTTGTGCAAGGTCCATCAGCTAAGAAGTAGTGGAGTCAGGACTAGACTCCAGGTCTCTTAGCTTAGAGCTGTTTGCACTTCATCCTAATCCTTTTTACTGCGGTCCTCTAGACCTGCTTCATCTGTGTCTTTGAAAGCCCAGGAGAACTGTAGGCTGGGATTCAGGTTTTCTGCAGGGCCAAACTCACTGCTTTATGGAGATTTGGGCTGCCGGTTAATGTATAAGGAAGTGAAAACATGGCTCAGAGAGAGAATGTGTATAGAGGAGCAGCAAAGAAAACAGGTTCCTGAAAGGCACCCACTGTGCTGTTAAAAAGGAAATTAGAATCCAAAAGGAGCAATCATCCAGGCCCCAGCATCGTATCCCTAAGCAACAGAAGTGCTGGAAAGGAGATCCAGATGCTAAGAGCCTTCCTCTTCAGCTGGAGGTAGAGGCAGGTCAAGCCAAGCTTGCCTGTAGCTTGTCAGGGGCATCTGCCTCTCCACAGCACCTTCCTTTCACTCACCACTGGTAACTACTCGAGTTTCCAGTCAGTCCTGGTTAAGGGATAAAGATTTCGGAGGCCCCCAGGAGGAAGCAACTGCTGAGGAAAGAAAAGACAGGTCCCACATTGGCAGTTTGATGTTTGGGAAATGGGAGGAAGGGGAGGAAGAATCTGTAGAGGGCAAAAAGGAAAAAGATTCCCTTTTCCCATCCGTCAAATGAAGGGTTTGGGCTGTGAGGTCTTGCCAGCCTCAAAAGGACTTAAGACTTCATGTACTTGGCAATACTTGATTAAGAGCAGAATGTATGGTACCAGACTGCCTTGATTCAAATCCTGGCTCTACCACTTTATAGCACTGTGACCTGAAGAAAATTACTTGACTTCTCTGTGCCTCAGGTTCCCCAGTTGTACAGTGGGGGATATTAATAGCACTGAAACTATAAGATGGCTATGAAGGTTAAATGAGGTTAAAACACATAAATAGCTTATAACAGTGGCTGACACGTAAGTGCTGTATAAAAATCAACACAGTAGTTAACGTGAGCACAGACCCTGTAGCCAGACTGCCAGGGTTTAAATCCTGGCCCTGCCATTTACCAACTGTGTGATCTTGGGAAAATTATTTAATCTCTGCATGACTGAATATCCTCATGTGTAAAATGGGGATAGTGTTAATACTTACCTTATAGGATTGCTGTGAGAATTAAATGAGTTAATATTTGTAAAGCACTTAGAACAGTACCTGGCACAGAATAAGCGCTACATAACTATTTGCTATCATTATTAGAAGTATTATTGAGAATAGCTGGGAACTAATTCATATTATTTTTCTTGTCTCCTGGGGTCAGAGATCAGGAACTTCACCATTGTAAAGCATGGAGCTATAAAGGCACAACTAGACTGTCATTAACAGAATTTGAAAAGCACAAGGTGTGTTCTTGCCCCACTGTCCTCCTCCCTTTCCTCCCCTCTCCACAGAAAACACTCCAACTTGTTCCAAGCTTGCATAGGGCTTTATGTATCTAGATATCCAGAGAAAAACGTAAAATTCTTCAGCCCTAATGCAGGAGGCAATCACTCACCTTTGACATACATTTACACACTGGTTTTGCCATTAGGATCCTCGGTGTCAGCAACATCCTTGTAGCTACATGTGAAGTAGCCAGTGTCACCAGCGTCTGTGTAGAAGATGGTGAGCTAGCTACAAGTAACAAGGGAATTATCAGAGAAGGGGTGGTCTGAGATGCAAGCCCAACTCCCTGTAGGCTCAATGACCCAGGTCCAGGTAAAGGCAGCCAATCCCTTAGGAGCACAGCACAAAGACAACATGCTGGGTTAGGCATGGAAGGGACAGTGAAGAAGTAATGTTGCTCCAGCCCCCTGACTTGGATTCTGAGGGAGAGTTATAAAAGATAGCTTGATGATCAAGAAAGAATTGGCACAGGGAGTGGAACATCTAACTGTGGGCTTGAGGAGCATCTGAAACCATGAGACTCATCTTTATCCGTTTCCCTGCCCCCCTGACATCTCTTCTTCTCCTCAAATTTTACCCCTAGCCCAGCTCCCTCCACCAATAGATGGGCTTTGAGGTTTTGGCAATAAAGTCCTAAAGGAACAAGGAAATATTAAATTAAGTGATTTCTAAGGTCCTTTCTGGATTTGTTGTTTCCACTTGGAAAATGACAGTACCAAGATTCAGGGAGGTAAATGTTCTTGCCCAGGAAGTTGCTGGCAGGGCCCAAACCCAAAGTCATATGTACTAGGTCCCAGTATATGTTTTGTTTTTACTTTTGCCTTTACCTCATTGACTCATTGAATTTCAAAGGCTTTTCCGGAAAATGAGTTCTGAAAAGACATGTGGCTGGATTATCACTCCCTGTATTTTGTGGGAGGGGACCATGAAAAAAGTCAAGTTTAAATCCATTGCATTCGTTCCATATGCAAACAAAACATTGGGACTTTATCTCCTTGTCTCACCAGTGATTATTTTCTCCTTCTCCCACACCCTCACAGTAAGAAGAAACTGTGGTACAATAATCAAAAAATGCAGGGAGGGCAGAAGAACCCGGATATTGAATCTCAGCGTTACAACTGTTTAGTTATGTGGCTTTAGCTAGTTAATTAAGCTTTCTGGGTCTCAGTTTCCTCATCTGTAAAACAGGGAATATGATCTTTCTCTTCCAGAGTATTCAGAAGATTCATTGAGAGACTTATGTGAAAGAGTTTTACAAATGCAAGCCATTGGCATATGTGGGAGGCAGTGGGAGCCAGATTTTGACTCCTGTTCTCGTGTCAAAGACAGACACTGTTGCTCATATCATATCATAGCATTTCCAGCATTCACTCATTTATTAGACCACTATTTATCATGGTCCATAAATTCACTGAAGTGAACAGAAGGTCAACCATGAAGGGGTGTGGGGGCAACTGCTCACCTTGAGTGCATTTTTCAAAAGCAATGTATTTCCAACCATTTTGAAAAGATAATATGTTAGCATGATTGTGGTTAAGACTGCTAAAAAAATAAACAAAAGATGAGGGTTTATAGAAAGCAAAACCAAGAGGGGAATTAGGTAGAGAATAACAGTGCATGCACTGCCTGTGCCCCACTCCCTCCCGCATCTGGCTTCTGTACCCTGATGTTAGAACCAGGTTTTGTCTTTGTAGGTGGGAAAGAAATGAATCCACATCAGAGTTTCTCAGCGTGACTCTAGGGTCCTCCATTGGCTGTCCACTACCTGCTAAGGGAGTCTCTGCTCCTACTTGAACTCTGGCCTCTTTAGGGTATGTCCAGCCCCATTCTGGGGTCTTCAAATAAACTGTGGCCTCAGAACCAGCCTAAGAGAAGGTGTGCCCTGTTATAGACTAAATTGTGTTCCCCACAGATTCATATGTTGATGCACTGACGCCCAGTATCTCAGAATGTGACTATATTTGGAGATAGAACCTTTAAGGAGGTAGTTAAGTTAAAATGAGGCTGTTAGAGTGGGCCATAATCTAGTCTGATCAGTGTCTTTATAAGGAGAGGAGATTTGGACACACAGAGAGACACCAGGGATGTACACACACAGAGAAAATATGATGTGAGGACAGAGAGAAGGCAGACATCTGCAAGCCAAGGAGAGAGGCTTCAGGAGAAACCAAACCTGCTGACATCTTGATCTTGGACTTCTAGCCTCCAGGACAGTGAAAAAATAAATTTCTGTTGTTTAAGCCACCGAGTATTGGGTATTTTATTATGGCAGCCCTAGTAAACTAACACACTCCCTGCACTGTTCCCAGCTGCCATATGAAACTCCATTGTTTTTGTTGAGCCTTGGATTCCATGAGAACTTGTTCCTAGAGTTCCCATTTCCTGTCACCTTCTTGCTTCACCTGACTGGAGTTTCACATTTGCTCCTTAGAGCCAACAACAGATACTATACTCTTCTGGTTTTCACCCTTGTGTATGTAGTATCTCTAACTATTCTGGGCAATGTGCCAGTCCAACCTAGCCTGGTCTGTGAAGTCCTCAGGATTATCTCACATAGTTTTCCCCGACCCCAGACACAGGGAAGCAGACAAACAGACAACATTTTGGGTTCAAGTGTAGGCAAAATGGTTTCTATAATGCGCAACATAAATATTTTAGGCTTTGCGAGTCTCTGTCACAAATTCTTCATCTTTTTTTATATCCTTAAAAAATATAAAAACAATTCCTAGCTTATAGAGTCTAAAAAAATAGACTGCATGGGCTTTAATTTGCTGAGTCAGAATCCAAGCCCCTATTTGATGCTTGAATTCAACCTACTGAGCCTCAGTTTCAATACCTTTATTGATGTGAAACTCACTACCATCCTATTTTCTGCCAAAGTAGTCCATTCTATCACTAATGAAATCTCTGACAATGTTTGTTTCAATATAAGAAACAACTTTGCATCACACTGGAGTTTACATCCATTGCCTCTATAGGGAATCTGTGGAAATATGCCTTACCAAAGTAATCCAGCATCAGCTGGACATACATTAGATCAGCAGACTTGCTGAAGAGGAGGCACAGGAATAATTATTGAGGGTGATGGGTTGGGAGTGGCCAGGGTATGAGGATCTTTAGGGAGAGCAGACCTGGGCATGAGAGCAAAGGCAAAGGCCTGGAATGAGTAGTTAGGGGTGGAGGAAAAGGAGAAACTGGCTAAGTGTGTTCACACAGCATGCTCCTGATTTAGACCCATTCTCAGCTCCCATCTCTGAGGCTCTGTCAGTCTCCTCCCTGGAAATCTGGTTGAACCTGAGAGGACACTTCTTAAAATATTCCAGGAAGAGCAACTGAGTTCCAGAGACGCCAACAGCAGATTCTCATGCCTGTGCCTGAGCAGCTGGATAATTGGAATGACTAGGTCTCCTATTACTAATAACATTTTAAGGAGAATCACAGCCCAGAGGCTTGGGCTTTCTCACAGGCTGATATATTTCTCCCACCCACCTTCTACAGGATGCTGGATTTGCCTGACAGACCATCAAAGACCTGCAGCTTAAGGTTTGGAAACTTGGGCAGCTTGTGCCAGGAAGCATTACTAAAGCCCAGCTGAACAGAGTGACACAATTCCAACACAAGGAAGTGTGGTCCATTCCTGTTGGATGTGGGCAAGAGAATGTGAGCTCAGCCAGCTGCACAGACTTGCCAAGCCTTGGAAAGTGTGGAGAGTTACAGGCATGTTGACACAATGGAAAATCCAGTGGCTTGGGAGTCGGGAGGACTTGGTTCTAGTATTGGAAATTTGGCAAGTCCCATCTCCTCTCCAGGCCTTGGTATCCTCATCTGTAAAGTGGAGCTGATAAAACCTACCGCATAGAGTTATTGGGAAGATTTAATGAGTGATCCATGTAAACTGCTTGAAACAAAGCCCAACATGTAGTATGTACCCAAGAAATGGTATCTATTACGGTTTTCAGCATTATCTGTCATGGGAATCATTCTTGAATCATGTAATTCTCTCACCCTCTACTTCCAATACATCAGAAAATCCTGTGGGTTCT
The DNA here is from genome assembly GCF_057802395.1 of Ceratotherium simum simum. Classification (NCBI taxonomy): domain Eukaryota; kingdom Metazoa; phylum Chordata; class Mammalia; order Perissodactyla; family Rhinocerotidae; genus Ceratotherium; species Ceratotherium simum. Next base: position 80,229,692 of record NC_141940.1, on the reverse strand, counting down.
ACCTTCAAAATGTATTCAGGACCTGACCACTTCTCCCCCCCTCCACTGTTGGCACCTTGGTCAGAGTCCCCATAATCTCTCACCTAGATCACTGCAGTAGCCTTTGACTCTTGCCCCCTATAACTCATATCCCTCACAGCATCCAGAGGGAGACTTTTAAAAGATATATCAGGCTTCATCATTCCCTTGTTTAAATTCATCCAATAGCTTCCCATGACACTCAGAATAAATCCAAAATCCTCATTGTGGTCTACAAGACTCTGCTACCTCTCCAGTCCAATCTCCTATCATTCTCCCCATTGCTTATTTTGTTCTAGCCACACCAACTTCTTGCTGTTCCCTGACCATGCCAAGTTTACTCATATCTCAAGGTCTTTGCATGACACTTCTACCCTGACCAAACTTTTTGAAGAAACAGCTCCCCTTTACTCTCTGTCTCCTTACCCTGCTACTTTCTTTACAGCACTTATCATCTTCTAATATACTATACAATGTTTTTATTTATCTTGTTTGTTATACGTGTCTCCTACTAGAATGTCAGCTCCATGAAGGCAGGAATCTTTGCCCATTTCGTTCACTACCATATCTTCTGCACCTAGTTCAGTGGCTGGCACAGAGCAGGTGCTAAATAAATATTTGTTGAATGAATATATGAGGAAAACAATCCCTTTTCCTGCCTATTTTATCAGGCTGATGTGGGGCTAAAATATATCAGGCTCTTGAAACTGCTTTGAAAGATGTATAGTCCAACTTTTAAGCCTTTGTTGAGACTATTCCCTTTTCCTAAATGACCTGCATTCCAAATCTGTCCTGAAATTTCCATTCAAGAGCTCCGAGGGCGGCCGGCTCTGTGGCTTAGCGGTTAAGTGCGCGCACTCTGATGCTGGCGACCCGGGTTCGGATCCCGGGAGCGCCCCGAGGCACCACTTCTCCATCCAACGCGAGGCCGAGTCCCATGTACAGCAACTAGAAGGATGTGAACCTATGACATACAACTATCTACTGGGGCTTTGGGGGGAAAAAACTGAATAAATAAAATCTTAAAAAAAAAAAAAAAGAGCTCCGAGGGAGCTCCCCTTTAACTCTAACTTCCCCTTTGGGGGTGCCTGTCTCTCTCATTCAACTGTGAGGTGAGACCCCAGAAAGCATAGAGTATGCTTTACCCAGTTGTGTATATATGGCCATTTCCACCACCAACCAGAGTATTGTGCCCAGTACAACAATCATACAATGAACTATTCTTTTAATCATTAATTTATTTCTTATTTGACAATCAGGGAAGGGATTACTATTTGTCTGCATCAACAAAATCTTTTCCATACAATTAATAAATGAAGGAGCATATATATGAACCAGTAGGAAAAAAAGGCATCTATAATGTTTTAAAAGTGATAGATTATGAGCTTTCAAAAATTCATTTTAGTGTAGTGGGAACTGTAAGTAAGGTAGTAGCCCTGCCACTGTCCAGTTGTATGGCCTTGAGCAAATACTGTCACATTTTAAGGCCTCAAATTCCCAATTTTTAAAAGGGGTTTATAGGAGCCCCCTATATTTCTCAAACTCTCTGAGAAGTCATTTGTGATTAAAATAAGCCATACCTCTTTCTCTCATTCCCGCACTCTCACCCCAGGCACTATTAGCCTGTCCCCTAGATGAGCTTTCTCTGGGATCCTCCTAGCACTAAAACAAATCTCCCCAAAAGTACCAACCAGCTTCCCTGCCAGAGCCAAGCTTGTCTCAAATGCATCACCTGGAGTTAAGTGTCTGCAAGTTATGATTAATAAGGGCTGGGATTTATGAGGTCAAAGGTCACGGAAAGAGGCCCTGGGAATAAGTATGATCTTTGGAACATGACAGGCCAGGACACCTGCAGGCAATTGGTGGCAACTCTTTTACTTGCTAGCTAATACGTCAGATGCCATTCAGGGTCATTGGGGTAAAGTGGTCCTATGTGAGCAGGGGCTAATAATGCACTAAGGCAGACTGCTCAATCATGCTTTACACCCAGAGAAGTGGCTGAGCTGGCCCACAGGTGGGGAAAAGACAGCCTTCAGAAACCAAAAGTCTATCTCAAATCCCCTGATCAAAACTCATCTATACTGTTGGAAACTCATGCAGTTAGGAGAAAAGGGCACCCCCTGGAGGCGAGTACAGGAATCTACAAGACCTAGCATGGGAGGACCCCACCCTCCAGTGATGCTATGAAAACAGAAATTAAATATCACCACTATCACTGCACTTTATCTAGTGTAAATCATTAGGCATGGCAATATCTGTTCTCCTCTTTTTTCATAGTAATAAAATCTTCACTTTTTTAGTTGGGCATATGGCCTCCTGGAAAAAAACGCTACTTTCTCCAGTGTCTCTTGCAGCTAGGTTTGGCCATGTGACTAAGTTTTGGTCAAGGAAATGAAAGCACAAGTGGTGTATAGCAATTTTGGGATGTGTTCTTAAAGAGAGAAGGCATGCTTTTACCTTTCTTTTTTCCAACTTACTAGAATACAGACGGGACGGCTGGAGTTTGAGTAGCCATTTTGGACCACAAGGTGGAAACCATTAGTTAATGAAAATGGATCTACAATACAGAAGGAGTCTGAGTTTCTAATGATTTCTTGGGACTGGCATGCCAGCCCCAGATATCCACCTTTTGGGCTTTTTCCATGAAATAAGTAAACTTTATGTCTAAAAGTCATGGTTAACTGGGGTTTCCTGTTGCGTATATTCCAACCTAATGTTGACTGTTACACTGGGGTATTGGTTAGCTCAAGAAAGAGAGAGAATTATACTTTACTTTCAGTTCAGTTCAATCCAACACACATTTATGGAGCACCTACACCTATATCTAGCACAGAATTTGACCACTCCTTTCTTGAAACCATCCTCTCCCTTAGAGCAGTTCTCCCTTGTTTCTCCCTCTTACCTATTCTCCACACACTTTCCCAACTCCCCTTCCTTCCCATGCAATACTGAAGCACAGGGGCTCAAGACTGTGACCTTGATCCTTTTCTCTCCTCACTCAACACACTGTACTTTATTACCTTCATCTTTTCATATAGTTTTAACTCTCATCCAGTGTCTGTGAATGATTCTCACTTCATCTCTAATCTACCTTCTCTCCCACACCCCCATACCTACTGTTCTTCTAATGTAAATTCCTGTTGGTTCTTTCACACTGAACTTCTACTTTTTCTGCTAAAATTGCCATCTTCTAGTAATTCACCAAAATGAAGAACACGAAGGGAAAGAGAAGAGGAACCTACTACAAGTTCTCTAGATATTTTTGAAAATATGAAATTATTCCTTTAGCCACATACAAGTGAATCTGTGTGATGCTGTAGATATCAATGGAATAGGTACCATTCAAAAAGAGTGCCACAAAACATAACTATGACAAAGCAGAGTCTACAGGGTCACACATTGTACTGTTGGCATTGTTGTAAACAAATAAAAGCAATATTCTTACCAAGAGAATTAATATACATATTGGGCATATTAAGGACTTGAAGAGTCAAATTAGTTTCCTGAAATGTGTGAAAGAAAATAATAAGAAAAAGAAGCGAGCCAAAGAGAAAGGCACCCGGATTCAACTGAAGAGCTAGCCTACTCCACCCAGAGAGGCACATTTTGTGAAAACCAGTAGCAAGTAACTTGATTTTCTGGAACCTATTCTCTGTTGTTTTTTCTTTTTTAAATAAAGAATTTGGAGTGTGATCAAAAACTTAACTTTTTAAAGCTCCCTACCATGAGTCTTTTAATCAGGAAAAGATCAAGTGCCTTGAAATTATTACCTGCAGGTTATGTCAAATGTTGCACCAGACTGGATCACCACCTGATCTCCCAGAATGCTCAGTTCTGGTTTCTTCAGGGTTTCCTCATGGGCAAAACCTGAACCAAGATAAAATTTTTTGCTTTTAGAATTTTTTAAAATTCGTCATTAGATATATCCAAATATCATTCCACATGTACAAATTGATATGTATGTGAAGCCAATTGTTGCCTTTTCTATAATAGCAAAATATTATAAACAGCCAAAATGCCTACAGATAGGGGATTGATTAAATTATGTTACATACATATGATGGGATACACAGTTGTAAAACAGAAAAAATGAAGTTCTTTGTATACTGATATAAAGCAGTCTCCAAAATAAATCAAAGAAAAGCAAAATGGAAAATAGTATGTATAGTATATAACCATTTTGTGTAAAAGAAGAAAAATTTATTTATTTATGTATGCATATAACTGAAAGACATACAAGATATTAGGTATAGTTTGTTGCCTCTGGGGAGGGAAACTGGGAAGATAGAGGATAGGGGATGTAATGGAGACTTTTCACTGTATACACCTGTGATAAATTGAATCATTGTTTGCCATTACTTTTCATTACTACCCACTAGAGTGGGAAAAGTCTATTTACTTGTCCCATTGATGTTGGGCTTGACTATGTGACTTAATTTTAGCAAATGGAATTTGGGTTGAAAATACAGTGCTCCAGTTTCAATCCGAAGTCTTAATAGACATTGTACATTTCTGTTCAATCACTTCCTCTTCTACCATCACCATGAAAAGAACTGGACCTAGGTAGGCCACTGCTCCAAGGAGAATGAGAGGCAACTGGAACACACCTAGACCCCACAAGCTCAAGCCAAACCCAACAGAACCTAGATCAGCAGAACACCAAATGACCCACAGTTGCATGAGCAAGAAATAAATATTTAATATGGTATGGCACTGATGATATTTTAAACATAATTAGGTATATTTGAAGTAAAATGAACTGCACAAATTTAAATTGTACAATTTGTTCAGTTTTAACATATATATATGCACATGAAACTATCACTACAATAAACATAACTAATCTATCCATCACCCCTAAAAGTTTCCCAGTGTCCCTGTGTAATCCATCTGTCGCTCCACTGCTTCCCCCAGGCAACAAATGATGTGTTTTCTTTCACTATAGATCAGTTTGAATTTTCTAGACTCCTAAATTAATTGAATTATACAGTGTATACTCTTTCATGCTTGGCTTTGTTCACTCAGAATAATGATTTTGAGACACATTCTTGTCATAGCATAAATAAATAGTTTATTCCTTTTTATTTCCAAGCAGTATTCTATTGTTTGGATATATTACATTTTGTTTAACTATTCTTCTGTTCATGAAACATTTGGGATGTTTCAAATATTTGGCTATGATGAGTAGAGCTGCTATGAACATTTATGTACAAGTTTTTGTGTGGACATACATTGTCATTTATATTGGATAAATACCTAGGAGTGGAATGACTGGGCCATGTAGTAGGCATATGTTTAGCCTTTTAAGAATCTGACAAACTGTTTTCCAAAGTGTTTTGCACTCCAACTACAAATGAATGGGATGACGTACAACTATCCACTGGGGTTTTGGTGAAAAAAAGGAGGATTGGCAATAGATGTTACCTCAGAGCCGGTCTTCCTCGGCAAAAAGAGGAGGATTAGCATGGATGTTAGCTCAGGGCTGATCTTCCTCACACACACACAAAAAAACAAATGAATGGGAGTTTCAGTTGCCCCACATTCTTGCAAACATTTCATAAGATCAGTCTTTTAAAATTTTAACCAATATAATGGGTGTCTAGAAGTATCTTATTGTGCTTTTAATTTGCATTTCTCTGACGATTAATAATGTAGTGCACGTTTTCACGTGCTTATTTGCCAACCATTAACTTCTTTTAAGTATCTGTTCAAATCTTTGGCCCTGCTTGGGGAGTATTTGTCTTCTTCTTTTAGAGTTGTACGAGTTCTTTGAACATTCTGTATAAAATTCCTTTGTTTGATATATTTGATGCTGGTGCTGGGTTTTGGGCTGGTTTGTTAGGCAGCAGTTTTGAAGCTGTAGCTGATCTGTACAATACCCTTATGTTTATTTTTAATTACATACTCTAAGAATAAATTGCCTATTCAAAATAAGTAAGTACAATTTAAGTAAATAAGCCAGTAAACAAATATATTTCTTGCCAATTGTTTCAAGTGAAAGGAAACTAATATTTATTAAGTACCTAATAAATGTGCTAATATTTTACATTCTTTAACTCACGGGATCATGAGATAGGTAGTATTACTATCCTTCTTTCTACAATTTAGAAAAGTGAGGCTACAGAAAAGAAAACTGAGGCTCAGAGCCAGATAGCCTATAAGTGGTAGGGCTGGGATTCAACCTTGGGTGTGACTCCAAAGCATGTGCTCTTTTCATTAAACTGCACTATTTGCATCTATGAAGTATATCTTATCTTTCTCCCAAGTCCAGAGCTAATGTCCAAGTGCCAAAATACCCAACTAAGCGGTTAAAATAGAACTAAAGCTGAATTGTATTGCGTTATGGTATTATGTTACATTACATTTCATAGCAATATTCCACAGAACATTTTATTCCAGGTCTATGGAGAATTAATTTATCCTTTTTTCTGAGGTTCCAACAACGTACTGTGAGACCATAAATAAACGTCTTATTTCACTCTGCATTATGGCAGAGTGCTGTGTTTCCTATGTCCGGCCCTCTCAGAGATTGGGAGCTCCCTGATGTTGGCGACTGTGTTTACTTGCCTGTGTACCTTCACTCCAAAGCATATAGCAGAGGTAGCCCCATGGCCAACTCAAGGAACATACTAGGTACTAGACTAAGTGATGCCGTGAGTACAACAGAGGCTTCAGACATGGTACTTTCCTCTCAAAGAGCTCACAGTCTAGTAAGAAAAACAGACATCAACAAATGATTGCATTGAATATGTTAAGCACTACAAAAGGTATGAAAAAGCTCTGGGAGCCCAGACAAGGGAATAATCAATTAAATAAATGTTTGTTGAATGAATAAATTATGTATTTTGAAGGATTTCAATAATTCCTCATATCTAGGGCAGAGGTTAAGAACACAGAATGTGGAGGCAGAACATCTGGGTTTGTGACCTAATTCTACCATTTATTACTTGTATAACCATGAGAAAATTACTTAACTTTGCCACAATTGTCTCATATATAAATAATGGGGATAATAACAGAACCTATCACATAAGTTTGACATGAGGATTAAATAAGTTAATACATTGTAAACCTATTACTTGCCCATTAAGTGCTATTGTTATTGTTGTTATTATTATTATAACACAGCAGTATTTCCCTTCATTTTCTGCCTCAGTGCTTATAATTTCCACCATTAGCATCACTACTCAGGGCTAAGAAACTGTTTCCTGAACCTGAGCTCCACCTAGGAATAGAAAAGTGTGTATGTGAAGACAGGAGAGACGTTTCCATGAGCTCCCAGAACACTTGTGTTCAGTATAGATTGATACCTCAGTATAGCTGTTGGTTTTAGTTTTTGAAAGTGCTTTTGTAGAAGCCAAAATTCTTCAGTAACACTATTTATATTCCCCAGTTCCCACTTTGGGGGGGAATTTGCCTTGTCTGGTGAGAGAAGTAGAATTGAATGAGCCAAGTATACAAAGAACACAGTCTCTTATATTCAGGGAGGACATTACCACACAAGTGCATGTGTACACACACACACACACAAACAAGCACACAGAACACTCTCACAACTGTTGTCTCTGGGTTCCAGGGAATGGGTTAAGGAGTCACTCTTACATTAAACTTAGTGCTTTCCGTTCTACCAAGCATGTTATATACACACACTTACAAATTACCTCTAGTATATCCATGAAGGATATGTTATTAGATCCATTTTTCTTATGAGAAAAACTAAGACTCAGATGTTGCCTTGCCCAAAAGCTACACAACAAGTTACAGGAAACACCTGGGACAAATTAGATTCAAAACTAAAATATCTGGCTCTGGTCAGGTTCACTTTCTGCTAGATCATAATCACCCTTTTGAGCCACCGCATGTACCTACTGCAGACAAAGGGAAGAAAAAGGGAGAAGAAATGTGCGTGTTTCTTTAATGTTGGGAGTAATGACCCCCCCCTTAACGCCCATTTACTTCCCTTCTGCTGGTCTCCTGCTAGTTTTCTATTCATTTTGAGCTTGCTTAGATTTTATGGACTTTTTTTCTCTGTTGGCTAAGAGTTTGTTTTCCTTGGAAGCGATGGAGGGTGAGTCCTCAAGAAGCAGAGAGAAAAAGCCTGAGAATTGTCTTGTTCTAACAGAATATTTCCAAAATCAATGTGAGAGTTTGGAGTATACACAAAAAGTACAGAGAGAGAGAGAAAAAACATGGGCACATTAGGGGACTGTGTGATCCCTCTCCCTTCAAATTCTGTGCTTGTTAACAACAGCAACAGTGTAGTTTGGATAGGGCCAAAATAACCAAAAAGTACCTGAAGTTTAGATGTGCTAATGGCTGAACTGCGAAGATCTTGAACTGGGACCATGAACACCTTGCTGCTCCTTTGGACTGTCTGAGCAAGGGGTGAGGGAACTTGGGCTTGTAGAGAAACTATGCTATAAAAGTAAAACAAACTAAAGCAAAAATGTAGGAAAGTCAATTAAATAAGGGAAGGCCAAAGAAGATCTTGTGTACCTCTTTCCTGGACTAAAAGAAAGAAATATCTTTAGAAAAAGTCAGTAACTAGAATCCAGCAGCTTGAAAGAGAAGAATTTTGATATAAATTTGAAGCATTGACATGGGTCCCAGACAGTAAGGATCTTAGTCCTTTGCTAGCCAGAAGAGTTACAAGAGTGAATAACATTCAAGCATGGCTAACATTCATCAAGGGATATTACAAGTATCAATAATCACTACTATTATCCCATTTTTCTGATGATAAAACTGAGACAGAGAGGTTAAGTTGCTCAATATTACACACTTAGTAAGTGGTAGCACTATGATTTAATCCAGGCAGTTGGTTCCAAAGCCTGTGCTCCTAACCACCATAGTATACTGTCCTAATCAGTAGCCAGCTGGCAGGGCTGGACCAGTGCATTGTGGCTGAATGCCAGCCCTCCCTCTGATCATTCTTAGCCTGCTTTGATGCTTTGAGAATACGTGTGGAAAAAGAGTGAGACTGAAGTACTTATAACTCCCCTAGATAAAGGGGTTTAGAGCTGAAAGGGATGGGAAAACAAAGGAACCTCAAACCAAGTTCTTTCCTGTACCTCATACAGCCACCTCCCCTAAAAATCATTTCAATCTGTAGCTGACAACCAGGCAATTTCCTTTCGAGGTTCCGCCAAATCATACTCCAAACTCTACAGCTGCCAGTGATGAGACAAACTCACTTCTACCCCTTCATACCAACATTGGCCAAGAGGAAAAGCTAGGCCTAGGTTGTCAATATATCATCAGCAGGAAAATGTGTGCCCTTCTGAAGAAGCCACTTAGATCAAAATGATGTCTCTCTTTAATCACAAGCCAAGGTCAGGCAGATTTTTTTCTGACCTTGCCTAAGGACAGGACAGGCTTTCTGGTGGTGCCAACTGCTGATCAGGGGGAAACACCATGCAGGAAGCTGGGGAGTGGAAGGGGGCACTTCTTAACAATGGTACTCCAGAGACCCACAGAAGCACTCTCCTTTCCCTTCCTCCTGCACAGGCTGTCTCTAGAAGTCTTCTACTTCCCTTTCTTTCACTATACTCCAAAGAAGCCTCTGTCACCTATGATCTTGGCATTTGTACAATTTCTGAAGAGTGTAGATAACTGGACATGCCTCTTCCATTTTCTCAAAACTATGCTTCCAAAGAACAATATAAACTAAAACTCACTGTGCATGGGTCTCCATATGTGACTTCCTTGAGGGTGAAGACTCCCCTTTAGGGAAAACATTCAATCAGCACTGCAAATGCCACCAAGCAGAGGGCAAAGCAGGCTGAAGGCTTCAGCTCAGCAGCAGTGAGCCTAGGGTATACAATTCACTGTGGTTCCATCTCCCAGAATTTGTGGCTGCTTCTCTGCAGATTGGCTGTGGGTGGAAACTTTCCTGGGATCAACAGGACCTAGCTGTGTCCGTTCTCAGAGAAAGCCTGCCCTACTTTGTCTCTGTCAGGACAGTCTGGATGGTTGGCAGATAAGACAAATGGATTGGGTGGAAGAACTGGCCTACAGGGGCCTGTCTGCCTCATCAAATATCCTTTTGCTAATTCTGGCTACAGATCCTGTTCCAAGCTCCCTTCAGAGGAGGAAATCAATCAGCCCTACAGTGTTGACATTCAGAAAAACCTCTCTGAGTACAAGGGGACAAGCATGATATTGAGGCAAGAGTATTGGGTTTGGTGTTACATGCAATGTATGACCAGGGGCTAGCTGAGGAGAAGACTCATCTGTCAGACATGGGCAGAGGTAGAGTAAATAATCTTCCAGGTCCAGCCAGACTCTGAGCAGCAGAAAAGTAGAGTGGTTAAGAGTACGGGGTTTGGAGCTGACTCCCTAAGTTTGAATTCTGACCGTCTCACATATTAGTTCTGTGACTGTGGACAAATTACTTAAGCAAGCTGTGCCTCAGTTTCCTAATCTGTAAAAGGGAGATGATAATAATAGTGCCCACTTGATAGGGCTGTTGTGTGCCTTATGTGGGTTAATATGTATAAAGTGCTCAGAAAAGTGCCTGATATGTAGCAACATTCAATCCACGTTAGCCTTTATGCATCAAGAGGCCTGCCTTCTAAGCCAGACCCTGCTCCTGACTGGCTGTGTGATCTTGAATATATCACACCCCTTGTCCTTTGGGCCATAGCTTCCTTATCCATAAAAGGAGGGGGACTTGGCCAGCCAGTCTTTAGAATTTCTAAAAACCCCTTTTCACTCTGACATCCCATGGTGTGAAAAGTTCATGAGATGGAGAATATGAATGTAGTACCCATTCTCACTGGATTCCTGGCGAGGGTGATGCTTTGCAGGAAGCCTGTTTCCCAGAGTAGCTGGAACTACGGAGCAAGCACGGTTGCCCCAGGGGTCTGAGGAGTTCAAGGCCATTCCTCCAGAGTTTTGACCTTTTTCTTTAGCAATTCATTACTCAGCCCCATTGTCTCAATTGACAAAGAGCACTTGGTTTCCCAGAGCAGCTTTCAGAGGGAGATGACACATGAAATACAGAGACAGGACTTTATCAGGGCCCTGAGTCCTGGCTGGACCAGCCTGATTGATGAATGTGGTGAGTTGGGGGATGATTAAGGAGGAGGGAAGAAACATGGTTTGTATGGTATGATTTACATGACAGATTTGAAATTGAAAACAACCACAGATCTGGGAACATTTGCAGTTGACTATAAGTCAAGACAGACCCAGACAAGATTTGTAGCTTGTGCAATGTGGCAAATGAGAAAAAAAGTACTTTTGTTGACTGTGACTGAATTAATAAGTCAAAGGGGAAGGCTCCAGTTTCTCTGGTGAGTTCCACGAACAGAACCCTCATAGATATATGCTTAGAAGCTCACAATCAGTCACATTGCCTATAGTAGCCTTCTGTGGCAGGGGCAGCTAATTGTCCTGTGGTGACAATTCTCTAACACAGTAATGGATTTTCTAGCTGAGTACATGGCTGTCCAGAATAAACACTTTACATCCTCACTTCCCTTACAGCTAGAAGTAGGTATATGATCAAGTTCTGGCCAATTGGATGCAAAATTGATGGGTTTAAGTTGTTCCTGGTTGTACCATAAAGGGAAAGAGTGTGCTTTCCCACTGTTTCTTTCCTATGGTTGAAATATGTATAAGGTGATAGACCATGTGGACAAAGGCAACAACCTAGAGACAGTCGAACAGTAAGAGAGAAGGAACCTAGGTCCCTTGATGATATTATAGAGCAGAGCTCTGGACTACTTGCCTTCAGACTTTTCTGTTACTCTCCTATTTTAAGCCCTATTAAGCCCTATTATACAGGCTTATTTGTTAGAGCAAATCTATGCCCTACTATACTTCCCTTTGCTAATACACTAATAATATAACTACAGAGTTCTATATACAGCCTCTGGATCTTGCCTTGTCATTGAGCAAAATCTTTTGGATCAAGATCTCCTGCCAACAGAACTTTTAATCACTAAATGGAGTATTTATTTTAAATATACAATATGTCAATTGTGTGCTAGGTACTTTATTTATAATTTGTCAGTACACCTCATGCCAATAAGGTCATCCAGAAGACCTGAGTGTAGCCAAAAGGCAGAGGAATCTGTGTGTTGCACAGGTGAAACAGAAACTTCCAGCACTTTAGGGGTGACTTGAGTTTCCGTTGTCTACCTTCAGATTCCTGGCAAGAAAAGATTACATTCTTGACATTATCCTCCTTGTAGTCTCTTAAGGAGTGGAGGGAAAATTGAGTTATGATGTCCACTGGGCCATTTGCTATCAGGGTTGATGGTCCAATGTGCTTTCATTGACAAGGGTGGCCTGAAATGGGAAATGGAATCATGTGCTCTGAGGATGCCAAAAAATCCTCTTGAAGTTACATTCATCTCATCAGTGTCAATAATTCCTATCCATCTGTGTGAGGCTAGCCAGCAACACAAAGGTGATGATGAATGTCAAAGAAGGAATGTTTCACATGCTCTGTGATTAAAAACCCTAGACTAGAGCAAGTATCTGCTGAACCACAATGCTTCTGTCAAAAGTTATAGTTATGGGGCAGGAACTCATCAAATGCCATTCCCAAGACTCTCAAATAGAATCTATTCTCACCTCAGCTTATCTACTAACACTATGAGTGAGCTGTTTGCTTCTCAAAGAAGCAGATTTTGTACATCTGTGAAAAACACAAAATAAGTTTTGCAGGGATACCTTTGCAAGACATAGTCTCCAACCTGATAGTTTAGACTTTTTAATAATTTAATTCTGAAATTCGAGTTCATGCAAATGCTGATATTTTATAAAATATAAATAGCAAACACACACCAAAACAACTTCTGGCATCTTTCTTCATTTCTTCCATATTTAAATCAGAGAAATTTGTCTTGGCTTCCATGTTAGAATGACCAAGAGAAGGTGTCATTTGGGATTCACCAGGAAAGTTTTATCAACTTTATTGAGCTATTATTTACATAAAATGAAGTGCACACGTTTTAAGTAGATAGTTCAATGAGTTTTCACGAATGTAAAAGAGCCATGTACATCAGGAGACTTTGAAGGCTCATCTGAGGGACTTGTAAGCCACTTGTCAGCAACACTTCCCAACAAGCCAGTTGCCTTGGAAATGACCAGATAGGACCAATAGAGACCCAAATTGACCAATAGGAATTTTGAATGAAAAAGGACATAGCTGAGTTTTGGAAATTTCAAATTAGCCTATGTGTATTGTGTCATTATCCTTCAAAAGTATTTACTAGAACATAACAATAACCACATCTTACATTTAGACATTTTAAAGAAACTATTTTGTTTTTACTATCTTACTTGATTGTCTTAATAATTATATGAGAGAAATAAAACAGAAATTATCATCCCCATTTTACAGATGAAAGAAACAAGCTCAGAAAGGATGAAACTTACACACAGTGAGATAGTGGCAGAGCCAAGACTAGAATCCAGTCCTACTGGTTGCCCACTTCAGCTTCCTACCAGTGACTAGACCATACTCAAAGGAAGAAAAGATGAAGAGGGGCGAGGAAAAGATTATAATCACTAAATACTATGTGCTATACATTGTGCTAGGTGCTTTACATATGAAACTTTTTTCAGTCTTGCAACACCCCAGAAATGTAGATATTATCATTTCCATTTTATAGACAAAGAAACTGAAGCTTCAGAGAGGTAACAGTGTCACTGACTAGGAGCCTTGAGAAACTCAAAGGTGGGTTTGGAAGCAATTAACTGGTTTTCTAAGTTGTTTCTTTTCCTTTTGTATGTTAAGGAGATGTAACCACCAGCCATCCTGAAACTGACCAAGTGAGGCACTCAAGGGAGATGTAACCAGCAGCCATCCCCAAACTGACCAAGCCTCACCACAAGAGCTGTGCCCATTACCTTTGCCTTATTTTTAATGCAAAGATCTCTCCAGGAGGAGCTTAGGTCTCATTATGTGGAAACATGTTCTCCAACTGAGCCTGTGCAAGCAAATACCCACCTCTCCCTTTTGAATATTCATTCCCCAACCAAATAAAAGTTCCTGCTTTCCTTTGTTCAGGGATGCCATGACTTTGGACATGATTCCTCATGGCCTCCTGCTTGCTGCAAATACACTTTACTTTGTGAGACAACTTCCACTGGTGTAGAGTCTTATTTAACTCACCAGGAGGCAAGCCCACTTGGTTTGGTATCAACAGGACTTATCCAAGGTTACACAGCTGGTAATTGGTAGAATCTGGATTCTAACCAAGAATTAATGCCTTAAAAGGCAATAGGTTTTCCACTATATGGAGCTGCACGTTTAAGACTCTACTATATTAAAAGAAAATATACATAGATAACATCTTTGCCCTCTGGGAGTCTACCACCATAGGTAGTTAGCAGTGATGAAGACAAATACAGAAAGATAATCCATATGTCAAAATCAAAACATGAGGCTAATACTGACCTGAATAGTGAAGTGATTGCTAAATCACTCATTCACATTTAACAATCAAAATCCTACTATGTGCCAGATCCTGGGCTACATGCTGAGGATAGAGGTCAGAAATAAGGATGAATCAGATGGGATCCTCATTCTTAAGGAGCTAACACTGATGGTAAAAGAAATAAGACTTATACCCAAATCATAAATATATAAAGGAGGACTTGAGATGTTCCGTGGAGGTGCTACCAGCAATGCCCTAGAGAAGAGGTATGAGAGAGCCCCTGAAAGCCAGGATGATTAGAAGAGTCTAATGGAGGAAGTAGCATTTGAGTTAGGTCTTAAAGGTCTGGTGGAATTTGACTCGCAAGAAAGGAGAGGATCCTCCAGATGGGAAAGTGCCTTGAGGAAAATGACAGACAGAAAAATCCCCCAGGGCAGAGTTTGGCATGGGAGGGATCATTGCTGGGCAGGGCACGAGGATCAGTGCTGTTAGGTTGGAATATTTGAGCTACATTGCATACCCCTCAAATCAAAGCTGTGCGGGCAGTAATCAGGGTCAAGGAAAGGCTCTAAGTGAACAGTTTATCCCAAGACACTTTGTCTTTTGTATGGTTTGGGGCTTGAACACTGAGCCTCAATATCAGGCAGAAATAACCCATACTGAACTAATTGAGTCATATGCTATCTTACATGGACTCGTGAATAACAACAAACACACATTAAACGTTAATAAAGCAAATGAAAGTTGAAAATTGAAAGGACCTGGCAGAGAAAATTCAAGCTCACTTTGCCATGGTCACGTTAACTTCTTCAGAGCACTGAACAAGCAGGCTCATTAGCAGCATGCAAATTGCATGTTAAGCCATTGTGCAGAGATGCAGAAGGGTGGGTTTGGGAGATGAGTTTAAAAGAAGGATACTGTTCCCTAATTATTGGCTTAACTACTGAGACTTGCTATAAAGTTGTGGTCCTTTCACAAGCAACTTCAGCCTTATCTGTTTTGCAGGTTTGAGAGCATCCTCTGCTTTCAAAGGCAGCAGGGACACTTAGTACCCTTTTCAATTTGATGTCCAACCCCCGCTTGGCTATGCGTTGCCCTGATCCTAGGAAAGGCTGAGCTGAAGAGTTAGTGATCTACTTCATCTTTACCTGAGATAAGTCACTGAGCTGATTTTACAAATGTTGCTACATCTGCTTTTTATTCTATATTTTAAAAATGGAATCACAGTAAGTTGCAAAGCTAGTACAGAGAGGTCTTACTCAATTTCCCTCCCAATGGTTATATCTTACTCAACTATAGTACAATATTCAAACCAGGAAATTGGCATTTGTACATGTCTAGATCATATAATCATTGCAATCAAGATAAAAAACCACAACCATCTCCTTTATAGTCACAGCCACTGACCTCTGACCCCAGCCCTACCATCCTTAATACCTGGCAACCACTAATCTGTTCTCCATCCTTACAGTATTTTTTTCATTTTGAGAATGTTACATAAATAAAATAATATAGTATGTGACCTTTTGGGATTGTATTTTTTCACTTTTCACTCAGCATAATTCTCTGGAGATTCATCCAAGTTGTACATATCAACCGTTAATTCCTCATTATTGCTGAGTGATATTCTGTGGTATGGATGTACCACAATTTAACATTCAGGTTATTTTCAGTTTGGGCCTATTATTTTGTTATTATTATTATTATGTTGTTATTATTATTATAGATAAAGTTTCTATGAACATGTATATAAAGGATTTTGAGTAAACATGAGTTTTCACTTCTCTGGGATAAAAGCCCAAGAATGCCATCACTGGGTTTTATGGAAATTGCATTTTTAGTATTCTGAAAAACTGCCAAGCTGTTTTGGAGAGGGTCTGTACCATTTTACATTCTCACCATCAATTTATGATTGGTCTAGTTTTTCCACATCCTTGCCAACATTTGATATTGTCACTATACTTTATTTTAGCCATTTTGATAGATGTATAGTAATAACTTATCTTAGCATTTTCCTAATGGCTAATGATGTTGAATATCTTTTCCTGTTGTTACTTACTATGCATATATCCTTTGCAGTTAAATGTCTCTTCATCTTGTCTGTTCTTAATGTAATCATTTGTTGATTTCCTTAAGTGGCCGCAGGCTTCATTAATGAATTATAGCATAAAGAAAAGGTATGTATGCTTTTTGTTTATTTGTTTGTTTGTATATTTTGGCAACAAAAGGTGAGCACTAATACAGTTGTATCTTGCTAGGTTCATGTTTTCATGGGCTAATATCTCCCCTCAAAACAGCAGACAGCACACAAGCATGCCAAGTAAAGGCAGGTTCTTCTTTCCCATATTGGTGACTGACGTTAGTTAATTCTTGGATCTTAATGATGACATGCTCATAACAAGCCCTTAAATTTGGACAGTATTTGACAGCTTACAAAGCATACTCCTTTCCACTATCATTTGATCTTCTCAGCAAACTCAAGCAACTATAATGGTGCAACAGTCTATAGCTGATGAAACTGTGGCCCAGAGAGACAAAGGGACTATCCAAAGTGATATAGCTAAAATTATAGAAATTGATGAGCTTAGGTGTTCTACATTTCAGGCCTTTTCTCCATTCCATGTTGACACCTATGATCTATAAGCTAAAAACATAAGGAGGAAATAAGGAAATAAATCAGAGAGGAGGTCCACAGAAGAGATAAAGGATCAGAACCTGGAACTCTATTCTTTGAGCTACCAAGGGAGGGTTCTCCTCAGGAATAGGCAGGCAGGGAGGAGTGGGGGGACTAGTACAAGGGCACTAGTCTCCTGTAAGGGCCAGCCAAGATGCACCTTTACCATTGTTGCTGAGAAAAGGAGAAAAACAGACAGGAGGGTGGCCTTCCTCTGTGGAATCTTGGTTGATTTAGGTCTATTACCATTCTACAGCAAAGGAAGATGGACATTTTTGTTTTAAAACAAAATAAAAAAATACTACCACTTCAATAAGGGAGGTTCTTCCCTCCCTACACAGTTTCTGATTAATTTATATTTTTCATGTACATTTAAGGACTAGAGGCAGAAATGGTGATGGTAAGGGGGAAGAAGGTGGAGAAAGAGAAAAATCTAGATTTTAAAATAATGGAAAAAAGAAGATATACAAATAGCCGATGAGTACATGAAAAGATGCTCAATGTTGCTAATTATAAGGGAAATGCACATCAAAATCATAAGATGTCACCTCATGCCTGTTAGAATGACTATCATCAAAAAGATAAGAGGTACAAATGCTGGCATGGAGGTGGAGAAAAGGGAACATTTATGCACTGTTGGTGGAATTGTAAATTGGTATAGTCATATGGAAAACAGTATGGAGGTGTCGGGGAAGAGGGAGAATCCCCCTCCACCCTTTCCCTTGAGGTTCTTATGGCTGGCCAAATAATTAAAAGACAGGTTAGCAGGAGAAAATAATACCAAGTTTAATAACATGTATACATGGGAGAAACCTGGGAAACCAAGATTCTCAACACAGTAGCAGTGATTCTCATCATAAATACCATCTTCAGCTAAAGACAAAGGAGGATGTTGGGGGTGGAGAGAGAGACAATAGGGAGACAGAAATTACAGTAATCAAGGGTGTGCAGATTTAAGTCCTCTCCTTCTGTACAGATAAGGCCATCCCCCCTCTTCCCAATACAGACATGGAGATACCTTTACAAATGGAGATTTCTCTTATAAATGTAAATGTTTGTCTGGCAACTCTTTGCAGGGCCACCTAGAGAATGTGGCTTGGGAGAGACAGAATTTTTGATAAGGTAGGCTTGTTGGTGTCTTTCTTATTGTAACGTCTGTTTTACATTATATTACAGCCATCATATGAGAGTGGCTCCTTCCTGAAACAGGTCTTCTATCTTAAATTCTTTAGACAGTTTGGGGGAAGTCAAAAGTCTGTCAGAGAAAATAATTAAGGTAAAGAGACATAGTTCAGGGTGGCCAATTTTGATCTCCCACAGAAGTTTCTCAAAAAATTAAAGTAGAACTACCACATGATCCAGCAGTTCCACTTCTGGGAATATATCTAAAATAAAAAAAAAAAACCTATGTTGAAGAGTTCATATCAATATTATTTGCAATATAATATGTTCATAGCAATACTATTTACAATATCCAAGACATGGAAACAACCTAACTATCCATTGACAGTTGAATGGATAAAGAATATGTGATACACACACACATACACACACACAGGGATGTTATTCAGCTGTAGAAAGAAGGAATTCCTGATATTTGCAACAACAGGAATGTACATTGAGGGAATTATGCTAAGTGAAATAAGTCAGACAGAGAAATAAAAATACTATATGATCTCACTTATATGTGGAATCTAAAACAAAACAAAACAAACTCATAGAAAAAGAGATCAGACTTATGGTTACTGGAGGTAAGGGGGTGGGGGCAGAAGGGGAATTAGACGAAGGTGGTCAAAAGGTACAAACTTCCAGCTATAAGATAAATAAGTACTAGAGGTGTAAAATATAACATGATGACTATAGTTAACACGGGTCTATGGTACATTTGTTAAGAGAGTAAATCCTAAGTGTCCACATCATAAGAAAGAAAATTTTTTCTTCCTTTTTTGGTATCTATATGATATGATAGATGTTAAATAAATTTAGTGTGGTAATCATTCCACAGCACGTGTAAGTTTAATCATGATGCTGTACACCTTAAACTTATACAGTGACGTATGTCAATTTTATATCAATAAAACTGGAAAAACAGGGTTGGTGTCAAGATGGTGGCATAGGCACACTCTGAACTCATCTCCTCCTAGAGACACAACAAATTTACAACTACTCTTGGAAGAATTACCCCTGAGAGAGAACTGAAAACTGGATAAAAAGAACCCCCGCAGCAAGGGACAGTCCTGACTGAGGTGGAAGAGGCAGAAATTCCTTTCTGGAGAGAAAAAATGCCACCTGCACTGCCATGTTGCTTCACGGCCAGCCAGGAGCAATCCTAAGGTACGCAGCCTTCTCTGGAGGAGTGGGAGACCTGAGTGGGGGAGTGTTACTGCTATAAGCAGCTTTTGGACTCAGCACAACCATGACAAGTGTCATGGTGTCATAATATCTGGCTTTGCTGCCTACTAACAACAACAGGGAATACCCCCAGAAAAGCTATCAGACATACGGGAAAAACAGCCAACTTGTAAAGAGCCCATGCACAAATATACCCACTTCAGAAAGCAACCTAAAATCATCAGGAAGAAAGGTGCATGGTCCTTTGGTGAAAAGAGACTCACTTGATAGGATCTTGGCACATTTTGGTGAGAGGTGGGACCTTTCCAGGAATTGAGGCATTAGCACTAGTACAGGCATGCTGACACAGACCCTGGCAGACAACATTGGAATTCTTCCCCTGGCCTGTTAGTCCAGGGTCTGCCCCATCCACTAGGGCACCAATTTAATCCAGCTCAGCCAGGATAGGCAGCCCACCCTAGGGGCTGGGCCCACCAAACAGCAAGACCTTGGGCAACTTGTGGGCCTGCACAGGCTGGGTGCCTGGATCCTCTGCATCTGGGCGAGTAGGTCTACCTCTGCAGGTAGGGCATGCACAAGGAGCAGGTGGAGTATGTGAGGTGTTGGTAGAGTGTGTGGGGCCTCTGCAGTAGGGCGACTGGGTCTACTTCAGGGGTTGGGGTGTGTACACAGGGCGGGACTGTGTTGACTGTGTGTGTGGCCCTATGGGCAGTGGGCCTTGTCAGTTGCAGAAGACTTATGTTTCTCAAACAGCCACATAGGGGATCAACCACATCTTCCAAAGCCTGAAACAATTGGGTGTTCCCGTGCCTGAGGCCAGCCCCACTCAGCTGCAATCCAGAGAGAGCTGACATGTGCTTTGCAAGCCAGAGGCCGAAAGGAATTATAAGACCCTGACCTAGCAACCAGCCATGCTGGGGGCCTACACACTTAACAGAAAAACTGCAAAAGGAATGTGCTATTAGACCTTTCAGCCAACTGTGCTGGGACACCCTGTACCCAATAAAGTGACTGAGGAGTCCACAGCAGCCACACACAGCTGAGCATTACAAACAGCAGGCCAGGGGGACATCCTAGCCTCCCTGGGCAATTGCAGAAAGAGCAACCAAGCCACAACAGAAGAACATAGGTAGCCCACACAGGGGTCACTCCTGGAACATTTGGAACTGGTGACAAGAGGGAAGCACTCTGCTGGGCCTCATAAGGCATCTCTTACATAAGGCCAACTCTCTGAGATCAAGAGACATAGGTGACTCACCTAATACATAGATATAAGCACAGAGAAAGAGGCTAAATGAAGAGCTAAAGGAATACATACCAAAGAGGAGACTGGACAAAGCCCCAGAAAAAGAACTAAATGACACAGAAATAAGCAATTTACATGAGAAAGACTTCAAACAAAAAGTCATAAGGATACTCCCTGATCTTGGGAGAAGAATGGATAACCTCAGTGAGAACGTCAACAAAGAATCGGAAAATATAAAAAAGAACCAATCAGAACTGAAGAATACAATACTAGAAATGAAAAAGTCACTAGAGGGACTCAATAGCAGAGCAAATGATACAGAAGAATGGATCAGCGAGCTGGATAAAAGACTAGAGGAAATCACCAAAGCTGAACAGATAAAAGAAAAAAGAATTAAAAAGAATGAGAACAGTCTAAGGGACCTCTGGGACAACATCAAGCACACTAACATTCGTTTTATAGGTGTCCCAGAATGAGATGAAGGAGAAAAAGTGGCAGAGAATCTATTTGAAGAGATAATAGCTGAAAACTTTCCTAATCTAATGGAGGAAACAGACATCCAGGTACAGGAAGCACAGAGAGCACCAAACAAGGTAAACACAAAGAGGCCAACAGCACAACACATTATAATTAAAATGTCAAGAATTACAGGTAAAAAGAGAATCCAAAAAGCCACAAGAGAAAGGCAACAACTTACTTCTAAGGAAACCTCCTAAGGCTATCAGCTGACTTCTCAGAAGAAACCGTACAGGCTAGAAGGCAGTGGCACAACATATTTAAAGAGCTGAAAGGAAAAAATCTAAAGCCAAGAATACTCTACCTGGTAAGGTTATCATTCAGAATAGAAGGAGAGATAAAGAGTTCCAGAACAAGCAAAAACTAAAAGAGTGTATCACCAAGAATCCAGTCTTATGAGAAATGTTAAAGGGACTTATTTGAGGGGGAAAGAGCAGACCACAAATAGGAATAAGAAATTTATCAAAATAATAAAAAGCAATAAAATCCCTGGTAAAGGCAAATGTACTGTAAAGTAAGCAGATCAACTACCTATGAAGACAATATGAAGAACAAAAGAAAAAAGCACTAAAATTACCTATTTCCATGGTAAGAGGGTAACAGATACACACAAAAAAAGAGGTTAAATGTGATATTAAAAACAAAAAATGTGAGAGGAGGGGAATAAAAGAGTAGAGCTTTTAGAGAAAGGTAAAACTAAGGAGACCGTAAACTTAATATATATTGTTATATATGTAGGTTATTATATATGAACCTCATGGTAATCACAAACCAGAAACCTATAATTAATACACAAAAAATATTAAGAGAAAGTAACCTAAACATAATACTAAAGAAAACCATCAAACTACTATGGGAGAGAGCAAGTGAAGAAGAAAGGAACAGAGAAGAGCTATCAAAACACCCCCAAAAAAGTAACAAAATAGCAAAAAGCACATACTTATCAATAGCTACGTTAAGCATCAATGGATTAAATACTCCAATTAAAAGGCATAGGGTGGCTGATTGGATAAAAAATCAAGACTCATATATATGCTGCATACAAGAGACACACTTTGGACCTAAAGAGACTCACAAACTGAAAGTGAACAGATGGAAACAGTTACTCCATGTAAATAACAATGAAAAGAAAGCTGGGGTAGCAATATACATATCAGACAAAATAGACTTTAAAACAAAAACTGTAACAAGAGACAAAGAAGGGCACTACATAATGATCAAGGGAGCAATCCAACAAGAGGATATAACACTTGTAAATATCTATGCATCCAACATAGGAACACCTAAATACATAAAGCAACTATTAACAGACATAACAGGAGAAATATACAGTAACAGAACAATAGTAGGGTACTTTAACACTCCACTTATGCCAATGGATAGATCATCCATACAGAAGATCAATAAGGAAACATTGGCCTTAAACAACACATTAGACCAGATGGACTTAGTAGACATATACAGAGCATTCATCCAAAAACCACAGAATACACCTCCTTTTCAAATGCACACGGAATATTCTCCAGGATTGATCAGAAATTAGGCAACAAAAGAAGTCTCCATAAATTTAATAAGATTGAAATAATACCAAGCATCTTTCTGACCACAATGGTATGAAACTAGAAATCAACAACAGGAAGAAAATCAGAAAAGCCACAAATATGTGAAGATTAAACAAAATGCTAGTGAACAGTGGTTGGGTCAGTGAGTAAATCAAAGGAGAAATCAAAAAATACTTGGAGACAAATGAAAATAAAAATATGGTGTGCCAAAATTCACAGGAAACAGAAAAAGAAGTGCTAAGAGGGAACTTTATAGCAATATACGCCTACCTCAAAAAACAAGAAAAGTCTCAAATAAATAATCTAATAGTGCACCTAAAGAAACTGGAAAAAGAAGAACAAACAAAGCACCAAATCAGTAAAAGGAAGGACATAATAAAAATCAGAGCAGGAATAAATGAAATAGGGACTAAAAAGAAAAAAGAAAAAAAATCAATGAAACCAAGAACTGGTTCTTTGAAAAGAGAAACAAAATTGACAAAGCTTTAGCTAGACTATCCAAGAAAAAAGAAAGAAGGCTCAAATAAACAAAATTAGAAATGAAAAAGGAGAAATTACAACAGACACCTCACAAATACAAACGATTATAAGAGACTACTACAAAAAGCTATGCCAACAAATTGGACAATCTAGAAGCAATGGATAAATTCTTAGAATCATACAACCTTCCAAAACTGGATTGAGAAGAAATAGAGAATTTGACTAGACTAATCACCAGTAAGGAGATCGAAACAGTAATCAAAAACCTCGCCAAAAATAAAAGTCCAGGACAAGACGGCTTCCCTGGTGAATTCTACCAAACATTCAAAGAAGATTTAATACCTATCCTTCTCAAACTCTTCCAAAAAATTGAAGAGGAAGGGCATCTCCCTAACTTATTGTATGGAGCCAACATTACCCTGATACTAAAACCAGACAAGGACAACACAAAAAAAGAAAATTACAGGCCAATATCAATGATGAACATCCATGCAAAAATCCTCAACAAAATACTAGCAAATCACATACATCAATACATTAAAAAGATTGTACACTGTGATCAGGTGGGATTTATTCCAGGGATCCAGGGATAGTTCAAGTTCTGCAAATCAATCAATGTAGTACACCACGTTAATAAAATGAAGAAAAAAAAAATGACATGATCATGTCAATAGATGCAGAGAAAGCATCTGACAAGATACAACATCCATTTATGATACAAACTCTGCATAAAATGGATATAGAAGGAAAGTAACTCAACATAATAAAGGCCATGTATAACAAACCCACAGCTAATATTTTCAATGGAGAAAAAGTAAAAGCTATCCCGCTAAGAACAGGAATCAGACAAGGATGCCCACTTTCACCACTCTTAAAATAGTATTGGAATACCTAGCCAGAGCAATCAGGCAAGAAAAAGAAATAAAAGGGATCCAAATTGGAAAAGAAGAAGTGAAACTGTCACTATTTGCAGACGACAGGATTTTATATAAATAAAACCCTAAAGAATGCACCAAAATAATTTTAGATGTAATAAATGAGTACGGTAAAGTTGCAGGATACAAAATCAACATAGAAAAATCAGTTGTGTTTTTATACACTAACAAAGAAGTAGCAGAAAGAGAATTAAGAATACAATCCCGTTTACAATTGCAACAAAAAGAATAAAATACCTAGGAATAAACTTAACCAACAAGGTGAAAGATCTTTACACTGAAAACTATAAAACATTGCTAAAAGAAATTGAGGAAGACACAAAGAAGTGGAAAGATAGGGCTGGCCCCATGGCTTAGTGGTTAAGTGCATATGCTCCGCTGCTGGCGGCCTGGGTTCGGATCCTGGGCGCGCACTGGTGCACTGCTTCTCCAGCAGTGCTGAGGCCGTGTCCCACATACAGCAACTAGAAGGATGTGCAACTATGACATACAACTATCTACTGGGGCTTTGGGGAAAAAAAACCAAAAGGGAAAACAAAAGAATAAAATGGTTGCAAACATCTTAAAAAAAAAGAAAGATATGGAAAGATATTCCATGCTCCTGGATTGGAAGAATTAACACAGTTAAGATGTCCATGCTTCCTAAAGCAATCTATAGATTCAATGCAATCCCTTATCACAGATCCAACAATATTTTTCACAGAAATAGAACAAAGAATCCTCAAATTTATATGGAAAAACAAAAGACCCTGAATAGCCAAAGGAATCCTGAGAAAAAAGATCAAAGCTGGAGGTAT
This sequence comes from Ceratotherium simum simum, assembly GCF_057802395.1. Taxonomy (NCBI): domain Eukaryota; kingdom Metazoa; phylum Chordata; class Mammalia; order Perissodactyla; family Rhinocerotidae; genus Ceratotherium; species Ceratotherium simum. The sequence goes on along the minus strand of NC_141940.1, from coordinate 80,204,716 downwards.
CACACTCCTTGATTTCAAAATATGCTACAAAGCTATAGTAACCAAAACAACATGGTACTGGCACAAAAACAGACACACAGATCAATGGAATAGAATCGAGAGCGCAGAAATAAACCCATACAACTATGGACAGCTAATTTTCGACAAAGGAGCCAAGAACAAATGATGGAGAAAGGAAAGTCTCCTCAACAAATGGTGTTGGGAAAACTGGACAGCCACATGCAAGAAAATGAAAATAGACCATTATATTACACCATACACAAAAATTAACTCAAAATGGATTAAAGACTTGAATGTAATACCTGAAACCCTGAAACTTCCATAAGAAAACATAGGCAGTAAGCTCTTCGACATTGGTCTTAGCAACATATTTTCAAGCACCATGTATGACCAGACAAGAGAAACAATAGAAAAAAGAAACAAATGAGACTACGTCAAACTAAAAATCTTCTGCACAGGAAAGGAAATCATCAACAAAACTAGAAGACAACCTAACAATTGGGAGAAGATATTTTCAAACTATATATCTGATAAGGGGTTAATCTCCAAAATATATAAAGAACTCATATGTCTTAACAACAAAAAAACTAACAACCCAACTAAAAAATGGGCAGAAGACCTGAACAGACATTTCTCCAAAGAAGATATAAAGATGGCCAACAGGCACATCAAAAGATGTTCAACATCCCTATCAGGGAAATGCAAATCAAAACTACAATGAGATATCCCCTCGTGCCTGTCAGAATGGCTATAATTAACAAGACAGGAAACAGCAAGTCTTGGAGAGGATGTGGAGAGAAGGGAACTCGCATACACTGCTGGTGGGAGTGCAGACTGGTGTAGTCACTATGGAAAATAGTATGGAGATTCCTCAAAAAGTTAAGCATAGAACTAACATACTATCCAAATATCCCACTGTTGAATATTTATCCAAAGAACGTGAAAACACCAATGCGTAAAGATACATGCATCCCTGTGCTCATTGCAGCATTATTCACAATAGCCAAGACTTGGAAGCAACCTAAGTGCCCATCAAGGGAAGAATGGATAAAGAAGATATGGTATATATACACAATGGAATACTACTCAGCCATAAGAAATGATGAAATCCAGCCATTTGTGACAACATGGATGGACATTGAGGATATTATGCTAAGCGAAATAAGTCAGAGGGAGAAAGTCAAATACCGTATGATCTGACTCATAAGTAGAAGATAAAAACAGCAACAAATAAACACATAGAGACAGAGATTGGATTGGTGGTTACCAGATGGGAAAGGAGGGGGTAGGGTGTGAAGGGGGTGATTAGGGATATATGTGTGGTGATGGGTTGTAATTAGTATTTTGGTGGTGAACATGACGTAATCTATTCTGAAATAGAAGTATAATGATGTACACATGAAATTTATACAACGTTATGCAGCAATGTTACCACAATAAAAAAGTATAACAAAACAAAATAAAAGAAAAATAAAAGAAACCCAAATAACTCCCACATCTCTGGCAAAGTCACAGCAAATGGGGAATGTGAAGGAAGTCGAGAGGAATTTTTGGAGTCAAAAAGGGAAGTTATGGAAGCTTTTTCAAGGGAAAAGTCCATCTATATCCACAATGGCTTAGGAATAGGAAAAAAATTCAATATTTTCACTGTAGTAATTAATGTTGTCTAATGAGTTTTGTGTGGCTGAGTGTAGGGTACATGAGAGATGTTGAGAGAGAGATAGATGAAAGCAAGTTGGAGAAGGGCCCTGAACGTCACACCTAGTGCTTGTGCTTTACCCCAATATGATAGAGCACCTGGAAAGTCTTTTCTTTAATTATATTTAAGTGCCATGCAAAATATAGAATACAGGAACCTCATCTTCCCAACTTGAATGTAAGTTCCTAGACATCAGGACTGTATCTTAACTGTCCTCATTTCTCCCACAATGCCTAGCACTCTGCGTAGTTGCCTTAGCTTAGTTGCTAAGTTACATATTGTAAATTGGAAATCTCCCAAGATGTGAGCTAGTGAACATGCAGGATTAGATAGTCTAGAGATCCTTTCAATTTAACAAGCCTGCCATGAGCCTCTACTCTGTGCCATGCCTGGGCTGGACATTGAGGCAGAGAGAAATGAACACCTAGTACATACTCAAGCAGATTGCAGATGAGAAAGAAACCTTCTACCCAGTGCCAGTCTTGTGTGATAGATAAAAGAGAGAGATCAGGTTTCAAATTCACTATCCAAATAGAGTCATCCTTCTGCATTGGCCTGTCCCAAATCCACTTCTTTTTTGGGTGCTCTTTCATGCTGACTGGTAGAGGGGGATGGAATGCATTATTACCAACTCTTGCCATATAGTCTTCAGTCTATTCACTGCAATAAAAGGAAATCTTCTGTCACAACCTCCCTCCTCCTGCCCCCAACAAAAAGAACAATCTACGGAATTCCTTTTGCTGCCTTGCTGGGGCTTCAAGGTCCCTTCCTCCCCAAGTCTGCAACAAGTAGGACCTTTTCTTCTGAGCTGGAAACCAAGACTTGCTTGACTCTAATGATGGCCCGGAAGACCCAATTTTAGGCCAAGATTGCAAGATAAGCAACACAATTATTTCTTCCCAAAATGAGTCTTGTATTGCTCAAGGTGAAAGCCCACAATAAATAAGAAGGAAAGCCAGAAGGTATTTTCCTCAACCTCAGTAAACTTGACCTGTTGAAAACCTTTTCTACTGTTGATTTTCTTTAGGGGGTTGGTGGTTTTTCTAAAGTTCAATCAGGAAAGTACACTTATGAATTGCCTTCTGTGATAGCTTGGAGGAGTTTTGTTGTCAATTTGTTTGTTTTTTAGTGAAAGGAGCAAACCAGGATTCTATGGGCTCTCATTAAAGTGGAAATTTCATCTCATTTACCCTTACAGCTTCTAGAAATGGCTGCTAAAGTACTCAAGGAGTCATGGAAGGAAAGACCCCCTATGGTCGATGCAGGACAAGATGTCTTCTTCACTGCCTCATTTTCCTCTCCCAACCTGTAACTGAGACTTCACTATCCTTTCTCTCTCAAAGCTAATCTACTCTCAATAGCTCCATCCATCACTTCTGCACAAGTGTCTGCCTAGTCTGTTTCTAGTACTCTCTTCTAGACTCCCCATTCCAAAATCATGTAGCTCAGCTGGAGGACTTGTTGATAAATGAACCTAAGTTCCACAATCATGTGACCTCGGTCCACCTTTCCAATTTGGTCTCCCATGATTACTCACAATGTGCTTGTCACAGTCAGCCAGGAGGCTTCGCTTCCCATCATCAGGCTCATTCTTGCCTTCTTACTTTTGCATATGGTATTCTTCTCACCTGAATGTTATCCTTGTTCTTTTCAACTTATCCAAATCCTACTCGCCACTCAATGTAGACAGAGGTCCAGAACCATTGGATGTATATTGTCTGTCACTAACAAGTGTGACTATCTCTCATGTCCCTCCTCTGGCCTTACTTTGCATTTATTCACAACCACACAGTGCACACAATTATTCTGCTTATGTTGCCTTCTGAATTGTTTCTTGAATTATAATATATCTTAGTTTCTCACAAGAATACCACCCAGTTCCCAGAGGGCAGTGAATACATCTCCTCTTGCTCTTGTATCTAATGTGCATTATTCCCTACTTCTAGCTCCAGCCGAGGGCTAGGCACCCAAAAGTCTCTTATTCCAAATATCTGATTAATACATGCATTAATAATAATAATGATAATAATATCCCTTATACGTGTGTAATGCTTTATAATTTAAAATGAGTTTTCCCATTATAGTCTCTCAATGGATCATCACAACAGCTCTGTATAAAAAAGTAGTAATATCTTGTTTATTAGTTACGTGTGACATTGTGAAAGATTTTAACCTCCCTGAAGCCTCAGTCTCATAATCTGTAATAATACCTACCTCACAATTCTTGTGAGGATTAAATTAAATAATGGATGTGAAAGTGCTTTATAAGCCTTAAAAGTCAGAGATACGCTTGAAACAAAACTGCAAAGCTGTCTGTAGTTGAAGGCACTGAAGTGCCTATCCAAGAGATTTGTGGGCTGTGTAGTGCAAAAACATGGATGATCAAGTTCTCTAGAGAGAGAAATGCACCCACACTTACTCACCTATGCATTCTGGAATGGTTGTCTTTATCTTATATTCTCCTTACATCATTATGGGCAGTGAAAACTGGATATGATTTTGATAGAAGCTAGGAGAAGAAAGAGAGTGAGTGAATGGTTGGGGGGGCTGGGGGAGTGGGTGGGCCTAGGAGAGTGCTGGGTAAAAGGGAGTGTATGAGCACCTGCAGCTAGTTCAGTCCTGTGCTGTTTTTAATTTATCCTGCCATTGCCCCCAGTGCTAGACAGGCTGTCTCTGATTCACAGAGGTGATGTTTGCCATACCACATCAAGACCAGACCCTATTCTGAATCCAGGAACTAGGCTGTTTTTCAGCAATATATGCACATAAATAAATATTTAGGTAAATCAGGGTCAGTAAAAGCCTTTCTATATCACTTATTCTTTTCCCTACATTCTCCCCATCACTCCCTCCCCCAGTTTTCTGCTTCTTCTCTCTTCTTGATCGGTAAAGTGTCTGAGTTACTTAACTGTTATATCCTTAGCAAGAAATGTTTTCTGAAAAGTCAGGAAACACATTCACTTAGTTTTTAATTGAGCATCTACTATATGCCCCAGTTCTGTGCAATGAAAAGGCAGACAAATCATGAGGTAAGGTCCTAAATTCATGAAGTTTGCAAATTATCTAAGAAGAAAAAAGCAAGGTACATGGGAAAAACAACCAGGGAACAATTCAAGACTATATAATTACATGTAAGTATATGTTCTATGTATATGAACTAAATATATGAACTATGTTCAGAAGGTGGAAAAGATTGAGATCTTCCCATCTCATTCTAAATGACTGGTATTACCCCAAATCAAAAGTGGACATGAACAGCACAAAAAAGAAGGCTAAATGCCAATTTTACTTATGTACACAAATGAAAATATGTTAAATAAAACATTGGCAAATGGAAACAGGCTATGGATTAAAATAATATATGAAGACCTGATATAAATCTTGTATAGTTTATACCAGGAGTGTAACAATAGTTTAATACTAAAAAAATCTACTAATGTAATTTGTTACATTATCAGAGTAAAAGTGAAAAACTATATGATCATCTTGATAGATGCCATAAAATCATTTATAATGTTCCACACCTGTTTTGAATTTTTAAAAAAGAAAATAAGAATACTTCCAGAAAATTGGAATAGGAAGATCCTTCTTAAACTCAGTAAAGAAAGCTACCAGAAATATACAGCATACCTCATGAAATATTGGAAGCATTCTATTGAAGTAAGAAAGAGGAGAAGAATCACCACTACTGTAAAACATTGCACTGGAGATCCTAGTCAAAGCTAGAAAAAGAAGTAAAAAAAAAAAGTGAGGAGTGTGGCTTATGCTACAGATTGACTCACTCAATATCTGTCCCAACTTTCTTCTACTGTGCCTCTATACACTGCATAGACTAGAAAGTGAAAAACTACTTTTCCAAGGCTCTTTGCAACCATGTTTTTAAATGATCTAGGTTCCACCAATTAGTTGCACTAGCCACGATCTAAATTTGGAACTGAGTTAAGTAGTGAGAATGGCAGCAATATGCAAGGCATCCATTTTTACTGACATGCATTTAACAGGCATGGTGTGGCTCTGGAACCAACAATCCTGGGGCGTGGATTCCTGATCCCCAGTCACAGCTAAAGTGGAGTGATCCTGCAGCCAACAATAGAGGCATCCAGTTCTTAAGTCCAAGTCTACTGATCCTGACAGAAAAGAAGCAATTTCCTTGGCTGTTATTCTGGAAGTCATTCCTTGAGGCCAAACCTAGAAATTAATCTGTCAGACCTTCCAATAATTTTGGAAGTATTCAATTCACTATATTAAATAACTTTCTGTTTAGCATAACTAGAGTGGTTTCTATCACATGCAACTGAAGTTTGAGAAATATACAAGGTACAAATATTAGAAAAAAGAAATAACATGGGGCCGGCCCCATGGCTTAGCGGTTAAGGGTGTGCACTCCACTACTGGAGGCCCAGGTTCTGATCACGGGTGCACACTGATGCACCGATTCTCCAGCCATGCTGAGGCTGCGTCCCACATACAGCAACTAGAAGGATGTGCAACTATGACATACAACTATCTACTGTGGCTTTGGGGAATAAAAGAGGAGGATTGGCAATAGATGTTAGCTCAGAGCTGGTCTTCCTCAGCAAAAAGAAGAATATTAGCATGGATATTAGCTCTGGGCTGATCTTCCTCACAAAAAAGTAAAATTTGAAAAAAAAAAGAAATAACATATTAATTACTTGTAGATAATAATAATCTATCTATATCCAAGTCAATCAAAAACTATTAGAAATCAGTGATCTGACCAGATAAAAGGTTGAACCAGACAAGGCAAAAACTCTTCTATATGCCAGCATTTAAGCAATCAGAAAATGTAATGGAGAAAAAAATGTGCTTTCCATAATAGCTACAAAAAATATTAAATATCTAAAAATAAATAAATGTGTAAAATTTGCAAAAAAGTAAAACTTTTTTACTGAGCAGCAAAATATCTGTATTAATGGAGAAAGATATATTGTTTGTAAAAAATAAAAATTCATTGTTATAAACATACTAAGTTTTCCTGAGTTATTTATAAAACAAATGCAATTCCAGTCAAATTTTCAACAAAATATTTTAAGGGGAATTTCACAAACTGATTCTAAAGATGATCTAGAAGAGAAAATGTGCATAAAACAGCAAGACATTTTTAAAAAACAAATAGAATAAGTACTTTTTCCATCAGATATCAACACATATCATAAAGTTACAACCATTTAAACAGTGTGGCATTGGTGTGGAACAGACACATAAATCAGTGGAACAGAAGAGTATATGTGTATAGAGAGAAGTCAAGATGGCAGCATAGGCGGACTCTGAACTCACTCTTCCCACAGACACAGTCAATTTACAACTACTCGTGGAAAAATTACCCCTGAGAGAGAACTGAAAACTGGATAAAAGGAAGTCCTGCAACAAACAACAATCCTAATTGAAGTGGAAGACACAGAAATTCCCTTCTGGAGAGAAAAAACACCACCTTCACAAGCCGCAGCGCTTCACGGTGGCCCGGGAGCAGCCCAAAGGAATGCAGCCCTCCCCGGAGGAGTGGAGTGTTGAGCCAGGGAGCGTTTCCACTGTAGGCGTTTTTTGGACCCAACACAATTGAGACGAGTGGCATGATATCTGACTTTGCTTGATACTAAAACATTGGGGAGTATCCCCAGAAAAGCTGCTTCACAAAGAAATTAAAACCGGCTCTTAAAGGGCCCACATGCAAACTCATCCAATTCAGAAAACAACCTAAAATCACTAGAAAGCAAGACTTGGAAGCAACCTAAGTGCCCATCAAGGGACGAATGGATAAAGAAGATGTGGTGTATATACACAATGGAATACTACTCAGCCATAAGAAACGATGAAATCCAGCCATTTGTGACAACGTGGATGGACATTGAGGGTATAATACAAAGTGAAATAAGTCAGAGGGAAAAGGTCAAATACCGTATGATTTCCTTCATTAAGTAGTAGATAATAACAACAACAAACAAACACATAAGGACAGAGATTGGATTGGTGGTTACCAAAGGGGAAGGGGGGAGGGAGGAGGGTGAAAGGGATAATTCGGTACATGTGTGTGGTGATGGATTGTAATTAGTATTTTGGTGGTGAACATGATGTAATCTATGCAGAAATAGAAGTACAATGATGTACACCTGAAATTTTTACAATGTTATAAACCAATGTTACTGCAATAAACAAAAAATTAAAAAAAAGAAAGAAAGAAATAATAGATGAAAACTTCCCTAACCTAAGGAAGGAAACAGACACCCAGGTACAGGAAGCACAGAGAGTACCAAACAAGATAAATCCAAAGAGGCCCAGACCAAGACACATCTTAATTAAAAAGGCCAGAATTAGAGATAAAGAGAGAATCCTAAAGGCCACAAGAAGAAGACGAGTTACCTACAAAGGAAAACCGATAGGGCTATCAGCTGACTTATCAGCAGAAACCTTACAGGCTAGAAGAGAGTGGCATGATATACTTAAATTGCTAAAAGGAAAACCCTACAGCCAAGAATATGCTACCTGGCAAGGTTATAATTCAAAATGGAAGGAGGGATAAAAAGTTTCCCAGACAAGCAAAAATTAAAGGAGTTTGTCACCAAGAAACCAGTACTACAAGAAATGCTAAGGGGACTTATTTAAGGAGAAAAGAGAAGACCACAAATAGGAAAAATTACCTATTTCCATGATAAGAGGGTAATGGATACAAATGCACACAAAAGATGTTAGATATGATATCCAAAATATAAAATGTGGGAGGAGAGGACTTAAAGAGTAGAGCTTTCAGACTGAGGTCAAACTAAATAGACCATCAACTTAATATAGACTCTTATATACGTAGGTTACTGTATATGGATACCATGGTAATCACAAACCAGAAACATATAATAAATACACAAAAAAGTAAGAGAAAGGAACCAAAGCATAATACTAAAGAAAGACATCAAACCACAAGGGAAGAGAGCAAGAGAAGAAGAAAGGAACAGAGAAGGACTACTAAAACACCAGGGAAAAAAAGTTAAAATGTGGCAGTAGGAACATACTTATCAATAGCTACTTTAAACCTCAATGGACTAAACACTCCAATTAGAAGGCATTGGGTGGGTGATTGGATTAAAAAAACAGGACCTGTATATATGCTGCATACAAGAGACACACTTCAGACCTAAAGACACTCACAAACTGAAAGTGAAGGGACGGAAAAAGATACTCCATGCAAATGGCAATGAAAAGAAAGTGGAGGTATAAATACTCACATCAGACAAAATAGATTTTAAAACAAAAACTATAAAAAGGCACAAAGAAGGGCATTACATAATGATCAAGGCAGCAATCCAACAAGAGGATCTAACACTTGTAAATATCTATGTACCCAATATAGGAGCACCTAAATATATAAAGCAATTATTAACTGACATAAAAAGAGAAATAGACAATAACACAATAATAGTAGGAGATTTAACACGCCACTTACACCAATGGATAGATCATCCAAACAGAAGAATGATAAGGAAACATTGGCCTTAAATGACACACTAGACCAGATGGACCTAGTAGATATATAGAAAACATTCCATTCAACTACTGAAGAATACACATTATTTTCAAATGCACATGGAATATTCTCCAGCATTCATCACATACTAGGCAACAAAGAAATCTCCAAAAATTTAAGAAGATTGAGATAATACCAAGCTTCTTTTCTGACCACAACAGTATGAAACTAGAAATAAACTATAGGAAGAAAATTAGAAAAGCCACAAATATGTGGAGATTAAACAAAATGCTACTGAACGACGACTGGGTCAATGAAGAAATAAAAGGAGAAATAAAACAATCTCTGGAGACAAATGAAAATGAAAATATGACATGGCAGAATTTATGGGATACAACCAAAGCTGTTCTAAGAGGGAAGTTTATAGCAATACAGGTCTATCTCAACAAACAAGAAAAATCTCAAATAAACACTCTAACAATGCACTTAATGGAAGTGGAAAAAGAAGAAAAAACAAAGTCAAAAATCAGTACAAGAAGGGAAAAAATAAAAATCAGAGCAGAAATAAATGAAATAGAGACTAAAAATCAATAGAAAAAATTAATAAAACCAAGAGCTGGCTCTTTGAAAAGATAAACATGTTGACAAACATTTAGCTAGACTCACCAAGAAAAAAAGAGAGAAGGCACAAATAAGTAAAATCAGAAATGAAAGATGAGAAATTACAATGGACACCTCAGAAATACAAAAGATTACAAGAGAACACTATGAAAAGCTATATGCCAACCAACTGAACAATTTGCAAGAAATGGATAAATTGTTTGAATCATATAACCTTCCAAAACTGGATAAAGAAGAAATAAAGAATTTTTTTTTAATTTTTTGTTTATTGCAGTAACATTGGTTTATAACATTGTAAAAATTTCAGGTGTACATCATTGTACTTCTATTTCTGCATAGATTACATCATGTTCACCACCAAAATACTAATTACAACCCATCACCACACACATGTACTGAATTATCCCTTTCACCCTCCTCCCTCCCCCCTTCCCCTTTGGTACACTGCTGGTGGGAGTGCAAACTGGTGCAGCCACTATGGAAAACAGCATGGAGATTCCTAGAAAAATCAAGGATAGAACTACCATATGATCCAGCTATTCCACTGTTGGGTATTTATCCAAAGAACTTGAAAACACCAATTTGTAAAGGTACATGCACCCCTGTGTTCATTGCAGCGTTATTCACAATAGCCAAGACTTGGAAGCAACCTAAGTGCCCATCAAGGGGCGAATGGATAAAGATGATGTGGTATATATACACAATGGAATACTACTCAGCCAAAGGAATAAAGAATTTGAATAGACCAAGCGCCAGTAAGGAGATCAAAACAGTAATCAAAACTTCCCTAAAAATGAAAGTCCCGTACCAGGTGGCTTCCCTGGTGAATTCTACCAAACGTTCAAAGAAGACTTAATGCCAATCCTTCTCAAACTCTTCCAAAAATTGAGGAGGGGGGGAAGCTCCCTAACTCATTCTATCAGGTTGACATTACCCTGATACCAAAAGCAGACAAGGGCAACACAAAAAAAGAAAATTACAGGCCAATATCACTGATGAACATCGATGCAAAAATCCTCAACAGAACACTAGCAAATCGCATACAACAATACATTAAAAATTTATACATCATGATCAGGTGGGATTTATTCTAGGGAAGCAGGGATGGTTCAACATCTGCAAATCAATCAACGTAATACACCACATTAATAAAATGAAGAATAAAAATCACATGATGATCTCAATAGATGCAGAGGAAGCATTTGACAAGATACAGCATCCATTTATGATAAAAACTCTGAATAAAATGGGTATAGAATGAAAGAACCTCAATATAATAAAGGCCACATACAACAAACACACATCTAATATCATCCTCAATGGTGAAAAACTGAAAGCTATCCCTCTAAGAACAGGAGGCAGACAAGGATGCCCACTCTCACCACTCCTATTTAACATAGTACTGGAAGTCCTAGCCAGAGCAATCAGGCAAGAAAAAGAAATCAAAGGGATCCAAATTGTAAAGGAAGAAGTGAAACTGTCACTATTTGCAGATGACATGATTTTGTATATGGAAAACCCTAAAGCATCCACCAAGAAACTTTTAGAAGTAATTAATGAATACAGCAAAGTTGCAGGATAAAAAATCAACATAGAATAATCAGTTGCATTTCTATACACTAACAACAAAGTAGGAGAAAGAGAAATTAAGACAACGATCCCATTTAAAATTGCAACAAATATCATAAAATACCTAGGAATAAACTTAACTAAAGAGGGGGAAGATCAGTATACACTGAAAACTATAAAACGTTGCTGAAAGTAATTGAAGTAGACACAAAGAAATGGAAAGATATTCCGTGCTCTTGGATTGGAAGAATTAACATAGTTAAGATGTCCATACTTCCTAAAACAATCTATAGATTCAATGCAATCCCTATCAAAGCTTCAACAACATTTTTCACAGAAATAGAACAAAGAACCCTCAAATGTATATGGAACAACAAAGGACCCCGAATAGCCAAAGGAATCCTGAGAAAAACGAACAAAGTTGGAGGACTCATACTCCCTGATTTCAAAATATACTACGAAGCTATAGTAACCAAAACAGCATGGTAATGGCACAAAAACAGACACACAGATCAATGGAATAGAATCGAAAGCCAACAAATAAACCCACACATCTATGGACAGCTAATTTTCAACAAAGGAGCCAAGAGCATACAATGGAAAAATGAAAATCTCTTCAACAAATGGTGTTGGGAAAACTGGATAGCCACATGCAAAAAAATTAAAGTAGACCATTACGTTACACCATACAGAAAAATTAACTCAAAATGAATTGTAGAAGTGAATGTGAGACCTGAAACTACGAAACTTCTTGAAGAAAACATAGGCAGTACGCTCTTCGACAATGGTCTTAGCAACATATTTTCAAGCACCATGTATGACCGGGCAAGAGAAACGATAGAAAAAATAAACATATGAGACTACATCAAACTAAAAATCTTCTGCACAGCAAAGGAAACCATCAACAAAACGAGAAGACAAGCTAAGAATTTGGAGAAGATATTTGCAAACCATACATCTGATAAGGAGTTAATCTCCAAAATATATAAAGAACTCATGCATCTCAACAAGAAAAAACACTAACAACCCAATTAAAAAATGGGCAAAAGACCTGAACAGACATTTCTCTAAAAAAGATATACAGATGGTCAACAGGCACTTGAAAAGATGTTCAACATCATTATCTATCAGGGAATTGCAAATCAAAACTGCAATGAGATATCACCTCATCCACATCAGAATGGATATAATTAACAAGACAGGAAACAACAAGTGTTAGAGAGGATGTGGAGAGAAGAGAACTCTCACACACTGCTGGTGGGAGTGCAAACTGGTGCAGCCACTATGGAAAACAGCATGGAGATACCTCAAAAAATTAAAGATAGAACTATCATACGATCCAGCTATTTCACTGATGGGTATTTATCCAAAGAATGTGAAAACACCAATGCGTAAAGATACATGCACCCCTGTGTCCATTGCAGCGTTATTCACAATAACCAAGACTTGGAAGCAACCTAAGTGCCCATCAAGGGATGAATGGATGAAGAAGCTGTGGTATATATACACGATGGAATACTACTCAGCCATAAGAAACAATGAAATCCAGCCATCTGTGACAACATGGATGGACATTGAAGGTATTATGCAAAGTGAAATAAGTCAGAGGGAGAAGATCAAATACCATATGATCTCACTCATTTAGTAGTATACAATAACAGCAACAAACAAACACATAGATACAGAGATTGGATTGGTGGTTGCCAGAGGGGAAGTGGGGAGGGAGGAGGGTGAAAGGGATAATTAGACACATGTGTGTGGTGATGGATTGTAATTAATATTTGGGTGGTGAACATGAGAACATGATGTAATCCATGCAGAAATAAAAGTGAATTATGTACACCTCAAATTTATACAATGTTATAAACAAATGTTACCACAATAAACAAACAAAAACAGAATATATGTATATATGACATAACAAACGATGTTCAATAATTGGCAATCAGTTGGAAAAAATAAGTTAGATCATTACCTCACACCATACACAAAAACAAATTAAAGATTTATAAAAGAGTGAGAGAGAGAGAAAGAAAACCATAAAGATATTACAATAAATGTCAGGGCATATTTGTAAAATCTTGGGGATAGAATGTCCTTCCAAAGCAAAAAAGAAAACACAAAAAGTACAAGGGAAAATACTGAGATTTTAAGCCTCTATGCAGCAAATGACCAAAGTGAAAAGATAAGTAACAAATTGGTAGAAAATATTTACAATATAACTAATGAAAGATAAATATATAAAGAACTCCTACAATTAAGAATAAGTCAAAAACCCCAATAGAAAAGTAGAGAAAAGATATGAATAGGAATTTCACAGAAGGTAAATACAAATAGCCTGTAAATGCAAAAACAGTCTCAATGGGGATCTCACTATCTCCTAAGGAAACCATTTAGACAGCTTTGATTGCACAAATTTCTTCCTTAAATTGAGCCGAAATCTGTGTCTCAGTGAAACATCTACCCATGAGTCCTAGTTCTGCTCCTTTGCCCTACAATGAACAAAGTTAAACTCAATAAGGGGAAGCAATTTGTCTGAGTACATGCAGAGGATTTGTAGCAGAAATTGGATTAGAATCCTAATCTACAAGCATTCTTTTCTCTACACTACATAGTTCTACTACATAGCTGTGTTCAGCTATCTGAGAGCTGACATAGAGATGTGAAACCAAAGACCTCCTGCCACTACTCCTCCAAGTCTTCTCTTCTCCAGGATAAGCATGCCAAGGTCCCTCAACCATTACTCATAAGATCTTTTTTTCCAGGCCCCTTCCCATTTTGGGGGCCTCTTCCTTATATACACAAGAGGGTGCTGTCAGTTTTTAGTCAGCTCTTTAAGTGATGATCCTTAGATCCTTGAAGTCCATAGCAGCCTCCAAAGCATACAGTTGGTTCCTCTATCTGCCCCAGAACCTTAGGGAGTATAGATATAGACAGTGAGGGCTAGGCATAGGTGTCATTTTGCACATAGCTGGGCCCAGCAAGGACCTAGTCCTGGCCAGCATGAATGGGACTCAATCCAGACCATCCTTACTCAGTGTTTTCTCTTGGTTCCAGTCTCTAACATTCAGAAGCAGCTTTTCCCCATGCTGTGTTAGAAAGACTTAATTCAAGGCAGTTGTTCAGCAACCCCAAGCTCAAATATGACAGAGTGGAGTATTCCCAGCAAGTGGTTTCTTCAACAAGTCTCTGCGTGTATACCCTACACTGTGCTGTACTCAATTGATACTCAACAGAATTGAGCAAGCAAGTACTTTTAGTAGAATTCCTGCACCATGAAGAAACTATTTCCCTTCTGGCCTTCGTCCTGTGGAGGAGACCTTATCCTCAGATCATACTGAGAACACGCAGGTGAAGTTAGTGTCCTTTGCCATGGACTGATGAACAAAGGCAACCATTCTATTGCAGAAAAAATCTGGAATCACACCCACTTCCCCAGTTCTTCTGCCACTGTATTTTTCTCCCTGGGTATATAGTGCCCACATACTTTCTTTTTCAAGGTTCTCAGGAAAAGATCTAAGAAGGTTATTCACACTGAGGTGATGGGAACTATTAAGAGAATATTTTGTCTGCCACCTCTACACTCTATATTTGCATTTTAACTGGGATCAAAACCTTAAGCCAAGAGTCAAGTCCTTCTAGATATATTTCAAGCATTGATCATAAGAGGAGGTATAATTTTTAGGGAAAACTTTTCCTGGTCTAAAACTCATACCCCATAGGCTGGGAGGTATAGTGAAAAGAACAATGAACCAGAAAAACAGAGCCCTAGCCAATTCTGCCACTAACGTGCTATGAGGCTTTAGACAAAGTTCTTCTGGGCCTCAGTTTCCCTATATGTAAAATAAGAAGGGACTGGACTGTCTCTGAGCAAACTCTGATTTTCCTTGCCATCACAGCATCTGGTTATCTGGGCAGCAGTTGGTTCATTTGTCTAGAATCAATAGGATTAATTAAATTGAGCAGCAGGGCAAAGAAAATCAGGTAACAGACACAGAGAAATGTAATCTCTCTTCTTTTGTTTCCACTTGGGTTGAAGTCTCTAAGCATATATGGTATCTCTGGTCAAATGCTCATGCTTTCTTAGCCATAATAAAAAAAAAATGGAGAAGTGGGGAGGGAATCACAATGGGAAGCGGAGAAGTGTTAAGGCCTATATTACCTGGGCAAACAGATAGTGAAAAAGTCCTTTTTTCTAGGAGTTATGGAAGTTAGGTGATCCCCCATCATCTAGTTACAGAGTAATCTGCTCTTCTCTGAAAATTATCCAGGCTATTCTAACTCTGCAATTGTGCTGCATCCCATGTGGCTTTTGATGATTTTCCTCCAGATATGTAGAGAAGGTCAAGAGATCTCTTGATGACCCATGTCCCAAATTCACCCTCCGGTAAACTTAAACCTCTCCTGCCTTCAACCCATTTCCTTTTCTAGCCTCAGTGGAAATTGATGATAGCACTGTATCCCTTTGTTGTTAGTTCCCTGGAGTAAATTCTGACTCCTAGGGAACCTGTGTACAGCAGAGCAGAACTCTGCCTGGTCTTTTGTGTCATTCTTTCATCTTTCAGCACTATACCAACAATGCTTTGCTGCTATGCATAGGGTTTACATGGCCGTTTTCTTTCTTTTTTTTTTTTTTTGGAAGTGGGTGGCCAGGTCCTTCTTCCTAGTCTGTCTCAGTCTGTAAGCTCCACTGAAACCTCTCCACCTTGGGTGATCCTGCTGGTATTTGAAATACCAGAGGCATAGCTTTCAGCATCACGGCCACACACAGCCTCCCACAGTATGACAACTGACAGACGGGTGGTATGGTTCTCTGACCAGGAAACAAATCTTGGCCACGGCAGTGAGAGCACCAAATCTTAACCACTAGACACCAGGGCTGGCCCACTTGGTGGGTACTAAATAAATATTTGTTTAATACATTCATTCCTACTTCATAAAGTTTATATTTGAGTGAGGAGAGATTGAAAATGAACAAATAGATATAGACAGACCATTTCAAAGAGTGATAAGTGCTATAAAGTCAAGCTGGCAAAGGTCTATAAAGTGAAAATAATTCTTTTTTTTATAAGTGGTCAGAAAAGATTTCTCTGAATAGGTGGCATCTGAGCAGAAACCCAAAGGAGGTGAGGAAGGCAGCCATGCAGATAGCTGGGCAAAGTGTCTTCCCACCAGCATTGTAGAAATAGCTGGAGACCATCATGGATGGAGTGGAATGAGTGAAACAGTAGTAGAAGAAGTAAGAGATAATTGGGGGTGGGGACTAGATCATATAGGGCTTTGTAGGTCATTGCAAGTATTTGGACTTTTAGAGTGAGATGGGAGCCACAGGAGTGTTGTGAACAGAGTGACAATGAGATCTACTTATGTTTGAATAGGATCTCTTTGGATGTTATGTGAAGAATACACTGTCTAGTAAGGGAAGACTAGAATCAGGAAGACAAATAAGAAGATAATAGTGTTAATCCAGGCAAGAAAGAATAGAGGCTTGGGATAAGGCATGATAACAACAAGTAACTGAATTCTAGATATATTTTAAAATTATAGCCAAGAGAATTTCCTAATGGACTGTATGTGGAGTGTGAAAGAGACAAGTCAAAAGCTGACATCAAAGATATATAATTGTATAAATGTG